>NC_061865.1:41436141-42036141 GCF_907164915.1 Impatiens glandulifera | reverse complement strand
CTTACTTTAATTTATAACATTTTAAAATATTAAATACAAAAGATATTTTAGTCATTCAACTCAAATAACCTCAAATAATCCATTCTTTCACCAAAAAGGTTTTAATTTTTTTTACAAATTATCGGATTATTTCAAACAAAAATGAAAAAAGAGATACCAAACAAGAGGATTTTTTGGGAAGTTACAGACCATTTTAAAATTGTATGAAATTCTAAGTGGCACAACAAGAATACAAAATGCATTGCAATAGCATATGCATGTCAAAAGAAGGCTATACATGGACAAGCAAAAACATCTCAAAGGTCGTCATCATAGAGAGAAAGAAGTGTAAAATTTGCTTTTTCCAATATTTTTAGAAACAAATAGATCAACAAGCCTAACGTATTACCTGGAAAAGAAACAATCATCCAATCTACCCTAGTTAACTGCGTTAGTTGAAGGAAATTCCCTCATCTCTTATTTTGAACCTTACAACAGAGGACCAATCTATCAAGGTATGATTTTTGTCTCTTCTTATTCTCCCAAACTTTTGTTGTTTCTTTCAAACCAAGCTTCATGGAAACAAAGGTACACATGAAAATAATTTGTACTTTAGACTTCCTCTAACCTAGTCTTGAATTCTAGATTATATTGTATGTCTCTTTTGTTATCATCTAGCCTATCAGTGAAATCTATTTTACATTTTAATATGGTATCAAAGATCTAGGCTACCAATGCAGGTTCCATCTAAGTTCATTTCTCACGATTTGATGCTTAATATGACTCCTTGTTTCAAGAGAGAAATTATCATATTGGTGTTAGAATATCCTAGGTACTGCTCCGATCTCTTTGTTTGGCTATGATAGAGGATGTTGCCCTATACCTAATTATTGTTTATGAGTAAATCTATAAATAGACCATCTCAAGTTGTAGTGGTGATGAAGACTAAATGCTACTAGATACATGTCTCATACAAGTTCCTGTTAGATTTAAAGTTGTTGAAGATAACTAATAAGCAACCAATTGAAATATGAATAAATGAAAATTCTGTCAGAAACACTAATAATATTTAAACTTCCAAGTGCTCGGAAAAACAAATACAACCTGCAAGTGCTTTCAGGAGTTAAAGTTACAGACAGTTCTTCAGAAGATTATTTCCAACAAAAACTTAAGAATATATAAGGAAATTTACAGACATCAGGAGGAAGAAGCCAGAAGATCTATAAGTTTCGAAAGTTGCAAAAAATGTGTTAGCACAAGTGACAAGTGGCATGCATTTCAGTCAGTATTGTAGCAAACATAAAAGAATCAACTTATGTACAACTCAAAATGATTGGAATCACCTGACAAGGATAAAATAACCTATTAAACTGTCATCAACTAGGAGGTATGCACCTATCTCATTTAAAAGTTATACTATATTTGCCCTCCTCATACAAGCACAATCTGTCTGAATTATTCAGGCATGCTTGACTAGAGTGAAGATTGAATTCTCCTTTAAATGGAAAAGGTTAAAATGAAAAGGGCAGAAGCATGAACTTCAGCCTCTTCATTCTCACACAGTTAGCCACTTCATTTTCAGAAGCCTATGGTACAAATAAAAGGTAAAAACTATAACATCAATCTCACTTCATGGAAAAATACAATTCACATGTAAGATATTTATGGCTTTAATGTATACGCAATGTTAAAAACATTTACAGTGTTAAAAGCAACAGGTAACAGAAAAGGAAAAAAAGTTAGGATGTGTAATCAAGTATGAGTAGTACAATTTAATGGTAATATCACTATACTTAATACTGCAGGAATCATATAGCTATTACAGCTGAGTTACAAGAATACATTCTCGGAAAAGGAAAACTGAACCATTAATCTAAGATTCTAAATAAATAATCCATCACCTATTTTAGACCTTAGTTCTCTGAACACACCTAGATATGCCTTGAGGTAATGGTGCCCCTGTTGTACTCCCTTGATTTTGTTGCCCATTGGAAATATTATGTGAAGGAGTTGGTTGTTGGGAATAATGCACTTGCTGCTGTTGCAAATATGGGGCCTCTACCATGGGTCTTACAGGCATGCCTTGACTCATAGCATTTTGGCCAGGTGGCATATTAGACTTTTCTAGAAGTTGAGGGTAATTTCCATTCGGGTTCTGGAAAAACCTATTTGATGCACCCCCATAATTGTGTGATCCTGGACGCTGAATTTTCTGGAGAACTTCTTCTACTGGAGGTGGTGGACCAGGCAACTTTGCATGCCTATATCGACAATTGGGACCATTTGGACAGAATCCCATCTTGTACCTGAAATAAGGCTACCACAATTATTAGCACTCCAATTCGTAATTGGTAGACTTCTTAGGTTGACCAAAATGAAGTTATGTTGTGATTTTCCATCTTACAAGAAATGCATGATAGAAATCATGTGAACAATTATTGGATCTTAAAAATAATTTGTTAAAAGGACAGAAAAAATAACACAACTCAAATAACCAAACCCATTCCGAGCATACAAAGGAAAAATAAATATATAAAACAAACTATGAGCATGATCACAAACCATAGTAGAATGAGTTGGATCCTAGACTATTTGGTGTGTATAATAAGGATGATTCCTTATTGTGAGCTCTTAGGCTTATAAATGACTTCAAGGTATGTGTTACAAGCGGAAAAACGAACAAAATATATCAAAAGTATTATCTTAACTCTGGTTGAGCGGAATTACTGGAAGCTTGCACAATTTCTAGGAAGCAAGGCTGGATCACCATTATAAAATGCATCAGGAATCATAGGCCACTATGTTTGGATGTGGATAATTGGACTTAGAATTATAATTCCAATTCTTATGTTAAGAGAAATCATAAAATTTCAATTTTGAAGAAGGAACGATGAATTGTAGTGTAAGACTATTTTGTTTGCCTCTGTCCGTCTGTCGCTTAACTTGATGTTTATTGCCCTTCGATTATTTGTAGCATTTTACTCTCAATTTCCTCAAATCTTTTGCTCCAAAATTGACGTTCATCGGTTAACAAGTACACCATCATTTTTCTGTCCACTAATACTTCTTCCATCTCATTCCAAAAAGGGTCTTTTTAAAAAGGAAAAAAGAAAGTTATCAAGAACAATACAAATTTTCTTGTCTATGTTTTGCCGCTTCTTGAATCAATTTTGGAATTTCTTGAAAGACTGTTTATGAAAATATCATCGGTTCAGTTTGCAGGAGTAGTGTTATTATCTGAAATTTTACACTAGCACCTCATGAGTTCAGATTCCCTACACAGTGCTCCATTATTGACCTAATCACACGATAAACAGAAAAGAATTGTATTCATTAACAACCCTAATCAAGCAAAAATCTGACATAAATTTAGCTACACAACATTGTAGTTTGACCAATCTTCTGCATAACAGTGGGAAATTATAACCAGGAAGCTAAAAGGAATCATTCACAAAAATTCAGACTCAGGGAATGCTATAACAAACTACACATTTCATCATTTACGGTTAAGAAATTCAAGATTTAACTTCAGTCAAGAGCTCAAGTATAATACTAATTGAAATTGAAAGAGGGTGAGGGAGAGATATCGAAGCATACATGTTACATTCATTGATATCTTCATTTGCATGTTTATATGAGCAATCTTGCTCGTGGCACTCTCCATATATTCGAAAGAACCGGCAAACGGGCATCCTGGACTTGACATACTGGTGAAGAAAACCGCAGGCTTCACCCTTCATACAGAGTCCCCGTAGCCAATGCCGGCATACTGTCTGCCGGTAGCTTCTCCGTACTCCGACATTGATAGACTGAAATTCTGCCGCGGGGACTGGAGCGGCGGTGATCAAACCCACAGATGACACTTTGTCTTCTGCTTGGACGACGGGCACCGTGGCAGAGGAGACGAATGGACCAACATCAAGACTACCCTCGAAGTCAAAACTCAGGTTTTCTTCTTCATCCATCTCTTTGGTAATGCCCTTTTTGAGTCTTAGGATAATATGATCGTATGCAAAGAGGGGCTTCTACAAGAGCTGATAGAACAGGGAGAAGCAGAGAAGAAAGTGTTTTATTTATGTAGAGAACAAGTAAAGGAAAGAGAAAAATTGATGCAAGATGATGAGTTCGGATACTAGAATAGTATGTCTGAACATTCATAAGATAATTGATTCATAAGTTTACAAAGAATAGTATGTCTTGATTTTGTTTGAACATTCATAAGATAATTGATTCATAAGTTTAATTGCTAGCTAATGCTTTTAGAAAAAAAAAACAGTTGGCTTTTGTGAAGATGAGTTTGCGACCATAATTTCCCTTTTTTGAATTCACATCACGAGGGTTGTTGTTACCATTCTCAATTACTCAATTGTGGAATGATTGGTTGAAGGTATACGCGTTTATTTTCTCTCGTGCTTATTCCGTTTAAGAAAAGTGTTTCTTTTATGGAAGGTTTTCTATTCGAATGTTCCGTCTTTAAGTGTGGTTTGTGCAATCTGAAATTAATCGGTCTCATACCTTATATATCCTTTTGAGTTTTCCGTCCGAGAAGGAAACACAATGAAGGACTTTAATGGTAAATTCGACATGTGCACTGTTTTTAAGAAAACTTTTCTATTGAAGTTGTGTTATAGAACATTAACTTATATTCCTCTTTAATCTTATAAAAAGTAGACAAAAACTATTTTTCAAAAGTTGTCATGTCTTAGATATGAGAAATCGAAATAAAGTTCTATAGCATAGATTTTTTTAATTGACTCGTACATGTTTTATATTAGTACATACTGAGACGTAATAAATTAATTGACTTCGAGCGTCGCCACTTTAATTACTTCGCAAAGAAAATAAAGAAAAGAAAATCAGATATTTATTTTAAAGTGTTTGGTGCTTGTTTACGCATAGGGATGACAATGGGTACCCGTATACCCGATACCCGTGGGTACCTGATGGTCGGGTTCGGGTATTTTAAATCGGAGTCGGAGATGGGGAGTGAAAATGATTACCCGATCGGGTTCGGGGTTGGGGATATGCAAAACCCAAACCCGATACCCGAGATAATAATATGAAATATATATATTAAAAATTAAAATAACTTTTCAAATTTCAATCAATACCATCATTACAAGTTTATATTAAATATATTAATTAATTAGTTATACCAACAACCAACCACCCACTCTACCACGCCATCATTAATTTAATTTATATTCCTCATGACTCTTAATCTTTTATTTATTTAATAGCAAAATAGTTTCTTTTCTATTCACTTCTTATTTTTAAGATTAACATTTCTTATGTTTCTTTTGTTTCAATATTTTTTCTAATTTTTGTTGAACTTCTCTCTAATTCTTGTTGAAGTTTATGTATATTATTCAACTTCTACAATATAACTATACAAGTAAGTAATATTTTCATATGTATTTTTAATATTTAGTATTTAATATATTTAGAAAATAATAAATAAAAATTCATATTTTAATCGGGTAATGGGGTACCCGACAAATCGGGGATAGGATACAAATAGATATACCCGTCGGGTTCGGGGTCGGGGATGGCTAATAAAATAAAAATCGGATTCGGGGATGGGTACTTTACTACCCGGCGGGTAAGGTACCCGTTGTCATCCCTATTTACGCATTAAGAACGGGTCTATGGCGTTATTTCATATGCGCATGTCCTGATAGATAGTCTCTACTCGAACGTAATTGGCCATTGATTATTTGATAGGATTGTTACATATGCATTCTGAGTTCAAAACTCTTTTACTCTTATGATTATTCTATCTTGTGTCTAATCCAAGGGGCTAACCTTATTACTTGAGATGACTCTAAGTGTCCATTAGGTTTTAGACAAGGTTGAGATAAAGAGGCACGAATGCGTCCCGATCACACAAAAAACACATATGTGAAGTGAAATATTTACAAGTTGTTTGCTTAGGATTCATACTATGGATTCGTGTAGAAAACGAGTCCACAAATGTTGGAAAATTCACATTGAGAATTTTGAGGTAACGGAGCCCCGTTTATGAAATTGCAAAAATCAGACATTTTTTCAAATAAGTTTGAAAAAAATTGAACTTTTTTTAATGTCAAAAATAAATTTACGAGCACGATACACTCGAGTTTGTAATTTTTACAGTTGTAGAACTCCGAATATGACACTACAATTTTTTTTCAAACATGCCCCAAAAATTTTGATTTTTTTTTGTGTAGGTCAAAATTATTTTCGTGGACCTATTGTAAAAATATCATAATTTTTGGACTTGTGTAATTCAAGCTATGTATATTCAAAGATAGGTTGTTTTCCAAACAAGTCCTAAAAATTATGGAAAAATAATATTATTGTAGAAAATAATATTTTTGATTATCCTATATTTTTTGGGATTTTTCTTAAATGATTTAGAGGCTCCAATTCATTAAAAGATGTTGTTTGGTGTAAAAAGGAACCAAATAAGCCTTAATGATTTTTTTAAATTGAAACTTTAAGGCCAAAATTGAACTTTAATGAAGTTCAGGGATGATTTGGCGTGAAAGAATAGTCCATGGACTGAAATAACTTTGAATTATTTAAAATAATCCAAAATTATAAGTTTTTGGTCAAAATTAGACATTAAAAGAGTCTAGGGGACAATTTGGACATTGGCATAAAGTCCAAGGGCCAATTTGGACATTGTTAGAAAGCCCATGGGACAATTTGGACGTTGGCAGAAAGTTCATGTGTCTAAATTAAGAAGGAATGGAAGTTCAGGGGCTCGGAAAATCAAAATAGAAAAGGTTATGAGATTCGCTGTCTTCTTCCCGTGATCTTCTTTCGCTGATTTTGATTCCTAGAGTTCTAGCTACTAACAACCTTCTATTTGAAGTGTCCTTGAGAACTTCTCCCCTTTGTCGCAACATGTTTGGTAATAGTCTGTATCCATGAATCGAGAATAGAAGAGTGTTCATAATTTTTGAACCGGTTAATCTGAATGTATCAGGTCTTCCAAGTTTTGACTTTTTATGAAAAATGGCATTTGGCACTAAACGAGCATTAAATAGTTGTTCTGTACATTTTGCCAGATAATAATATTATACTCGAAATTCATGATTTTTTGAACCGGTCAATCTAAAGGTATCGACTTATCTAAAGTTTGAGTTTTTTAAAATCAATGTTTGGACCAAGTTCAAAAGGGAAAACTAGGCCAGTTTTGAAATTGTGCTTCAGTTTTGGTTTACCGGTCCAGCAATCAAGTATGACCATCATACTAGACCATGCATATTTATTTTAATTTTAGGGCTGTGTATATTGTTTTTCTGTCACTCCCATTTTAAAAAAGCTTTTTTGTTTTCGACGTGAAAATATCTTTTTCTAATGAGTAGGTTTCTTATCCATTGAATTCCTCATCTTTAAGAGCGATTTGTGCGATCCGAACTTGGTTGGTCTCATGCCTTACCTATCAGTATGAGTGCTCCGCCCACAGAGGGGATGCAACCAAGGATTTGACTAGTATACGCAATTTGTGCACTATTTCAGAAAAGATTTTTTCTATAGAAGTTATGTTATAGATCCATTGGCTTACCTTCATCTCGAATCTCGTAAAAAGTAGACAGTAAGATTATTCATGTAGGATGTTGTCATATCTTAAAGATGCGGAACCAAAGTGGAGTTCTATACCATAGACTTTTTCGTGACCCGTATTGGTTTTAAATTAGTATGTGTAGAAACATAATAATCTAATTGATTTTAAGAGTCGTCACTTTAGTGTATTTCACAAAAAAACTAAATGAAAAAAAATCATAGTATTCACGGAATAAGGGTTTGTGGTTGATTACACATTTAAAAGAGTTGTAGCAATATGTCTTATGCGCTTGTCCAAATCACGGTCTCTACTCGAATGTAGTTGGACATTGTGTTTTGTGAAGGTATGTTACACATTCATTAAGAGTTTAGAATTCTTTTGCTTGTGAATATCATAGCCTTCTGTCTAGACGTTCTTTGCTTAAAGATGACTCTAAACTTCAATCAGATTTAGACAAATTTTGATATTAAACCACTATAATTCTTTTGATTGTCAATGTCGTTGGGAGAATTTTCCATAAAGAAACAAGGAATACCCCTAGTGTAAACTAGGGCTCTTTGTGATTATGAATAACAATCCGTTGGGGAAAGTATCTATAATAGCCATGTTGAGTTACAAGATACAACAATGGCGTGAAAGAAATGTATGATTTTTTGGATTTAACTTCAGTCAAGAGCTCAAGAGCTCAGGTTTAATACTAATTGAAATTGAAAGAGGGGGGGGGGGAGATATTGAAGCATACATGTTACATTCCTTGACATCTTCATTTGCATGTTTATATGAGCAATCTTGCTCGCGGCACTCTCCAAATAATTGAAAGAACCGACAAACATGCATCATGGACTTGTCATACCGGTGAAGAAAACCGCAGGCTTCACCCTCCATATAGAGTCCCCGTATCCAATACCGGCATACTGTCTGCCGAAATTATGCCACGGCGACTGGAGCGGCGGTGATCAAACGCACAAATGCCACTTTGTCTTCAGCTTGGATGACGGGCACCGTGGTAGAGGAGACGAATGGACCAAACTACCTTCGAAGTCAAAACTCAGGTTTTCTCCTTCATCCATCTCTTTGGTAATGCCATTTTTGAGTGTTAGGATAATATGATCGTATGCATATATGTGTGAATACAAAGTTTTTTGCAAAGAAAGAGATTGGGTCTTTTGCAAAGAGGGGGCTTCTACAAGAGCTGAAAGAATAGGGAGAAGTAGAGAAGAAAGTATAAAATAGATTTGCATATTTCAATAAGACCGATACCGATACCGATTCCAACGGAACGTTCCGACTGAGATCCCGTCCAAAAGTACTTTTTTTTTATTTAGAGAACAAGTAAAAGAAAAGAGAAAAATTGATGCCAGATGATGAGTCGGATACAAGAATAATATGCCTTGATTTTGTTTGAACATTCATAAGATAATGATTCGTAAGTTTAATTGCTAGATAATGCTTTTAGAAAAAAATAGTTGGCTTGTGAAGATGAGTTTGCGACCATAATTTCCCTTTTTGAATTCAAAGAATGAGGGTTGTTGTTACCATTCTCAATTACTCAATTGTGGAATGATTGGTTGAAGGTGTACGCGTTTATTTTCTCTTGTCCTTATCCCATTTTAGAAAAGTGTTTCTTTTTCGGAAGGAGCTTTCCTATTAGCCGATTTTCTATTCGAATGTTCTATCTTTAAGTGTGATTTGTGTGATCTGAAATTGATCGGTCTCATACCTTATATATTCTTTCGATTTTTCTGTCCGCGAATGGAACACAATGAAGGACTTTAATGGTAAAATCAACATGTGCACTGTTTTTAAGAAAACTTTTCTATTGAAGTTGTGTTATAGAACTCATTAGTTTATATTCCTCTTTAATCTCAAAAAAAGTAGACAGAAAGACTATTTTTCAAAAGTTGTCACGTCTTAGATATGAGAAATCGAAATAGAGTTCTATAGCATAGATTTTTTCAATTGACTCGTATATGTTTTAGATTAGTACATACTGAGACATAATAAATTAATTGACTTTGAGAGTTGCCAATTTAGTTTACTTCACAAAAAAATTAAATGAAAGAAAATCAGAGATTTATTTTTAAAGACCCGGTGCTTGTTTACGCATTAAGAAAGGGTCTACGACGTTATTTCCTATACGCATATCCTAATAGACAGTCTTTATTGAACGTAATTGGCCATTGACTATTTTAGATGATTGTTACATATGCTTTATGAGTACAGAACTCTTTCTCTTATGATTATCCTATCTTGTGTCTGATCTAAGGGGATAACCCTATTACTTGATGACTCAAAGTGTCCATTAGGTTTTAGACAAGGTTGAGATAATAGAGGCACAAATGCATCCCGATCACTCGAATGAACACAAATGTGAAGTGAAAAATGTACATGTTGTTTTCTTAGGATTCAAACCGTAGAACCGTGTAGAAAATGAGTCCACAAATGTTGGAAAATTCACATTGAGAATTTTGAGGTAATAGAGCACCGTTTATGAAATTGCAAAAGTCAGACATTTTTTCAATAACGTTTGAAAATTTCTGAAATTTTTTATGAAGGTGAAAAATAAATTTAGGAGCACGATACACTCAAGTTTGTAATTTTTAGAGAGGTAGAAATCTGAATATGACACTACAATTTTTTTTTTTTAAACATGACCAAAATATTCTGATTTTTTTTTGTGTAGGTCAAAAATATTTTCGTAGACATGTTGTAAAAATTTCATAATTTTTGGAGTTGTGTAATTCAAGCTATGTCTAGCGAAAATACCCATTCTTGATTTCAATACCTTAGCCTCTATGAGTATGTTATTATTTTAGCAATCGGGGTGTATCTGACATAATCGACACACTTAACAAAATTTTCCAATGGTAATTTCAATACCTCAACCTTTACAAAAGCATTTTCATTGTTGTCTTTGTCTTTTTTTTATTTGAATTACTAGAGAGACTACCTAGTAGTATTTTCATTGTCTTAAACTTTTGATGAATACTTTGCCCATTGCCTCTTTTACTATTACTCAAAATTTTCAAATTAGTCTCTCTTCTTCTATTTTTTCTTCTATTTTTTTTAGAAGCTAGACGATTTTCCTAATCTACTTGGCTTGAGATTAGGTTCAGAAATAGTGAGTTTCATAGAGTTTAAAAGATTTTAGCGATCGATCGTGATATACAAGAAGGAATCAAATTAGATACTCCTTCGTGAGAATTTTGTGGAGGTTTTCAAACTCGCTTTGCATCTAAAATAATATCGTATTTAAGAATTAGTCTTAAAGCTCAAAGCTGTCAAAATCGCGAGTTAACTCGTAAACTTGTTCGAGTTTGTGAGTCGACCTAGCGAAAACGAGTCAAGAGTCTAAGAAATTCGTTTAGAAACAAAATCGGAGTGAAGTCGCGATTTAACTCGTTGAAATCGATAAACTCGATAAAATCACTCTATCGAACGTTTCTTACCTCTTATTGGGTCTCTTGTCTGTGGATCTGTGAATGGAAGTAGAGAGATCTGTAAAAAAGAGTAAGAATCGAACTCGACTCTTGTTAATAAAGAGGAATCGGTCTACAAGGAGGATAGATAAAGAATAAGATTTCTATTGTTAGTGATGGAAAAGTAGATCTGTGTGAGCGGCGGGTGCCGACAACTATGGATCCATAAGTGAAGTAAGGAGAGAGAATAGTGAAGTACGAGAGAGAATGAAAAATAAAATGAAGGAGTAGTTAGGGTTTTAAAAATTAATATATATATATATATATTATTCTAACTTATTTAGTTATTTATTATTTTAATATATATATTACATTGAAAAACGAAAGCCACTACTGCCGTTGCTAGTCCTCAAGCTTTGAAGAGCATGACAGAGAGAGTTCGTGCTCCAGATCTTTTTTATGTTGGAGGAGACTTTCCAGCCTTACTCAAATAAAGGGTGTAAATGCCGAAGAAAAAGAAAGGGAGACAGCTCAGCTCTCCATACAACTGAGGGTAAAACTCCAGTTGGCTCTCCAAGATCGACGGATCAGCATGAGATTGTCAGGAATTCTACTTCCAATGCTCCTGACGCCCAGGGAAGCAAAAAGAAAAAGAGAGAGCCCGGCATTCTTTTCTTCATTCATATGAATAGCTGAGTCTACTAAAAGAGGGACCAACCTCATCGTGGTGATTAGAGGACACCTCTAATCGTTCACCTTCTAATGTGACACGTTCCCTCCCAGTTATATGATCAACGAGATCAGTCGGTTAGATTATATATTATATATTATATATATATATATATAATAAAGATAAAATAATTTTATTTAGTAATTTTTAATAACTAATATTTTTTTAATAAAATTTTAAGTGAAAATTTTGAGTATATTTATATTACAAATTATAAATTAGTTAAATATTTTAAAACATATTAATATTTTATTAAATAATTATGTTTATTTTTTTATATATTAATTGATTATATATTATTTAAAAAATTATATGGTTAATAATAAATATTATTTTAAGTAAACTCTTACGATTTTAAGTAAAATCTCGATTTTACGAGTTTATATATACAAAACATTCTACGTAAACTCTTAATTTAACAACTTTGTTAAAGCTTACTCATTTCATCATGTTATTGTTTTTTTTAACGGGAAAGATCTTGATCTTCTTCACTTCAGGTCGATAAGAGATACGGAATTTTGAATGAACCTATTTGATAGACAACCTACATATCCTCTTGGAAGAGGAATTATGCCTAAAGGTAGTTCAATTTCTTTTCTTTCAAAGTCGAAGAAATAGTTTGAACTCATAGACCTTACCACAACACTGAAAGGTTTTTAGAAATGAACTTTTAAAGTTTTGACCTTAGCAATGTGCTAAAGGGTTTGAAATATTTCGAAATGACCATTAGCCGAAAGCCATGTCTCATACGATGATATTCAATGCGCTATTTATCAAACATGATGCATGTGATGCATGTCATGTTCACGCATTTTTATGGAAAAATGCCCTTAGTATAAACTAAGGGTTTTCGAGTTTTGTTCTTACGAACGAAATGTTTTGACAGAAAGGAAATAACATATCAGCAGGTTGCCTATATATCTCTATAAATGGGAAATCAGGTATGCGTGTAGTCTATTCTGGGAATTGAAACCAAAATATGAGTAAGGTACCTTATCATGAGTTGAATTAGAATGAGAATATCTTAGCAATGAATGATGAAAGATTTAGAATAATGTTTTGAAATACTAGTTATTCAAAACAAATAAAGAGTCTAAAAACAATATCACAAAAGATGATCCTTAGTAATTTGGATAAAGGATGTTGAGATAGCAAATTGATTTATTTTCCGAAAAATGTCCATAGTATTGACTAAAGGGTTCAGTAAATGACCCGTGGGCAATATCCTTAGTGCAAGAACTAGAGAATATGGTGTATTTAGTCTTAAAATGATCCTAGTATGGATTAAAATCATGATGCGTACTGAGCATGACTTGCTGAAGAATATCTTTAGCGACTAGGCGAAATGATTCATATAATTTCTTGCAAAAACTCCTCTAGTATGAACCTAAGAGTTTTCATAAGTTTGAATTGTAATATTTTAGGGAATGTCCTTGACTGACTGAAGGACATGATGTATGTTTCCAACGAATGCCCCTATTGTGAACTATGAGTTTTAACATTGTTATGAGTACAACTTTCTGAAAGGTGCCCATGACAGATATGTTGGACAATAATGGTATGAACCATGTTTACACATTAACAAGGAAAATGCCCTAGTGTCAGTTAAGGCTCAAAACAAAACTTCACTCCTATAAAAAGAAATGTCTTGATAAAAGGGACTAAATCTACTAGGAGGTTACATACATATCTTTGTAGGTAGAGAATCATGGACGCATGTAGTTTGATTCTAGAAATCGAAAACCAAAATATTAAGGGAAGAATACCTTGATGCAAGTTAAAAGGTTTTGAAACAATCTTGAAGGCTTTGACCTTAGCATTGCGCTGAAGGGTTTTAGAATGAAAATTCAAAGAGAGTTACCTTATAGATGTTCTGGATTGAAACAATTCAAGAGTTCAAGCATAGGATCGAGGAATAATATCTCAAGTAGTTCGGGCTTGGAGGATATTTCAAGGGCAAATTAACCCATTTTTCAAAACATCCCCTTATGTGAACTAGGATCTATAAAAATATAATGGAGAATAATTCTTAACAGAAAGACTAAAGTATTTAACAAATGTTTCAAAGAAATTCTTCAATACGAATTTGAGGTCTTGACAAATTCAACAACTAACTTGTCGGGATGACCATTTGATTTAGAAAATGCCCGAGCTTGGATTTTATATGTCCGCCTTTAGACATAGTACTTCTTTAGTGTGTCAATATTGTACGGAGCAAAGAATTTATCACTATCGAGAGAAGATAGGAGAATAACACCTTTAGAGAAAACTTGCTTGATGACATAGGATCCTTCACATTGCGATTGGAATTTCCCTTTGGGATCTCAAGTTCTATGGATTTACAAAGAAGGTCTCCGACAATTAAATGTCTAAACTTGACCTTCATGTTTAAATCGTTGATAGGCTTAGGTTTTGCACAAAGCGTCAAGCTTTCTATCCTCCATAAAGGATAATTGATTAAATTGAGATATTAACTAGTCTTTTTCAATAACATGGCTTTCAAGGAGTACCCAAGAGTAGGTAGCTTGAGTTTAGTGAGTTGAACAGTCTCCATACCGTAGAACAACAAATAAGGTGTTTCACCTATAAAGGTCCGAACAGTTGCCCGATAACTCCACAAAGCATAATGTAGCTTTTTATATCAATCATTATATGTTTGAGTTGTCTTTTTGAGAATGGTAATCACGTTCTTGTTCATAGCTTCAATCGCTCCATTGGTATGAAGTCTATAAGGAGAAGACTTGTGATGTTCAATTTTGAATTCATTGAGGAGTTCGAGCACTTTACCTTGAAAGTGTCAACCATTATAAAAAATCATCGAATGGGGAACCCCATATCGACTAATGATATTGTTTGAAATAAACTTGGCCATGTGGGAGGATTTGAGGACTTTAAAGTTAGTCTCTACCCACTTAATAAAGTAATCGATGGCGACAAGAATGAATTATTGGTCGTTGGAAGAATGGGGATATATCTTTCTATTTATATCAATCCCCTATGTCGAAAATGACCAAGGGAAATTTATGTTATATATAAAAGAAGTAGGAGTATGCTTTAGATGATCATAAATTTGGCATTCGTGACATTTCTTGATGAAAGTAATGTAATCGTGCTCTAGATTCTACCAATAGTAACCAAAGCAAAGAATCTTTTTAGAAAGTGCCATGTCGTTCATATGTGAGCCATAGTATTCAGTATGGACTTCTTCCATGATCCGCATAGATTCTGCTTGGTCTATATGAAGCAGAATTTGTCCATCAAAGGATCCATGGCAAAGGATGTCGGGAAAAACTACATAGTTACAAGCAAATTGGTGAAGAGCTCGTCTTTCCGTTTTCTAGAAATGTGAAGTATACTCTCCCTTCTTGATGTAAATCTAAATAGATTCAAATAGGGATTTAACAACAACTTCGGCATGGGCGATGATTGGATTCTCGTAAATCCTATTATGCATTTGTCGAATCTTGAGAGGCATGATTTTAATTCCCTCAATAATTTGTATTATGGCCGCGAGTATGGCAAGAGCATCGACGAATTTATATTGGCTTATGGGAGTGTGTATGAAAATAACACTCTCGAGTTTGGTTATGAGCCGAATAAGAAATAAGTGATAAGGTTTAAGGTTTTTCCATTGCCACTCGCTTCTAGCTTGAGAGATTCCAAGATTCGAATCCCCAATGACTTCAAGTCGCCAAGCACCTTTTCACATGGTAGTTTGATCCCAAAGATGCAAACTACATATTTTGCCTCATTATTAATAACAACATACTCTAATTTAATAAAAGTAGGGTTATATATACTCATCGGATCGACTAAAGGATACCGATACCATCACATTGTTTTCCGGATGCACCATCAAACATGAGCCTCCATACATCAAACTAAGTAGTCATGATATCATCATCAAGATATGACATCTCTTTGTCTCTTCCTTCAACATCAATGGGTTGATTGATAAGGAAATCAACCACTATGATGCATTTAATGGATTTCTAAATAGTATATGTGATATCATACTCGAATATCATCATCAACCATGTTGTGTTAACTTCTAGAGAATCAACACAAATCATGGCAAGAAGGTTATCAGATGAAAAGATTTCGCCGTTAACCTCTATCATGTTGACTCCATGCTTGGGTAACATATTTTTAACGACATTGGGCTTAGGTATAACTCCAATACTGACCAGATTTCGCAATTTTCTCTTCAGAATTTTACAATGATTGGTTCCATGACCATGAGCTTGGTGGTCGTCATAAAAGTCTTCAAGTTTCTACCCACTAGAGTAGTACCTTGTCTTGGCGTCAAGGGAGAGAACAAATTCAGGGAAATGACTACCACTAAAGCTTTACTTTGTTTTTAAGAATGCTAGGTTCCGCTCTTCCTTTGGAGTGCGACTAATACCCATGGGTTAAGTACATAGCTTATAAACACACTTAACTATTTAACCAAGACAGAACTTTCTAAACACACGAACAATCCTATCTATGTAGTCTAAATCTTGACTTTGGGTCATGCACAAATTGTCGTATTGGCGTGAAGAGTGGATATTGTCCTCGCAATTAAAGCTTTTAGGGTTCAAGTGTGTTGTTGGTGATTTCGAATTTTCAACTAAATAATTGGAATTGTTCGCCCATAAGCCTAACACATAGTGGACATCAATGGCTATTGATTTAGGAGCTGGATAAATTCAGGAAGTGGAATAGGAAGGAGTAACGTTGCATTTCTTACGGGCTTTTGATCGATCAATGTTCTTCTTAACTTTGTTCAGCGTCACCATGCTCGTGAAGATGGATGAACTCATACATTCATGATATTCATCATTCAGGCTTTCTATCATCAGATTAATTTGTTCTTGTTTAGTAGGGAGAGTGTCGATATATAAGACAGTAGCCCACCATTTGACAAGGAAAGTCTCAAATGTTTCTTTCTCCCCTTATTTGATGAACTTGAGATCCCTCTTTGTTACTTCAGGGGTCACATATGTACCTTTCTATGAAAGCATCGCTGAGCTCTTTCATAGTCTTGCATCAAGAGATTCAACTTCTTAGATACCATCTCGAGGCTTTCCACGTCAAGAATCAAGAGTAAAGATCAAGAATGGTAGTAGTGTCTAACTAGAGAGGCCCATTGACGTCCAAATAATTGTCAAGGAATAAGGTAGGGTCCTCATTTTCTTCCAACTTTCCAATGTCAATGAGTAATTGGTAGTTCTATCATCATAAATAAAGTACATATTCCCTATCCTCTTTCTATCAACAATTGATGAAAGCTTATGGTCCTGCAAAAAACACATTGTGTCTGAAAAATACAATCTGCTTTGGTATCATCATTAAGTATAATAGTTGAAATAGATTAAATTTGAAATATGGAACATAAAGAACCTCATTAAGTATTAATCTATCAGAAATTATAACTGATCCTATTTTAATTATGGATTTGCATTATCAATTTGCAAGGTACATTAGTCTAGGTATTTCTAACTTCTTAATGTCTTTCATTAAGTTCTTATTATTCCATACATGACACGAAGCTCCTGATTCTAATAACTAGTCATTTCTATTTTTTTCAGAATTGTTACTACTCATGTTAAATTCAAAAAATGTGAAAGAACAGATTGGTTTAGAACACTTACCTGTAGCTGTTTCACTTGAAGATGCTTTAGGTGTGCCTTTTCCTTTTACATCCCTCATGCTCTTCAAAAACTCCTTATACATCCTATACTCCTCAATCATTGCGTCTTCATATTCATCTTGATTGGAGACATTGTTAGCCATGTTGACTGATCCTTTCTTTTTGTAGTTATAGTTTGATATTTCCTTTGGTTGTTTCCACCAGTTAGGATAGCCAAATATCTTGAAACAACTTTCCTTGAGTTGACATTTTCCTCCACAATGAAGACATACCACATTCCTGGACTTAGACTTGTCTGAACTGTTGTTCCTCCTATCATTTCCCTCCCTTGCATACATATAACTATTTTGATTAACATTTCTCAAGTAGTTCTTCTTTTCAACATTCTGTAACTTGTGAATGCCTTATACACAGAAGGACATGGTTCTTGCATCAAAAAATAGATCCTTAACGTATTCATATTATTCGTTAAGTCCCATTAGAAATTGTAACACCTTATTTTCCTCATCATCTTATAACATCTCTTGTTTAAGAAAACATCCATCACAATCTGTCTTAGTTCCTCTACACCTACATCTCCTAAGTGGCTTTAAACTCATCATTTCATCCCAAAGAAGTCTTATCTTAAAATAGTATTCTTCAAGATCATTTCCTCCTTGTTGTAGGATGACAATATCTTTCTGCAAATAGTATCTTCTCAGACCGTTGTTCCCTTCATATCTAGATTTCACTTCCAACCACAGATCATGACTAGTCTTGGTCGACTGAAACCTCATTTAAGGCCTTACATCGATCGTATTTATCATCCATGCTCTGACCATGGAGTCAACGATTACCGACTGTCTTCTGTCTTCAGGATCCACTAGCCTAAAAAATGATCCATCAATGAAGCCAGTCTTGATTTTTGTAGATAATGCAAGTTGGATGCGAAGGCACCGCCCATAATATGTTTCTCTAGTAAGAACTATCGTTGTAAGTGTAAATCCTTGATGATCCGCCGGATGAATCTCAAGAGGATCGTTGTTATACTTCCTTTTCACTAGAAGATTCGATTGAGGAGAGGAGTGAGTGATATGTTCTGTAGATTTATGGCTAGGGTTACTTGATTTTTCAACGATATTCATTATTTTGGTGTTTTCTTTTCCGATAATCTTTAGCATTAGAACGATTCTGGTTTTGATACCATGTGCGACTCAACAATAACCGTTGAATCGAAAAGAGATATGAACAATTTGTAGAGAGAATCTTGAGAGAAAATGAAGGACACAAAATTGAGAGAAAAATTTGTAAAGGGATTTGTGATATTTTATTCAATATTAATAGTATCACAAAGTCCAATATAGGTACAAAAAAAACTCACATATTCTAAATAAATATCTCAACTAATTATAGATACAAATTATACATAAACCTTTATAATTAATACTACTTAATATAGTTATAACTGTAATGTTTTTCCTTTAGTATAAGAATTAATAATTTCAGTTAAATCACATTTATTCTACAGTTATGCTTATTAAGTTAGGTGTTTTACGTTTTCTTTTTTTCTGAATTTAGATAGCTGTAATTTTTATTCATTTCCTTGAATATTTGTATCTTCATCTTTTGACAATAAGAAATCTCTCTTCATCTGTTTTTTCCACACTTCATTGTTCATCACTTTCTTGCATTCCGCACAACAATTGGTATCAGAGCGGGTTAAATCCGATCAGATTATCACTATTTGTTTTCTGGTGAGAGAATGTCTTCAATGAATCTGAAAATCGAAAAATTAACAGGGCGAAACCGTTTTGGTCTATGGCAGATCAAAATGCGAGCCTTGCTTAAACAACAAGGCGTCTGGTCACCATTGTCGAAGGAAAAGGCGAAGATAGTTGCAGGTCCTGCAAAGGAGTCTTCCTTTGGTAAAATAACTACTAATCTTGAGGTCTTGGAAGAGAAGGCACACTCAATGATTTTACTCTGTCTGGCTGATGAAGTGATTACTAAGGTATCAAATGAAGATACCGCAATCGGTCTGTGGTCGAAGTTAGAGGCTTTATACATGACAAAGTCACTAACTAACAAGTTGTTATTGAAGCAACGTCTGTTTAGTCTTCATATACTTGAAGGTAAGTCTCTTCGTGAACATCTTGATAAAGTAAACACTATATTACTTGTATTGAGAAATATAGATGTTAAGATCGAAAATGAAGATGCTGCATTAATTATGTTGGTATCTTTACCCAACTCGTTTGAAAATTTTGTTCAATTGTTCGTTGTGGGTAAAGACTCCGTAACTCTAGAGGATGTTTGGTCAGCACTTCATACTAGAGAACTACGCCATAAGGCAAGCGATGAAATTGTAGACAATCAAACATCTGGATTGATTGCCAGTACAGTCAACTACAAAGGGCCTGGAAAGAAGAAGGATCATAAATACAAAGCTAAGGGCCCTAGTGCTAAAGACATCTACAATTATTGTTAAGAACCTAGTCACTAGAAGAATAATTATCCTAAGAAAATGGGCAAATATTCTACGGTTGTGATAGCACATAAAGATAGAGACACCGACTTAGAGGAGGACATTGCCCTTGTAGCTAACGCTTCTTTACACCCTATTGATACGTGGGTGTTGGATTCAGGGTATTCATATCATATGAGTCCGAACAAAGAATGGTTCGATACTTATGAAGATTAAGATGGTGGAAACGTTGTCATGGGAAATGATGCCATATGTAGAACGGTGGGTATTGGGACTATCAAGATTCTGACTGATGATGGTAAGATACGGACCCTAACTAGCGTTCGACATGTTCCTCAACTAAAAAATAACTTAATATCTTTAGGCATTTTAGATGCTAAAGGTTTCAAGTTTAGCGGTGAAGAAGGAACATTGTGCATCAGTAAAGGTTCAAAAATAATACTGAAAGGTATCAAACAGAATACCTTATATATACTACAAGGTAAGACGCTGACAGGTTCCGCTGCGGTCGCATCCAAATATGTGAATCGGCACCCTGATGTAACCAAGTTATGGCATATGCGACTTGGACATATGGGGGAGAGGGGGATGCAAATTCTGTCCAAACGGGATCTTCTATCTGGCCACAAGATTACCAATCTTGAGTTGTGTGAACAGTGCATTTTCGGAAAAAAGCATCGTAGTAAGTTCAGTAAGGGAGTTCACAAAACTAAGGGCACACTAGATTATATCCACTCTGATTGTTGGGGTCTTGCTCAACTTGAAGGTATAAGAGGTTATAGATATTTTGTAACATTCATAGATGATTACTCAAGGATGACCTAGTTGTATCTTCTAAGACATAAGAGTGAGGTATTTAAGACCTTCAAACATTGGAAGGCACTGGTGGAGAATCAAACTAGAAAGAAGGTTAGGAGGTTGCGAACAGATAATGGACTTGAATTCTATTCATCTGAGTTTAATGAGTTCTGCAAGGATATGGGGATTGCAAGACATCACACTGTCCGAGGTACACCACAACAGAATGGTGTAGCAGAAAGGGTGAATCAAACACTGTTAGAGAGAGTTAGAAGCATGCTCTCTAGAATGCTGGATTGGCTAGAAAGTACTAGAGCGAGGTTGTATTAAAGGTTTGCTATCTGATAAATCGTGCACCACACACTAGGATTGATTGCAGAATCCCTTATGAGGTATGGTCTGGTAACGTCGTTGATTATTCTCATTTGAAAGTCTTTGGGTGCACATCTTATTATCATGTTAATGAAGGGAAGTTGGAACCAATGGCAAAATAGAGTATTTTCATGACCTATGGAGATGGAGTCAAGGGATATAGAATCTAGTCATCTTCTAAAGGTAGATTAATCCTCAGCAGTGATGTCACATTTAATGAGAAATTTGTACTTAACTCCTCTATCAAGCCATCATTTTCTGGAGAAAATAATAATACCGAGAAATACGTGGAGCTTGAGGTGGCTCTAGTTCAAGGGACAACTAACAAGACACACAATAATGATAAGTCATCTGAGGAAGTTTATCAATTTGGAGCACCTGAAAGTCAATCTGACATTGCAACACGACCTAGAAGACAAATTAAAGCTCTTGACAGGTTAATTCATTCAATCGAGGGAATAAAGATCTCAACTGGTCCTGGAAGTAGGACAATCAGTCCCTCTATGAATGATACTGAAGAAATGGTAAGTTATGCACTTCAGGTAGCTAAAGATGTCATACATGACGAGCCATCTTCTTACAATGAAGTTATTAATGGTGGTGATTCTGCGCAATGGATTGCTACCATGTGTGAGGAAATGGAATCACTTCACAAGAATAATACATTGGAGTTGGTTACTTTACCTAAGGGAAGAAGAGTCATTGGGTGCAAATGGATTTTCAAAAGGAAAGTTGGAACCTCTAGTGCTGAAGGGACCATATATAAAGCACGATTAGTTGCAAAGGGATTTAGTCAAAAAGAAGGCGTAGACTACAATGAGATATTCTCACATTTAGTCCGACACACTTCTATAAGGGTACTACTTGCTATAGTAGCACATCAGGATCTGTAACTAGAGCAATTAGACGTGAAGACGACTTTCTTACGTGGTGAGATTGAGGAGGATATACTGGTTAGTCAGCCTGAAGAATTTCTTGTTCCTGGTAAGGAAACACATGTTTGTAGTCTGAAGAAGTCTTTGTATGGACTTAAACAGTCTCCTCGACAGTGGTATAAGCGGTTCGACAATTTCATGATTGAACATGGTTACAATAGGAGTGCATATGATTTTTGTGTCTATCACAACAAAATCGGTGATGGTTCTTTGATTTATTTATTCTTATATGTAGACGACATGTTAATCGCAGCCAAGAAGGTGTCGAAGATTCAAAAGATGAAAGACCTTCTTAGTTCCGAGTTTGATATGAAAGATCTAGGTGGAGCATGGAAAATTTTGGGCATGGAAATAGTAAGAGATTGAGTTCAAAAGAAGCTATTTCTTTCACAGAAGAGTTATATTTTGAAAATGTTGTCTCGTTTTGGGATACAGCAAAGGCTCTCAATACTCCTACAGCTGTTACAGATCATTTGTCTGCATTCGCACCTCAGTCTGAAGTTGAGAAGTTATACATGTCTAATGTACCATATACTAGTGCGGTGGGTAGTTTATTGTATGTCATGGTATGCACTAGACCTGATATTGCGTATTCAATTAGTGTTGTTAGTAGGTTTATGTCTTGACCAGGTAAGGAACACTAGCAAGCGGTAAAGCGAATATATCGCTATCTGAGAGACACATCCGATGTTGGTCTCATTTATGGGAGTAATAATCAGTGTCTCGTAACTGGTTATTCGGACTCAGATTATGCTGTAGATATAAATAGTAGAAGATCAATGACTGGTTATGTTTATACCCTTGGTGACTCTGTGGTTAGTTGGAAGGCAACATTACAGTCGACTATGTTGGTTAATTAGATGTTCGCAGCGGAATAATTTATAAATCTAATCTAAACATCTAATCATATGATCATGCATAATTGATAGAATCATGATATATATTTTATAGAAATATACCTTTGATGCGTGAACCGGATCAGATCTGGTAGTAATGAATAATCGAGAGTCCCCCACGTGTTGCTCCTCTACTTGGTCCACACGAGCCCGACTAGATCTCTTTCCTTTCGACTGCTAGGACGAAAAAGACAAAGGGGAAGCAATCCAATTGCTAGATTAAAAGATGATTTCTTCCTCTTGGAGTTCTCACCGTAATATAGCAAAAGTCGTTTTAAAAGAGGAACAATTCTCTCTCTATTCACTTCCGTTTTCTTGCAAATAAGTGAATCCTTTTGTATTAAATAAAATTCCATAATTAACCATTAATTATATATTATTTTATTTCACAAATAAATAATATTTCTTATTATTAATAATATCTAATATGTATTAATTATATATTATTTTATTTCACAATCTTAACTCCATAATTAACCATTAATTATATATTATTTTATTTCACAATCTTAACTCCATAATTAACCATTAATTATATATTATTTTATTTCACAAATATATAATATTTCTTATAATTAATAATATCTAATATGTATTAATTATATATTATTTTATTTCACAAATAAATAATATTTCTTATTATTAATAATATCTAATATGTATTAATAATTAACCATCTTTCTCGTTTATCTAGTCGGTCAACTCTAAGTGTGTGACCTCATAGGATCCGATTATAATAGTTATAGGTTTAACCCCATTAATCGTAGTTGGCTTCTAGCAAAGCACTACGACTCCTAAAATAATCGGATTAAATTATATCTGTTAATTTGTCCTATCCAAGTTTAGTCATTGCACATTAAATTAAAGGACACAATTCCTTCAATCTCCCACTTGCCCTTAAACAAGTGTGCAATATAAGATATCTTTGTCTCTTAATGTCTTATTTGATGATATGGTAACATTCATACCTTTCTATCAAATATGTTTCTTGAACTCTGAGTTTGAACTGTCAATTAAACGGATGATTCATATTAATCCATCCGAGCATGGCCATGCATTTTCAGTTCTCGCTCTTCAAGTGGCCGAGACACCATTCCTGTTTAATGTATCACAGTATACATGAAGTAGGAGGACTTCTCCATTCTTGTATGACTATGGCTCCCACTCAATTTTTAGAAATCCCAACTACTGCCTTTATAACTCCCTTTTACGGAAAGCGTTTAACAGTGTCAAATAAATACCAATCATCAAGTGAGGCCACAACATACTCATGTCTGAGGAATCTACTAAACATGGTTTAACTTAAAACTCTACAATCTCTTTTGAAGAGTCTTAAGGTGGGTCAGTCTTACATGTATCATCCATACACATATGTAATTGACTAGACATCTCCATGTCCTTATAGCCCATGAAACCTGACGCTATCAGTCAGCTTACAATATAGTAACTTATAAAATCATCTATGTCCATTTGATGATTTCAAACTATAGACTTTTAATAATTCAAAACTTCATTTCACTTAATGGGGTTTCATTCACCAGAACACTTAAGGTGATCCCATTTATTAATAATGAATTATTTGGACATATTATTCAATATCGATAAAAACAATATAAATAAGGATGAAATATCATATATCATAAAATCATCAAGTCAAACATAAAACTGGTGTCTAACACTCATAAATACATAATGTAATACAAAAGCAAACTCAAAGCCATTATCCAATGTGCTTGAGACCCTTAGCCCTAGTGTGACTCTCATGCTTGGGCCTAGGCATAGGTTTAGTTAATGGATCTGCAATGTTGTCATCAATATGCACCTTACACATCCTAATATCACCCATAGTGATGATGTGTCGAATAAGGTGATACTTTCTCATAACGTGTCTGGATTTGGAGCTCGAACTCAGTTCCTTTGCCTGAGCTATGGCACCATTGTTGTCACAATAGATGTCGATAGGCATTGAAATGCTAGGAATAACACTGAGTTCATCTAGGAACTTCCTCATCCAAACGGCCTCCTTTGCTACTTCACTAGCAGTAACGTACTCAGCCTCTGTTGTAGAATATACTATAGTACCTTGCTTGGAGCTCTTCTAGCTCACAGCTCCTCCGTTAAGGATAAAGACATAACTCGATTGAGACTCAAAGCCATCTCGATCAGTCTGAAAGTTTGCATCAGTATAGCCTTGTACGATCAATTTTTCATTTCCCCCATATACTAAGAAATCATCCTTTGTTCTTCTTAAGTACTTCAGGATATTCTTAGCTGCACTCCAGTGTGCTTCTCCAGGACTTGATTGGTATCTGCTACACATGCTCAAAGCATATGCAACATCTGGACGTGTACATACCATGGCATACATGATAGATCCTATAGCAGAAACATATGGGATCTTGTTCATCTTCTCAAGCTCAGAAGGTGTTTTAGGACACTGCGTCTTGCTGAGATATACACCTTGTTGAATGGGTAAAAATCCCTTCTTGGAATCATGCATCTTGAATCTATTAAGAATCTTATCAATATAAGTTCCTTGACTTAATCCAAGAAGCCTCTTAGATCTATCTCTATAGATCTTAATTCCAAGTATGTACTCGGCTTTTCCTAAGTCTTTCATTGAGAAACATTTCTTCAGCCATTCTTTTACGGACTCTAGCATCGGAATGTCATTCCCAATAAGTAGTATGTCATTCACATACAAGACTAAGAAGGCTGCCTTACTCCCACTAAACTTCTTGTAAACACAAGGATCCTCTTCACATTTAATGAATTCAAACTCTTTGATCTTTTCATCAAATCGAAAGTTCCAACTCCTGGATGCTTTCTTAAGTCCATAAATGGACTTCTTAAGCTTGCATACCTTCCCAACATGATTTGGATCTTCAAAACCTTCAGGTTGTATCATGTACACATCCTCTTCCAAAAAACCATTTAGAAAAGCGGTTTTGACATCCATTTGCCATATCTCATAGTCATAATATGCAACAATATCTAGGATTATCCTAATGGATCTAATCATGACAACTGGTGAAAATGTCTCGTCATAGTCTATACCATGAATTTGTCTAAAACCTTTGGCAACTAGTCTTGCCTTGTAAACAAATGCATTTCCATCCTTGTCATTTTTGAGTTTGAAAATCCATTTGCTTCTTATGGGTTTTACCCCATCTGGCAAATCTATCAAGTCCCATACTTGATTTTCAAACATCGAATCCATTTCAGACCTCATGGCGTCAAGCCATTTATTGGAGTCTGGACCCGTCACTACTTGCTTATAGGTCGAAGGCTCACTATGTTCTAGCATAAGAACATCAAGGCTTACATTTAAGATGAAATCATCATACGTCTTGGTTGTACCCTTGGCCTTTCCGATCTACGAGTGGGTTCAACTTGTTCAACAACTAAATCTGGAATATGATCTACAACTGTTTATAGATCCTCTTGTTCTGGTTCTTGGATGTTCTGAGGCCCCGAGCCTTCAAAAGTAATCATCTCTGAATCGACATCATCCATGTCATTTTGTTGTTGAGTTTGTTGCTCTTCATCATCTTGAACTGTTTCAAGATGAATATTTCTCCCACTTGACTTGTTGGAAAGGAACTCTCTTTCTAAAAAGACACTATCCCTTGCAACAAACACCTTTTGCTGAGTTGGATTGTAGAAGTAATATCCAAAACTTCCTTTTGGATACCCTATAAAAAAGCATTTATCTGATTTTGGGGCAAGCTTCTCTGTTTGTAAACGCTTTACATAAGCTTCACATCCCCATATTTTCAGAAAAGACAACTTTGGAACCTTTCCAGTCCATATCTCATATGGAGTTTTGTTTACAGTTCTTGACGGAGTCCTATTTAGTGTAAGTACAGCGGTAGTGAGGGCATATCCCCATAAGGATACCGGAAGATTAACAAAACTCATCATTGATCGGACCATGTCTAACAAAGTCATGTTTCTCCTTTCAGACACACCATTTAGCTGAGGTGTTCCTGGGGTAGACAACTGTGTGACTATCCCACAGTTTTTCAAATGATGAACAAATTCGTGGCTCAAGTACTCACCACCACGATCAGATCGAAGTGCTTTTATTTTCTTGCCACTTTGAGTCTCCACTTCGTTTTGAAATTCCTTGAACTTTTCAAAGGACTCTGATTTATGTGACATAAGGTAAATATACCCATATCTACTCATGTCATCAGTAAATGTGATGAAGTATCTATAGCCACCTCTAGCTTTAGTGCTCATTGGACCACATGCATCAGTATGTATTACGCCCAGTAGTTCAGTAGCCCTTTCAAACGTTCCTTTGAAAGGTGACCTTGTCATCTTGCCCATCAGACATGATTCACATGTATCAATGGATTCAAAATCCATGTCTTTTAGCCCATCTTTGTGGATCTTCTTCATGCGATTCGCACTAATGTGACCCAATCGACAATGACATAGGTAGGCCTCACTCAAACTATTTAATTTTTGTCTTTTGTTATTTATGTTATACAATTCTGATTTGAGATCCAATACAAAGAGTCCATTACTCATTGGAGCAGTCGCATAGAAAATATCATTCTTAAAAACAAAAATATTTCCATTTTTAATGCTAAATTCAAAACCTTCAGAATGTAATAAAGCAACCGAAACAAGGTTCTTAGTAATGCAAGGAACATAATAACAATTATTCAGTTCTAATATTAAACCAGAAGGTAAAGATAGACTTAAATCTCCTACGGTAAGTGCAGCAACACTTGCTCCATTTCAACGCGCAGGTCTATCTCTCCTTTCTTTACTTGTCTTTTATTTCTAAGTCCCTGCACATATGAAATAATGTGAGCACCACATGCAGTATCTAATACCCAAGTAGGACCATTATTTAATGTGAGAACATCGGTTGTCATAATCTCAATAACATAAATACCTGAAGTGGAACTCACAGTCCCGTTCTTCTTGTCTTCTAGGTACTTGGGACAATTTCTTTTCCAGTGTCCCTTGGCCTTGCAGTAAAAACAATCATGATCAACATTCATCTTTGGCTTCTCACCACCCTTGGGTTTGGCAAATTGCTTGCCTTTCCCTTGGTTATTGTTCTTTTTCTTAGCCACCTTCTTAAACCCCTTCCCATTGTTGACATTTAGAACTTCCTTCTTCTTGTCATCAATAATATTGCCTTCAGCATTTTTAAGCATGTTATGGAGCTCATTCAGATCATGCTTTAGACCATTCATATGGTATTATATTCTAAATGGTGCAAAACCATCATGTAAAGATCTAAGAACAATATCAGTGGCCAACTCTTGGTCATATGGGGTCCCCAGATTTTCCATCCTCTTGAAAAGCCCAGTCAGGCTAATCACATGAGGACTCACTGGTTTTCCCTTCACAAGCTTGCTATCAAGTATAGCCTTGTGAGTCTCATATCGCTCTATCCTTGCCTGATCTTGAAACAACGTTTTCAGTTCAGTTATGATAGTATAAGCATCAGAATGCAAAAACCTCTTTTGCAATTCAGGCTCCATTGCAGCTAGCATGAGGCAAGTAACAGGTTATGCTTCAGTTTTCACCCGAGTTGATGTTGCCTTCTCCTAATCTGATGAGGTTCCAGTCACAGTAGGGATAGGGGTAGTTAGGACGTCCTCACGTCCCTCAGACCTGAGAATAATTCTCAGATTCCTTTCCCAATCAAGGAAGTTCGTTTCATTGAGCTTGTTTTTCTCAACAATTGAGCGCAGAGAGAATTTCAAATTATCGTTCAACATATTCTACAGAGTATAAATGACATACAAATCAGTTTATGTTTTGAAATTTGCAAAATACTTATAATTGAACAATTTAAAATAAGTGAATGCACATTTTATTCAAGTTTTTATAGTCCCTTATGAATAAAATGATTCCAAGATCCCATTACAGACAATCCCCAACGTACTTTTGCACTGCCTTAGGTCTTGTGTGTTCAAGGTAACTAACAATTACTAATTATAACTTCTTATAATTCTTGGTTGATGATCCACATCCAATGTAGGATTCATCCCCATGCCTCAAGATCCAAAACTTTACCTTTTGGTATCTTGTTGGGTACAACCGTATCAAGGTTTATGAATCCCCGTATAGATTCATCCTTAGGAGCCTAAGGTTGAGGAAAGACACCCTCGCTTTTGCGAAACCTATCCAACCAAAACCATAAACTTCATGGGTCATGACACGGAAAGGCATTGCCCCAATTTTCTTTAGGAACTTAAGTTTTGATTGTCTTTTATTTATTAGTGAAAATTATTATAAATAAAAACAATGCAATGAAAATTGTGATCCAAGTATGGCCCCTAAGATTAAAAAAAAATATATAAAGAACTAAACTTCTTTGGTCTCCATTCTTGCACCCTTCATGGATCTCCATCCTTGAACATATGGTTCTTATTTGTATTACATAATTATTTATAATAATCTAATTATCAAAATAAATTACAAAATACATAACGGTACGTAGATCGTGTTATAAGAAAACATAACGATGCTCATATCGTATTTCTGGGCCATACTAGAAAAATATTAATCTTTAATAAGTGGGATTTCCTAACTTTTAGAAACAAATATATCATATTTATTTGATTCAAATATTTATATAATCCAATTAAAATAAATATTTCTTTTATTTTCTTAAAGATGGTTTTACATCTTAATCTATGTAAAATTATATCATCGATATAGACCCACATCAAAATTAACAGTTAATTTATTGATCCTTTCAATATATGCAACCTTGCGCTCTGATACCACTGTTAGTTAATTAGATGTTCGCAGCGGAATAATTTATAGATCTAATCTAAACATCTAATCATATGATTATGCATAATTGATAGAATCATGATATATAGTTTATAGAAATATACCTTTGATGCGTGAACCAGATCAGATCTGGTAGTAATGAATAATCGAGAGCCCCACGTGTTGCTCCTCTACTTGGTCCACACGAGCCCGACTAGATCTCTTTCCTTTCGACTGCTAGGACGAAAAAGACAAAGGGGAAGCAATCCAATTGCTAGATTAAAAGATGATTTCTTCCTCTTGGAGTTCTCACCGTAATATAGCAAAAGTCGTTTTAAAAGAGGACAATTCTCTCTCTATTCACTTCCGTTTTCTTGCAAATAAGTGAATCATTTTGTAATAAATAAAATTCCATAATTAACCATTAATTATATATTATTTTATTTCACAAATAAATAATATTTCTTATTATTAATAATATCTAATATGTATTAATTATATATTATTTTATTTCAGAATCTTAACTCCATAATTAACCATTAATTATATATTATTTTATTTCACAATCTTAACTCCATAATTAACCATTAATTATATATTATTTTATTTCACAAATAAATAATATTTCTTATTATTAATAATATCTAATATGTATTAATTATATATTATTTTATTTCACAAATAAATAATATTTCTTATTATTAATAATATCTAATATGTATTAATAATTAACCATCTTTCTCGTTTATCTAGTCGGTCAACTCTAAGTGTGTGACCTCATAGGACCCGATTATAATAGTTATAAGTTTAACCCCATTAATCGTAGTTGACTTCTAGTAAAATACTACGACTCCTAAAATAATCGGATTAAATTATATCTGTTAATTTGTCCTATCTAAGTTTAGCCATTGCACATTAAATTAAAGGACACAATTCCTTCAGACTATGACGTTGTCCACTACTGAGGTTGAGTATATGGCGCTAACTGAAGTAGCCAAGGAGGGTATATGGTTGAAAGGATTAATTAGTGACCTTGACATCCATCATGATCAGACAATTGTTTTTTGTGATAGTTTAAGTGCTATTTGTTTAGCGAAAGATCAAGTGCATCATGATAGAACCAAACATATTAATGTTCGCTATCATTTTCTTCGTACTGAGAGAAGAATCAAGTTGAAAAAGATCAGCACACATCATAATCCTGTTGACATGTTCACGATGCCGGTCCCACTTAGCAAATTCACTCATTGTTTAGATTTGCAAAATGTTGACAGTTGGAAGTAGCCTGATAAGGCTTTTCTTGTTGGGTGATACTAATGCAAGGTGGAGATTTGTAATGTTTTGCCTTTAGTATAAGAATTAATAATTTTAGTTACATCGCATTTATTTTACAGTTATGTTTATTAAGTTAGGTGTTTTACGTTTTCTTTTTTTCTGAATTTAGATAGCTGTAATTTTTATTTATTTGCTTGAATCTTATTATCTTTATCTTTTGACAATAAAAAATCTATCTTCATCTGTTTTTTCACACTTCATTATTCATCACTTTCTTGCATTCCGTCCAACAATAACAGTTATTAACTAAACAAATAATTATAACAAATTAATTTAACTACCTAACATGTTCATAACTAAATCTTTAGCAAATTCATAACTAATTATTGAATTATTTTCATATTTCTTCAATAATATAGTTAATAAAATGAATTATCAGGATTGATTGCAGCATATGGTCAAGGAATAGTGTAGACTGTGTTAGGATGCATGCCATGATAGGTCACTCAGAACACTCGCGGGATAATAAAATGGACGATCATGATTGCTTGTAAAATATTATCAAGGACACGTTTATATCAATGCAGGTCCTATGACTTATACAGAAAACAAATTAAAATAAAAGGAAAAAAATGGACATAATTTCGTTTTAATTTTATTTTAAATAAACGGTGGACATAATCCATTTAGAAATTAGAAAATGATACTTATTTGTAATAATTCTGTTATTTTTAATCATTTTAAAGTATTTGTGTAATATGTAATAAAAATAATAGTTACTTTGAAAAATAAATTAATAAGTCATAAAAAATACAACACATATCAAATTTTCTCTATTTAATTTTAAATTATATATGTCACATAAAATCATTTAATAAATTTTTTCTTCAACTTTTATTATTTAAATAAATTATATAATAATTTCTTATCTATAATTAATAAATAGAATTTAAGTTACTAATATTCAACTTAAATAAAAAAAAATATATTATATTCTAGTTGAATCGAACATTTAATAAATCTTATAAGAAAATTAAATATAAAAAAAAAACAATTTGATGTAGTTTATTTATGGATTAATATTGAATTTTATTTAAAAACAATTTTTGATTAAATTTATGTTTTTAATTTATTTATATTTTTAATTATTTAAATTACATACTATTCTTTTTTATATAATTTTAAAATTTTATAAAAATAAAATAACAAATTTATAATTAATTTGATTGTTAAAAAAAATGTTTTTTTTGTTTGAATCATTGTAAAGTCACGAGCGTGCTTTGGAAAAGGCATAATCCACATTATCTTTACGAATGATTTGACTTAAAAGTAATTGATTAACATTTTTTACTTTTTATTTTCCTCATCGAATGCATCTCTAGATTCTAAAGGAGAAACAAACAATTAATAAATGATGGTTTTAATTTATAACTTCAATTATTTAAGTGGAAATGTTTTAGTAAAATAATTTAAAATATAAAAAAATATTTTAATAATTAAACAAACTAAAAATCTGAATAACCTATTATTAATTTTTTATTTTAAAATCAAAAATATGTAAAGCTTTGTTTACGATCAACCAAGTTTTTATGCTAAAAACCTAACCATCATATCACATATCTATTCTGATTTGAATCATTTTCATATCATCCACTGTTTTCTTTTAAGCTTTCTAAAGTACCTTTAGTTTCATTATCAGATTCTATTGACTTCGATTCTTTTATTCTCATTTTAAGTTTTTGCTATAATCATTTTAAATAAATCAATCTTATTAAAGTATTAAATAAATAAGAGAAATTATTTATTTATCTCCTATTAATTAGGGTAAATATAATAACCAATTCCTTTATTACTATTATAAATAGATAAACTATTGTAAAATTATTTATTCAATCAATAATATTTTTTCAATATTTCTCTTCATGAACTCAATCAAATAATTCTTGTTTATTTTATCAATTCAATAAATTTAACTTGGTATCAGAGCGTATAAGAGAAAACTCCCGAAAACGATTTCAATGGAAGAACAATATCACTCCTCAGTTCTACCAATAATATCTGGAAACGTAAAGCTTGATAAATATAATTATATCTATTGGAAATCACAAGTTACTCCAATCATAATAGGTTATGATTTTATGGATATAGTAGAAGGAAATCTTGAAACTCCTCCCAAATTTTTTCAAGAAACAGATGGTCAAAATGATAAAATTCAAATCAAGAATCCAAAGTTTAAACAATGGCGTATCCAAGATCAAAGGGTACTTGCATGGCTTTTTTCAACATTGACCGACGAGATTCGTCGACAAGTCTCAAAATCATCTTCGGCACAAGAATTTTGGAAAACCTTAGAGAAAATCTATGTTTCTCAATCAAAGAGCCGACTATTTGAGTTACGGAGTCAACTCCTAAACGCACACAAATGTAGTGATTCTCTTCTTAACTTCATTCAACACATCAAAAACCTATCAGATGCACTTATCGCTGTCGGACAATATGTTTCTGATCAAGATCTGCAACTAACTCTACTCAATGGACTTGGAGACGAGTTCGAGCCGATGATATGTGCTCTAACTTCCGGACAAGATCTATTGTTTAATGAGATGACAGACATCCTTCTAAATTATGAACAACGACTCATATTCAAGAAAAGAAAATTCCATTATGAAAATATTTCGCGCTCAAACGTTTCGGCGAATGTTGCTTATATTTATAAGCATGAAGGCGGAAAGAACCAAAGACAGAACCGAGACAATAATCGTCCGCAATGTAATTTTTGTCATAAAATTGGTCATCGCTCCGAAAGTTGTTTTTATAATCCATCTTGTCAAATATGTAATGTACAAGGACATAGTGCTCTCGAGTGTCCTCGTTTTAATCCTTCTACAAATCCTACGACAATGTTAGTTACATCGTCTACTATTGTAGATCCCACTTGGTGTCCAGATTCAGGTGCTACCGACCATATTACTTCCGATCTTAATAATCTACATGTACATGCTCCTTATACAGGTACTCAAACTATCAAAGTCGGAAACGGTATGCCTCTGAATATTTATAATATTGGTACGACTAAAATTTTAAATCAACAAAAATCTCTCTACTTACGTAATATCTTACACGTTTCGAATATTACTAAAAATCCGATGAGTGTCGCGAGATTTTCATCAGAAAATAACGTATTTTTCAGTGTTCTAAATGGCGGTCGAGGCGGCCGCCTAGGCGGTAGACGGTCCAACACTGCTCCGCCTATACATGAGGCGGTCAGATTATTTAATTATTTATTATTTTTAATTAATTAATTACTAAGATTAATATATGTATATATATATTTAATAAAAAAAACTCTTTATCACCCACTATTTATTTAAATTTTGAAATGACTTTTTACATTCCAATTCATTTATCTTCTTCTTTTCTGTTTCTTATCTCATTCACCTCACCTCCTTGATCATTTACATCTTCTTAGATCATCTAATCATCTATCTCTTCTCCAGCTCGTTTACATACTTATTTTTGTTAAATGTTACTATATTAGAGAATATTAATTTGACTTTTTAGTAAAATGATAATTATAGAACAACTTTATTATATTTATATTCAACCGCCTAGGCACCGCTTAGGCACCGCCTAGGCACATGAGGCAGTAGGCAGTCACTTACCGCTCCGCCACCGCCTACCGTCGTTTAGAACACTGATATTTTTTTAATTCCACCCAAATATTTGTCTTATTAAAGACCGAGATACGAAGATAGTGCTTCTTAAGGGATTACTCAAGGACGAACTTTATTGCGTTGAACCTACTGAAAGTTCGTTTTCAACATGTTCTAATAAACAAGCATTTATTGGTATTAGATCTCCGGCTCAAATTTGGCATTCACGACTTGGACATCCTTCTAGCGCTACTACATCTTTAGTTATATCACACTTTGAATTACCTGTTTCAGGTAGTAATACTATTTCTTTTTGTGGATCATGTCAATATGGGAAAGCACATAAACTACATTTTTCAGCTTCAAAATCTACATCTATGGCTTCTTTAGACCTAATTCATTCAGATGTTTGGGGACATGCTCCTGAATTTTCATCTAATGGTTGTCGTTATTTCATACATTTTGTGGATGATTTTAGCAAATTCACGTGGATATATCCGCTAAAGAAAAAGTCGGATGTTTTGAATATGTTTATCAACTTTCTTCGACTTGTTGAAAATTTATTTAGTCGTAAAATCAAAATATTGCAAACTGATTGGGGAGGAGAATATAGAAATTTTAAATCATTAACAGATAATCATGGTATTTTACATCGTTTATCTTGCCCACATACTAGTGAGCAAAATGGCATTGCTGAACGAAAAATTCGTCATATTACGGAAACTGGTCTCACTTTATTGGCTCATGCATCTATGCCACTACATTATTGGAGTGAAGCTTTTGAAACATCCACATATCTTATCAATCGTCTTCCTACTCCGACATTACATCAACGTTCACCATTCGAGACTATATTTAACTCCTCTCCTGATTATGGTTTTTTGAAGACATTTGGGTGTTCTTGTTATCCACTCACACGGCCGTACAATCAACACAAACTCGATTTTCATACTACTGAATGCAGTTTCCTTGGTTACAGCTCATTTCATAAAGGTTATAAGTGTCTTCACATTCCGTCTGGACGAATATTTATCTCTCGACATGTCACTTTTGACGAACTCACTTTTCCTTTCAAAAGTAAGGACCTTGTGCACTTGTCTAAACCACAAGAAGATAATGAGACATCTCTTTCAACAACTATACTTAATTTATCAATACCACCTCTATTATCTCATATCACTTCACCGTCTTCATCATCACCCTCTTCGACCTCAACAACATCACCAAACACTATAACATCTTCTTCTACTACTATTACTGTTCCTTCAACACAACCAGTTATCACAACAGTTAATGCACCTACATCTTCTACTCATCAGATGATCACACACAATAAAGCACGATCTATGTCCTCATCAGCTCTCATTGCTACTTCTTCCGCTACTACACCTACATGTTTTACCAAAGCTAACAATGATCCGCAATGGCGTCTTGCCATGACAAATGAATATAATGCTCTTATTCAGAATAAAACATGGTCTCTTATTCCTCGTACACAATCTCATAATATTGTTGGATGTAAATGGGTTTTCAAACTCAAGCATAAAGTTGACGGATCTATTGATCGACATAAAGCACGTCTCGTGGCTAAAGGATTCCATCAACAACAAGGTATTGATTATGAAGAGACATTCAATCTTGTGGAAAAACCCACTACTATTCGTGTTATTCTTTCTTTGGTAATATCTTATCAATGGTTCATTCATCAACTTGATATTATCAATGCATTTCTTCATGGGTCTCTACAAGAAGAAGTTTACATGGCACAACCACCCGGTTTTGTCCATCCAGATTTTCCTAATCATATATGCAAACTTCATAAAGCAATATACGGTCTTAAACAGTCTCCTCGTTCCTGATATGCTACTCTCCGGACTGCTCTACTATCTCTTGATTTCATAGAATCAAAATCTGACACGGCTCTCTTCACGTATCATGCACCTCAAATAACAGCATACTTTTTAGTATATGTGGACGATATTATTCTCACAGGCAACTCTAAATCGTTTCTAACAAAAATTATATTTCAATTAAATAAGTTATTCCATGTTAAAGATTTAGGTCAATTACATTACTTTCTTGGAATGGAAGCCACTCGTACCAAAGATGGCTTATTTCTTTCTCAATCCAAATATATTGACGATATTCTCACTCGGGCTGATATGATTCAAGCAAAGCCATTACACACTCCCGTCTCTGCTGGCTCATCCCTTTCTAAACATGATGGTGATCCTTTATCTGATCCGTTTCTCTATCGTATTATAGTAGGGGCTCTACAATATCTTACACTAACTCGTCCTAAGTTAGCCTTTGCTGTCAATCGAGCTTGTCAATTCATGCAAACTCCCACATCTTCTCATTGGGGAGCGGTTAAATGTATTCTTCGATATCTTCGTCATACTCCTCGTCATGGGATCTTTCTTCGTCCAAATTCACAATTCACTCTTGATGCCTACTCTGATGCTGACTGGGCAGGATGTCCCGATGATCGTCGTTCAACAACTGGATTTTGTATTTTTTTAGGTGACAACCTCGTTTCTTGGAATTCTAAGAAACAACAAGTAGTTGCTCGCTCTAGTACTGAATCTGAATACCGTGCTCTTGCATATACAACTGCTGATCTTTGTTGGATTCAATCTCTACTTAGTGAACTTCGAGTTTCACTTTCTTCTTCCCCGGTTCTATGGTGTGATAATATTGGTGCCGCATTCTTATCAGCAAACCCGGTATTTCATGCTCGCACAAAACATATTGAAATCGATTTTCACTTTGTTCGGGAAAAAATTGCTCGTAAACAACTACTCATCCAGTATATTCCTACTGAAGATCAAGTGGTTGATATTTTCACCAAAGGTCTTTCTTCTCATCGATTTGCTCTTTTACGTAGCAAGCTCACGGTTTGTGCCTCACCTTTTCATTTGAAAGGGGATGATAAAGTATTAAATAAATAAGAGAAATTATTTATTTATCTCCTATTAATTATTAATTAGGCTAAATATAATAACCAATTCCTATATTTTCTCAATTTAGTTATTTCTCTATTACTATTATAAATAGATAAACTATTGTAAAATTATTTATTCAATCAATAATATTTTTTCAATAATTCTTTTTAAGAACTCAATCAAATAATTTTTGTTTATTTTATCAATTCAAGAAATTTAACTCATACAAACTTAAATAATTACAATAATAATAATAAACTCATTTAATCTAATAAATATTATTTTGTGTTATAATAACTTCTTTTTAATCCTCGTACATGAATAATTTATTTATTTATTTGAAGAAATATTATTTTGTGTTATAATAACTTCTTTTTAATCCTCGTACATGACTAATTTATTTATTTATTTGAAGAAACACGGATGATTCAAAATTTCAAACCTAAGAAAATTTAAGATTATTATATATTGTTCATTTTTAGTAAGTTATATATTAATATGTTTATATAACCTTTTAACTAATTAGAACATTTTCAACCTTACACCGTTCCGTAATATGTTTTCAACTCTAACAGCACACCAAAAGCAAATCCATAATTCGTTTTCTCCCTCCCCAAAAGCATATATTTTTCATACCTAAAAACGCATAATATTAATTAAAATTTAAAAAGTTTGTTGAAGTTTAAAATATTTTAATTTTGATATTTAATTTTTTTATATAAATTATTTCAAACATTTAATTTGGTCCTTTTATTTTTAATTAAAGTGAATTGTTATATTTAATTTTTTATATATAATTTATTTATATGTTTGATTTTTATTTACCCTATATAATTTTATTAATATTTTTTACTTTTCATAAATTTATAATAATAAATAATATTAATAAAAAACTAAAAAATAACAAAATACAACAAATACATTTCTTAAAAGAGTAATGATAGGGAACTAGGACTGCGAAAGTCCGCCAAAATAGAATATTGCTTTAAAACACCGAATATTCTCTGTCTTCTTATTAATTAATTTATCTTTGTGTTTCTACTAATTAATTAATTTATCTCTCTTTCTCTCTCACTAATTAATTAATTTATCTCATCTCTAATTAATTTATTTAAATCATAAACTTTATCTCTCTCGTCTCTAATTAATTTATTTAAATCATAAACTCTAAATCCTAAATTCTAAACCCTAAATTTTAAACCCTAAATAATATATCTTATTTTTATTTAGTTCTAAACCCTAAATTTTAAACCCTAAATAATATATCTTATTTTTATTTAGTTGAATTATGTAGATAAACATTTATAAGTAATAAAACTAAAAAAAATATTAATAAGTCAATAGAAAAAAATAATAAGAAAAAGAAAAAAGAGGGAATAAAGAATAAATAAAATGGTTCAGAGTTTAGGATTTAAGATTTAAAGTTTATGATTTATGTCTTAGGATTTAGGGTTTAAGAGTTAGAAATTAGGGTTTAACTTGTATAGTTAATATATATAGCTATTGAAAAAGTTAAAAAAATTAATATAAAAATGAATATTCTTAAAATATACTTTTTTTTTTGTTTGAAATAGGAGCGAGCCGGATATAATCCGGTTAAAAAGAAAAAAACCGCGTCAGTGGGGGATTGTCCTGTCCTCCTCACTGACCCCAAAGAAAGTGGGTCGCTAAGCAGGCCGGCAGAGAGGGCACCAAATGCCTAAACAAGACAAGAACCAACTATATGCTTAACACAAACAAACGTTCCGGTCCTTCTAGCACACGGGGATCGGCCCTACGCACTTGAGTTTGAAAATAGGTTTTTGGTTAAAATGATTATAGTCTAATACTACAAAATTAATTGTCAGACTAAGTTATCTTGTTTATCAAACCATAACTTTCTAGTTTGTTGTTATAGAAATGAATTCTTAGATTTAAATTGGTTTTGTTATTTGACTATTTTTTAGTTTTGTTAAAAAAAAATTATTTGATAAAATAATAAAATGAAATAAAAAATATAAGTTTTTTAAGTTATTAAGCTTCATTATTACAAAATATTTTCTTTTATAATTTTATTTTAATACAAGAAAAAGTATAAATATTTTAATATTATGTTGATGCAATAAATTTTTTGTTTTAAATTATTATAGTTTTTTTTTTTTTAAAAAACTAAAGTTTTATGAAGTATTCTTAAAAAAAAAATTGCAGTTATATTTTTTTCATCAATATTTTGGGATGAAAAAAACTGTAAATTTTAATTATTATGTGTTCAGTTCTCTTTATTAATTAAACTTTTCGGTAAATTTTATTATTATTTTAAATATATTTGTATTAACACTGCAAGTGTAATTATTTATGTGTTTGGTTTTTAAAATTAATTTTTGTAAGTACTTTTGTTTTAATTTTTTTTACTTAAAATTATTATTATTTAAAATAGTAATTTTTCTCACAGTAGCTTTTTATTTATTTATAACTTATTGGGCATTATATGGATAATCCAAAACTTTTATCCGTTTATACATAATTATTCGATAAAAAACTTTGATTATAAAATACATTATTTTAGTGTATTTATCTTAAATGTTGTTACAACATGAAACATTGTTGCTGTATAAATAAACTTCATATAATTAATAATTATTTAGTTTATTAACTAAAATATTAAAATATAATTTATTATTTTATTAATTATTACCTCAATATTATTTATAATAAATTACTAATTTTAAAACTAAGATTTTTATTAAATTTAAATCATAAATATAAAAAATATTTTAATATTTAAACAAATTATACACAACAATAATCTATTTTTTATATAAGACAATAAAAACTAATTTATCACTCTTAAATTTATTTCAGATATATTTAAAAATTATATGATAATCAAGATTGAAATAATTTTTTTTAAAATATAAAATTTTAAATAATTTGATAATGATAAAAGTACCCTTTACTTACTCTATCGTCCAACTGTCACCCAAGAAAAGCTGCACAATGCTGCCACAAACATCTCACCCTAAAGGCTTGTTTGATTTTGGATTTCTATAAAAAAATTCAAACAATAAATAAGAGAACTAAAATAAGTTAAATCAAACTAACCCTAATTAAAATAAAGGCATGCCTTACGCATGTTTATACCACGAGGAAAGCGCTACCTTCCTTAATTATTATATATATTTATTTTTCTTTCTCATTCAAAAACAACCTAAGTCTCCTCTTAATGAAGCAGTCTCTTCCGTCCACACCATTTTAACGGTGAGATTAGTTTTGATTGTAAAATTCAAAAGAAATCTTAATATTTCTTTAATTCTTTAATGATGTCTTTTGACAGAACAACAAGAGATCAATACACTTACACGGATGATATGAACTTCAAAAATAAAAATATTGGTATGTATAATTAATATTATTACTTCCTTGATTATTAATTAGAAACTTTTTAATGAAAAAATAATTTATGCTAATTCCTCCTAAATCAATCTAAATGATTACATATTTTTTTGCCCTACTAATTAAAATCGAATTGTCTTACATTATTTCTTAAATTAAGTTGTCTTGCATTATCTAAATGAGTTTTTTTAAATGATGATTTTTTTTATATTATTTTAAAATTCATTTAATAATATTTTATTTGTTGGAATTCTAAAGAAATTCTATTAATTAAATGAAATTGAGAATTTTGATAAATAAATTTAATTTAATTTAAATAAATATAAATTTATATCAAATTCAAATATAATTTTTTAAGTAAAATTTAATGTCAGTAAATAAGTTCGAATGTCAAGACATTAAATAATCCAAAGGTCCAGAAATAACATAATCCAAGATTTACTATAATAAATTCAAAACTATCTACAAATATTTTAGAATTATACTTTATAAATAAAGTGATTTGATAATTAAAAAAATATAATTAAATAATTAAATTTGGACTAAAACCACAAAACAAAATCTAAATCAATAAAATTAATATACACTAGATTAGCTATGATTTTGTTAAAAATATTGACAACAATAAATATTATTTGGTTAATATCCAATTGTTATAAATAGTATTCAAAACTTTTTACCCTCAAACTTAGCATGTAAAAACAAAACACACTAGTAGAAAAAAGGTCTTCTGTAACGACTATTAACGACTATTAGTAACGGCGTTCGAACACTCTTACTAATACTTTTTATCTGTAACAGTTATACTAAACCGTTACTGTTATCAGAACATCAGTAACGACTTTATAAGACCACCCAAAATAGCGGGTTTTGGTTGTTGGTAATAATGGGGTCGAGACTATTAACTACTATGGAGTGATCAGTGAAATCATAGAAGTGATATTCTTTTGTGGAAGACGAGTGATTCTCTTCAAATGCAAATAGTTTGATGTTCATCACAAAGATCGGGGCATTAAAGTTGATAAGTATGGTTATGTTAGTATAAATATCAACAGGATTCTACATACTCAATTAAATGAACCATTCATAATGGCAAGCCAAACACAACAAGTCTTTTACTCTACAAATATGACATCAAGGCTTGAATGGAAAATTGTGACACCAATAAAGTCACGTTACTCTAATTAAGGTTGAGTTATTTTCTATGAAGGGTTACTTGTAAATTTTTCTTATAAACATTATATTCAATATTTGCAGCTATCATGGCACGTAAAAGAATGTAAGGTAAGGGTTTAAGCAACGCGCTAAACGACCTTGTACAGAGGATCGATGAGCATTCAGAAGATCCTTTGCAATTACTTAACTCTATCGGGGAAATTGATTTGGACCTCGATGATGTCATGAATGTTGATAGTGTACCAAACACTAACCTCGATGATGATGATGAGACACAACTCCCGTCTGAGGAGCAAGATGGAGGTACTGGTGTTTGCTTAAGTATTTTGTTATGATCCTATATAATTTTGTGTTTAATTTTAGGATCTATTTCGAGGAGGAGACGGGGCAAGAACAAAAATACAGCAGTTGGTAGATTGCAAGCGGGGCAAAAGATGACTCTTCAATTTAACCCAGTAGATGGTAAACCAATGTGCGAGAATAGGACAGCGTGGTCGAGGCATATTGGGAGTGTCATTCGAGACTCCAATGCACTACCTCACAGGACTTTGCGTTGGTCGGACCTGAGCTCTACACAGCTAGATCACATATGGATGGCTATCACGGTAACTTTTTATATTATTAATTTTTATGTATTCATCACAATCTATAATCGTATTTTAATGTTGACTATTTAGGATCCTTTCGTGGCTGTGGGGGAGGACATCAACAACTATCGCAGACAAGGTTTATTTCAAGCAAACAAATTATGGGATAGATGGAGATGTCATTGGAACACCTTGTACGTTAAAGCTCATGAAGGTAACGAGGAAGCGATTAGGGCAAATCCCCCTCCCGAGATTGAACTAAGTGATTGACATTATCTTCTTAATCGTCGCTTTCTCACTCCGAAGTTCAAGGTAAGTTAAAGTTTTTATAAAGAGCTCTTACATTAATCATTCATTAAACACAAATGTTTTCTTATTTGCAGAAAACAAGTAATGTGAATGCGCAAAATAGGTTGCGTGTTGTGTATAAGAATCATGCGGGCAACATCTCATTTTCGCAAGTGGAGAAGCAAATGGTTCGTTTTATCATTGAATAACAAAGTTTATAATGTTATTACGTTTTTATCAATTATTAAATTTGTACAGGAGAAGACTACCGGTACCTCGCCTAATTTTGCGAAATTATTTCTCCACACTCATACAAAGAAACCAACTCTGTAAGATCAAAATCCAGAGGTTCCCCCTATTATTCAAGAAAAAATGGTAAGTCGTGTTTATTAATTTCATTTATTTTATGTATGTAATCAAATTTAATTTGTGTTTATAGACTGCCTTGCGAACTGCTATAGAAGAAGACTCGACTAGGAATGACCTGCAGTTGGCTGAGTATTCGTTCGGGTCTCAGGGACATGGGCGAGTCGTGGGTATGGGCTCAGGTGTCACACCTACATGTTTTAGAGCAGATTCTCGTGGGGGTTCTAGCACACCGCGCATTGACACGCAACATTTCCGTGAAGAAAACCGAGTTTTACTTGAGGAGATGCAGAGGATGCGAGAGGAGCGTGAAGCGGAGAAACTTCAGTCACAGAGAGAGCGCGAAGAAGCATTACTCGAGCGTTAAATGGAGCGTGAGGAAGCACAAAGGCAACGTCAAATGGAGCGCGAAGAAGCTCAAAGGCAGCGTGAAATGGAATGTTAAGAAGCTCAAAGGGAGAGACAACAATCATTTGTAGAGCGTGATAGAATGCGAGATGAGATGCTTGAGATGAGGGAGACGATGAACTTCTTATTATCCATGATTCCCGGTGCTCGCCCTATACGTCCACCTGCCCCTCCTACTAGAGATGATGCCCCTAATTCGACTAGTGATGATGCCCCTCCCACTTGAATTCTGGTTAGTGGAAGGTTTAGATAGTTTTTGAAATGTATGTGTTATTTGAATTACGTTAATTAATGGTTTTGTGGATTTAAGATATGATTGTAGTTTGTGGATGATTGTTGTTTTGAAATGATGATTGTGGTTTTTAGTTATTGATGATTGTTTTGGTTATTGTTAATTGTGGTTTTGGTTATTGATGATTGTGGTTTTTGGTTATTGGTTTATATATGTACAAATGAATATGAAATATATATATAAAAAAACGATTATTATTTAGTAACGATTTTATGCATTAAAAAACCGTTACTGTAAATTGTTCTGTAACGGTTTAACAAAACAAAAATCGTGACTGAAACTTCTTAGGTATCAGTAACGGTTTTTGAAAGCCGTTACTGATAGTCATTGAACAACAGTAATGGTTTTAACTCGGCTAGTACCGTTACTGTTGTCTAGGGCTGCAAATGAGCCGAGTCAAGCTCGAACTCGACTCGATTTAGTATTTATTAGCTCGACTCGAACTCGAGCTCGAACGAGTTTATAAATTTGAGCTCGAGCTTGACTCGACTATTTATCTATAAGCTCGGCTCGACTCGAAAAGCTCGAACTCAAGCTCGAATTCAAGATCGAGTTCGAGCTCAAACTCAAGCTCGAGCTCGAACTCAAACTAAAATTTATTTTGAAAATGAAATATCAAACTTTCATAAATATTCAACATTTAAAACATAATATTTAAAATTAAAAATATGAAAAAATTATAACTATTTAATATTCCAAAATCATAATAATCCAAAAAGCATTCAACCACAATTACTAGTCAAAATTCTAAAATTAAAGTATATAAATTGTTTGAATATTCAATATATTAATATTTTTTAAGTCACGTTTTTCAAGCATACCACAAGTACACCTAACTGCATTTAAGCTTAAAAATAATTAATATAAAAAATACATGTTAAAACAAATAACTAAAATTTAACTTACTTTAAGGTTTAAGGGTAAATACGGACAAAAACAAATTCAACCTCTATTAATTTATTTATATACTACAATATATTATTAATATTATAAATTCATTTTTTTTCTCTATTATATATAATATATACTAACCTTTTTTTATCTCTTCATAATATATACAAAATATATACTAACATTTTTTTATTTTTTATTATATATAATATATTAATATATTAATATTTAAATAGTATATATAATATAATATAATATAATATAATATAATATACTATTATATTGTTTACGCATAATAGTGTTTTTCTATATAGATCTATGACCAATATATATTCAATTTTTTTTTATATAGATCTATGAACACTATTAATATATATAATAGTGTTTTTCCATATAGATCTATGAATATTAATATATATAATAGTGTTTTTCCATATAGATCTATGAACAATTAATATATATAATAGTGTTTTTTATATATATCTATTGAACAATCTATAGAAGCACAAATTTCTCATAATACAAAAAAAAATCAAAGTTATTTAAAAGTATGAGCAATAACTATAGTAGAAATGAAAATATATTTTAATTTACTTGTAGGTTTCTTGTGAATGAATGAGAGAAATAGTGTAGATGAGAGATAACATAAAAAAATGTATTAACCTATTATGAATGGGTGAAAGTAATGATGAAAACGAAAGAATAAGAAATAGTGGAGAAGGAAGAAGAAGAATAAATAGTGAAGATAGAGGAAGAACAAGAAGAAAGAAGAAATGGTGAAGATGAGGAAGAAGAAACGGTGATGAAGACGGAAGAAAGAAGAAGAAAAAGAAATGAAGAGTCACTAATGATGGATACATTAGAAATTAGGGTTTTGTTTTATGACAATATAATATAATAATGTGGATTATGGGCCTTTCTATATGGGCTTTGAAAATAGAGAAAAAAAAAATTGTTTTAAATTTTAAGTTTTTTTTATATTAAATAAATAAATATATTATATATTATGAGGCTCGAAAAAGCTCGACAAGCCATCGAGCAAGCATTATATGAGCTCGAGTTCGACTCGAATATTAAACGAGCCGGCTCGAGCTCGGCTCGAACTCGATCAATGTCAAGCCGAACTTTGATCGAGCGGCTCGCGAGCAGCTCACGAGCGGCTTGACTCATTTGCAGCCCTACTGTTGTCCAACGACTATCAGTAACGGCTTTCGAAAACCGTTACAGATATCCAATACATTCAGTAATGACTTTTTCCTCGGCTAATACCGTTACTGTTGTTCAATGACTATCAGTAACGGCTTTCGAAAGCCGTTACTGATACCTGAGAAGTTTCTGTGACGAGTGTGTCTGTAATGAATGGTAACTGTTTTATTTGCCGTTACAGATACTTATTAGTAACGGCTTTTGATGCTTTCAGTAACGGTTTTCGCCCTTACTGATACCTCATTTTCTACTAGTGACACACGCCATAATCATAATCGGGTAATAGATTGATCATAATAATTTGTTCATTGAGATTACTAAAATTCACAGTGAAAAGTATGGTAATACAAAAACAAATTACGTGGTCATCTGAGATTACACATTTTTATACAGATAAATAAGTGAAGTTTGAGTTGGTCATCCAAAATTAATTAACTTACATCTGGTTCTGGGGTAAGCCCAACAAGTCCTCGGGCTAGGGCAGTCCACTCTCTAGGGCAGCCCATTTATTAAAAACAGTAAGGTTTAATTAAATATATTGTAATTTTAAACATAAGATATTGTAGTTTAGTGGTTCTAGATAAAAAATTTAAACTTTTATTTTGGTTATGGGTTCAAACCTCACCAAAAACATTTTTTTATTAAATTTTTTAACTCGACCTAGGGAACAAAAAATATCGAGATTTTTTCTAACGGGGGCTGGGGCAGCCTAAAATTCGGGGCCTACTCTGATATATATATATATATATATAAAGTTGTCACGGCAAAAAATTGATAACTAGTTTAGTGATTTATAATCCATTTAATCTAAACCTTTCAACCATGTTTTATAGAAAAATTGAATGTCTTAATATCATTTTTGTTATCACTCTATTGAAAACTAATATAAATGATCTAACCTTATTATAAGGATGTGAGAACAATCTAATGGAGAGAAATTTAGGGAGGAGCTAAAATTTGTGGTGAACTCAATTTTGTATGTTTCAAATTGAAATTCATAACAGCTAAATAAGATAACGTCAACCAAATTGTTGCGAATAAATAAGTTTAAATTTTTCGACATAATTAAGGCTAGTTTCATAATTTATATGATTTATACTATTTTTGGTGAACTACTAAATGTGGGTATTGCTTTTTTTTTTGTTATCAGCATTTAAAGAAAACAAAATGTGACTTTAAACAAAATTGAAGAAAAATTAGACTGGGCATTTGAATTCGCCTCTTATATTTTGCTGTCGAAAGAGGGTATTTGCCTTTAATTTATAAATTACTTAGATAAAATGACAATTAGATGAACCGGATTATAATGATAGAACAACTTTAGTATGTTTTTGATTTTATTAAACTTATTATTGATAAATTTTTTGAATAATCAAACTTAAATATGTTTGATTTATATTAACAACATTTTGTAGCAAAACAAATGTTGGTTAATATTCTAAAATATAACATTTTGTATTTTCTTTTAGTTAAAATGCCGAATTTTGGTATAATAAAAATATGTCATCGACTTCTTCCCTTCAAATAAAACCTATCAGACGAGCTTATAAGGTCGTTCAAACTTGTTTTAAAGATTGAAGAATGAGATTTTTTCTAACGGGGGCTGGGGCAGCCTAAAATTCGGGGCCTACTCTGATATATATATATATATATAAAAAGTTGTCACGGCAAAAAATTGATAACTAGTTTAGTGATTTATAATCCAATTAATCTAAACCTTTCAACCATGTTTTATAGAAAAATTGAATGGCTTAATATCATTTTTGTTATCACTCTATTGAAAACTAATATAAATGATCTAACCTTATTATAAGGATGTGAGAACAATCTAATGGAGAGAAATTTAGGGAGGAGCTAAAATTTGTGGTTAACTCATTTTTGTATGTTTCAAATTGAAATTCATAACAGCTAATTAAGATAACGTCAACCAAATTGTTGCGAATAAATAAATTTAAAATTTTCGACATAATTAAGGCTAGTTTCATAATTTATATGATTTATACTATTTTTGGTGAACTACTAAATGTGGGTATTGCTTTTTTTTTTTGTTATCAGCATTTAAAGAAAACAAAATGTGACTTTAAACAAAATTGAAGAAAAATTAGACTGGGCATTTGAATTCGCCTCTTATATTTTGCTGTCGAAAGAGGGTATTTGCCTTTAATTTATAAATTACTTAGATAAAATGACAATTAGATGAACCGGATTATAATGATAGAACAACTTTAGTATGTTTTTGATTTTATTAAACTTATTATTGATAAATTTTTTGAATAATCAAACTTAAATATGTTTGATTTATATTAACAACATTTTGTAGCAAAGCAAATGTTGGTTAAAATTCTGAAATATAACATTTTGTATTTTCTTTTAGTTAAAATGCCGAATTTTGGTATAATAAAAATATGTCATCGACTTCTTCCCTTCAAATAAAACCTATCAGACGAGCTTATAAGGTCGTTCAAACTTGTTTTAAAGCTTGAAGAATGAGTAGTCGACATATTGCAATTAGATAACAATTGCTGTTAGAGGAAAGAGAATAATATTGTATTGAATTAATGTATAAAAATTATATTAAATTTATAAAGAAACTAATATAATAATATAATATAATAATGATATTATCACAATTTATAATATTTCATAATATCTTACAAATATATTATATTATATTCTAATCTCCATCCTCAAACTCAAGATGAAAAACGCTTGAAACTTGAGATTGAAGACAAAATGTTGAAATATTGATGATGTGTTTTTCAAGCTTCAAAAACTCTTGAGCTCCATCCTGTTACAGGATGACAGTGTGTTGATTGATAAACCAGTGAGGAGGTAAAATCCCATGGGCATTGAATACTATGGTGAAACAACAACCAAATGAACTTTAAAGTTTCTCGTGAGTCTCAAAATCCATCTAACAGCGTGATGACATTGTGTTGTATACAAGAAACTAACGAAGAAGGTAGAATCCCATGGTGATGATTCAACAATTCCCCCCTTTTTGATGATGTTAAAACTTAGTTAAAACCAATTTATAAAGAAAGAAATCAAGTTGAAAAACGAACTTAGGAAAAACATAAGTCATTGTATTAAAAAGATAAATCAAACTACAAGAATTAAAAATGATTAAGTGTTCCTCCCTGATTTGTCGTCTCTATAGTAGAAGTATTTGGGCCATCCTTGACCACTTTGACCTAGACCACGACCACCATAGTCACTTCCTCGACCTCTTCCTCCACTTCGGACAGGCAAACTTTCTCGGGCAGACCTCCTTCTGGAACGAGTGCTACGAACAACACTTGTTCCCTCTTGATTTGTTTCTGCTAGAGCTCTTTCTTCCCCCTTTTTAGCATCATCATTTACCTTAGAGGCTTCAGTAGCCCTGTCTTTCTCAGCCTGGAATCTTCTAGCTACTGCCTAAGTGTCTTCTATTCACTCGACTTCAATGGACTTAAGAGATCTAGCAACTTCAAGCATCTGCCGAGTTAGAAATTCAATCGAATACCTCGTCTCACTGTGAAGTTCAAGATTGAAGGACTTGGTCTTGTCGTGAATCTCATCGTCATGCCTGAGAAGGTCTCGGTCTTATCGTACTAAGTGTGGAGGATCTTGACTTCATGAGTGGTTTGCAATTGGTGTTTATCAGTGTCCTTTTGGGTAGTAGCTAAGTCAACATTAGCTTTGGAGGAATCCCTTTCAAGGTTCTACAACCTTGAGGCCAAGATTTGGATGCTCTACTGCATTGGAGCCAAGGCATCCATGATGAATTTTTGAAAATCCATCCTCTTGGAGAAGCCTCTTTAGACGAAGATCGGCCAAAGGATACGATATGTGAACCAGCAAGGACAAAGCGTATAGGATTAACATGAACACTTACCTGGATTGATTGCTCTGGTTCCCTGTTTTGAGCAGATGCCCTGGCAACACTAATCAACGCCGTGGAATTACCTCCAAGCTCTTGGATTTCGACGCATAATTCATTGACTTATCTTGATATATCTTTAGACTGAATAATATAATCAGGAAGGGAGTTGGACTTTGATGGAGACTGAAGTTTGGATGTTGGAGGAGTGGACAGTCATTCTTCATATGCCTTTTGGGAACAAATACGTTCTCCATCAGCAGACGGGGTCTACTCTTGTTTAGAAGGCTTTGAGGGTTCCCCCTCAATAGACGACTTCTACTTCTGTTCAGACGAAGAGGGAGCTTTGAACGTCCCTTTTTGAATAGACTGAGGCGTCTGCTCAACATAATGACAGGCAAGGAATCACTTTTCCTCAACGGACGATTTTGCTTACTCGATGAGATGAATAGCTGCCTGCTCTTCATCTACTGAGAACATCTGCTCTGTTGTAAATATCTATCTAGACTCGCCTTCAACAGACATTTCTTCAATATGAGACATCTCATTAGAAGAGTTTAGACAGTTCAAATCTGTTCGAGAAGCCCTACCTCTAAGGGCATCGGATTTGGACGACTCTGTCCCATGGACATACTTGAGCACCGTAGACGAGTAGGAGTTAAGGATGAGATTTATTCTTCGAAGAACCTCGGCGTTAGTTAAAGCTATTCTATCAAAAGGGTCGAAGTTATCTTCCCTTTGGCATATGAAGTGGAAGAGAGCTTTCTCTTTTGCATTGACTTCCACTAAATCCCTTCTCTTTAGGGCTTCGTTGACATCCTTCGTCTTTGTCCAAGTGAAGATTAACTTCTCCATTTTAACCATCTCCTTCCACTCCTTAACAATACTTTTGTTGGTTATCACGTCTGTATATTTAGTGTGGAGCCTGTTGCACATCCATTTATTGAACGTGTCGATCTTCTCAACATCCTTCTGCTCCACGTCTTACATTATGAGGTCTATTGTCTGATTGATCTCAGACAGAGGTTCTGGTGTTTCTTCAGCAACACCTTTTCCCTTTACTACAACTTCTACAGGTTTGGGATCTAGAGCCGGTTCTCTGAAGAAAACACTTGGAGCCCTTCGTGCTTCTCTAAGCATGTAAAAAGGAGAGATGTTCTTTGCAAAAACATTCTCCGAAAGAACAGCAGTAGGTACATCTTCCGTCTAAACATGTTCTTCTTCAGTAATAACAATATCAACAAACGAGGGCATCGCCTCCTACTCTGTTTCAGGCACAACGGCCGTCACTGGTTCAGCAAGGAAGACAGTCGTGTCTTCCCCCTGATTCAATAGTAGAAGCATTTATACCAACTATCTCAGCAGTTGGTCCAGTAATGTGTTCCACTTTGGGAATTTTAACAGCGGAAACTTCGTCCACGAAGATAGATGGGGTTACCTTGGATGGCATTTGAGCTGCAGCAGATGCTTCCAACAACTTCTCGCGCTGACTAGCCAACACGTTGGCCAAGGGTGTAGGTAGAGTAACCTTGGAGGACGTCTAAACTGTTGTAGATGCCTCTATATGATCAGTTGGACGAGCATCCGACTGATGAGTCGTGTTGGTTTCCGTCTAATCAACAACAATGGAAGATGACTTAGACCGCTTCTTTCTTGGTCTAGCCACAACATTTGATGACCGTGATGGCAAAACCGAGAACATAGGAATGACAATAATAAGGGTTTCCTTGATTCTCGCCCTTTTAGGAGCGGGGTCAACTTTGCTAGTTTCTCCGAAGGGTGCCCTCTTATGGCTGTTTGAACTAGCGGCGGACTCCATGACAGAAGTCCTAGCTCTCTTCGCTGGGGTCTTACAACTCGAGGTCGCAGGGAATTTGGACCGAGTGATCGACTGACCACTCGTCTGTTGAGCCGATGATTCTGACTTCGAATCCTTTACAATCTTCATACGCACCAGGAAATTCCTCACGATGGTATCCTTCATAATTTTCCAAGGGTTAATAGTCGCACCCTTGCCAATAGGAACTTGTAGATGCTCCAAGAGCCAACTGAGTTGGACTGAGAAGCCCACACTCTAATTGCTCTGTGGAGAAACAATCTGGCAGAGAGTCGAAAATATAACAGATGCCTAGTTAACCGACATCCCTCTAGTTATGGCCACCATATACTCAAAACGGTCTTGAGTATATGTGTCAAAGAACCCTACTCTCCCCTGAATCGACTTCGCCACGATATCATTCCGAAGGCAGAAATGGTATTTGAGAAGCTTCTTCTTTCCATTGATATTTATTGGACCACCGATGCCCGAAAATAGGGTATGCATCACAGCAATAATCTCGGTCGGAATCACGACGTCGAACGTGTGTCCCTCCGATGGAAGTTCAAAGAACTCAGCAAATGAGGTTTTTAAGATAGAAATATTGACGCCCTTCACCGTCTCCTTAATCGAATCATCACCGACCTTCTTAGAACTAAAGAACTCCCGAACTTCCTTTTCGTGAAGAATGAACGAACCACTGATGAACCTTCTTAGTCTGAATGCCTCTAGGGTTTTGAACATATCAACGATCTCTAGCTGTTCATGCTCGTAGACTAATTCGAAATCTACCTGCATAATGTTTTGAGATAATGAAATAGACTTCTTATCCATCTTAGGGTTTGAAGAAGAGACAACGAAGAAGATGAATGGTTTTTCTAGAGAGAAGGGAGAAAAAGAAGTCTAGGGTTTTTCGAAAAGATTTCAAGTAGTCTGAAGATCCTTTTGGCGTGTAAGGCATCCTTAAATAAAGCCGAACAATCACGTGTCCAAAAGACATCATTTAAAAATAAACCGTCATTTAATTAAAAACGTTTTCCCAAGAAAAATCATAATTAGAGGACGTCATTTAAAATTATCATAAAAGCCGTCATTAATTTAAGAGGTGTGAAGTGATTAACCGTCAGATATATAAGTCATATTTTTAACATTGAAAGACGCATGTCTTCATGTTATTCGATATTTTAGCAATATGACTATTCAATTTCTGGGCGGGAAAGGTACATGGACAGCTCATTAGATATTGGACAATTGTCCCACTCGTCCGAAGATGAAACTTCTAAAGACGCACGTAGTTAGATGTCGTCTATGCTATCTGCATGCCTTGCGACTAAGATGGGTAGACGTCTTGTTCGGATGTCGTATGATCACGCACGTCTATAGGCGCTTAGCATACGTCTGTTCGGACTTCGTCTAATCACGCACGTCTACAGACACTTAAGCATACGTCTGTTCGGACGACGTCTGATCACGCACGTCTAAAGACGCTTGGTATACGTCTATTCAGACGACGTCTAATCACACATTTCTATAGACATCTAACCATGCTTAAACTACAAGTTGCTTAAGCACAACTTGTCTGATACATGGTATCTTTAGACGACTGATCCGATCAGTCCGATTTGAGACATCCGTCTATACACGTTTATCCAACCACTTTAATCAACAAATTTACCCCTCAATTTGTGCATGTTTAATTCAATTAAATTAATTTAGGTCTACAAGACCCAAAACATTTCTAAAGTAAGAAAACTTAGTATTGGGGAGTAGCTTTTTGAACACGTCTGCCACTTGTTGATCTATTGGAACATATTACAGCCGAATATGCATCTAACTGACATGCTCCCGGATGAAATTGTGTCGGATGTCGATATGCTTCGTCCGAGAGAGAAACATCGGGTTCTAGGTTATGGAAATTGCACTGGTATTGTCATAGAAAATTAGTGACTCGTCCGCCTAGATGTCGTAGTCTCTCAACTGTTGTTGAACCCACAAGAGCTGAGAGCAGCAATTTCCTACAGCGAGGTACTCAACCCCTGTTGTAGACGTGGCGACGAACGTCTGCCTCTTGCTGAACCAAGAGATTAGATGATCACCAAGGAACTAAGAAGTTCCACTGGTGCTCTTCCGATCGATCTTGTAGCCTACATAGTCTGCATCAGAATAGCTAATTAAATTGAGACTGAAATCTTTTAGATACCACAGTCTCACATTTTGAGTTCCCTTTAAATACTTCAAAATATGCTTAGAAGCAATATAATGATATTATTTAGAATTAGCCTGAAATCTTCTACAGACGCTACAACAAATAGTATGTTTGGACGACTGTCTGTTAAGTAGATCAAAGAGCCGGTGAACCCTCTATATGTAGTGATATCGACACATTGTCCATCTTCATCCTTGTCGAGATTGCTGGAAGAATTCATTAGAGTGGAAACAGCTGAGCAACTCTCCATTCCGAACTTCTTTAGCAACTCCCTTATGTACTTGGCCTGGTTGATGAATATGTCATCTTCAAGTTCACGAACTTGAAGACCTAGGAAGAACGTCAATTCTCCCATCATACTCATCTCAAATTTGTCCTACATCAACTTAGAGAATTTCTCACATAGTTTGGGGTTAGTTGACCCAAATATGATATCATCAACATAGACTTGAACAAGAAATATATGAGAATCTTTAACAAATCTAAACAAAGTTTTGTCTACTGTGTTAATTATGAAATCATGATCAAATAAAAACTTGGTTAAAGTGTCATACCAAGCTCTAGGAGCTTGCTTAAGACCATATACGGCTTTGTCAAGTTTAAAAACATGATTAAGAAGGATGTGATCTTGAAAGCCATGAGGCTATTAAACATAGACATCATCATTTAAAGTTCCATTTAAAAATGCATTTTTTACATCCATTTAATAAACTTTAAAGTTCTTAAAAGATGCATAAGCTAGGAAGATTTTGATTACTTCAAGTCTAGCGACATGCGCGAATGATTCCTCAAAGTCAATTCCTTCCTCCTGCCTATAGCTTTGAGCTACGAATCGGGCCTTGTTTCTCACAACCAAGCCTTCTTCGCTAAACTTGTTACGAAAAACCCATCTGGTTCTAATAACCAATTGATCAGTCGGTCTTGGAGTCAGATGCCACACTTTATTTCTTTCAAATTGATTCAACTCTTCTTGCATGGAATTGATCCAATCTAGATCAAGCAATGCTTCATCAATCTTTTTTGGCTCAATTTGAGAAATAAAGGCGGAGTTAACAATTTCATTCAATAATTGGTGTCTGGTCCTAAGATGAGCAATAGGATTACAAATTATTAATTATGGTGGATGATTCTTGTTCCATTTGAAGCTTAGTCCTAAAGGATCGAACGTCTGGTTAGACGGCCCCGTGACGTCCAAACTATCAGTCGTCTGTTGACTTGTCTGGACGTTTGGTTGAATCTCAATCGGATCAGTTGTCTGATTAGACATGTTATTCTTAATGATCGGAGCTTCATCGTCACTATCATATTGAAGTGTAGCAGCTTCAACCTGTTAGCAACTTCAATGATTTTTATCAGAATTGCTTTCAACAGATTCATCAAAGGTATATGATAGGATTCTTCAACAGTTAGAGTTCGATTATTATACACTCTATAAGCTTTATTAACTAAAGAATATCCTAACATAATTTCGGCATCTACCTTAACATCAAACACAACCAAATGATTTTTCCCATTGTTGTGAATAAAACACTTACATCAAAATATCCAAAAATATGATACTTTAGGAATTCTTTCATAAAATATTTCGTAAGGTGTTTTATCAAACTATTTGTTAATCATTGACCTGTTTTGAGTGTAGCATAATGTATTTATGGCCTCTACCCAAAGTCTTTGAGATATACCAGAGTCATCTAGCATAGATCTCGATGTTTCCTTGTGTGTTCTGATTCTCCTTTCGGCAACACCATTTTCTTGTGGAGTTCTGGAACTAGACAACTCGTGTCTAATACCAGACTCCTGAATGTAAGAAAACAATTGTCTGTTGGTGAACTTGGTTCCCCGGTCACTCCTAATTTTAATAATGCTTAAAGATTTTTCGTTTCGAAGTCTTCTAAGAATCGTTATCAAATTCTCAGCAGTTTGATCCTTAGAAGGTAAAAATATAACCCAAGTAAATCTTGAAAAATCATCAATCATTAAAAAAGTGTATCACATTCCTTCCAAGATGTTAACTAGAATTGGACCGAAGATGTCCATGTGCAATAAATTCAGGCATCGGTCGGATTGAGAATTCCCTTTACTTTTAAAAATTGTTTTGACCTATTTTCCCAATTGGCAAGTAGGGAAGACCTTGTTTTTTGAAAATTTTAATTTTGGCATACCAGAAACTAGATCATTTGAACAAATGTTGTTAATGATTTTAAAATTAAGATGGTTTAATCTTTTATTCCATAACCAATTTTGATCATTTTTGGCTACCATACATAAATGATCATATGTCTTGTTTTACTAATTCATTTTGTATGAGTTACCTACTCCGCTTCCGGTCAATAGGGTAACACCCTATTGATCCTTAACTATACAAACATGTTTTTGAAAATCAATAGTATAACCATTGTCACACATTTGGCTAATACTAATTAAGTTGCAACACATGTTTTCAAAAAGTAGCACGTTGTTGATGGTTAGGTTACCATGGATAATCTTACCCTTACCCATAGTCTTACCCTTGATGTCATCACCAAAGGTGATCTTAGGCCCAGTTCACTTTGTCACTTCAGTTAGTAGACGTTTGTCTCCAGTCATGTGTCTGGAACAACCACTGTCTAGATACTAGATAGATTCCTCCAAATAGCTGCTCTGATATACCTAAGAATACACATATTTATAGATTTTTAGTATCCACATTCAATTGGGTCCATGGTTAATCAGTCTCGTCTAGTTCAAAGAACTTTTTTTATCGCCAGTCATGTGATTGCTAGCGTCGTTATCCAAGAACCAAACATCTCTTGATGTCTCATCGTTCTTAGCTTCTAGAATTTCTGGAGTCATCTTCATTTCATTCAGCATGACAACATTGATTGGAGGAATCTCCTCCGATATTTTCATAAGCAATGCTGGTTCGACGTTGTCTGCGTGGGTAAGGTGTGCTACCTCGTTCTTTTTTGTCTACATTGAGTTGAGTAATGTCCCATCTCGTTGCAATTAAAACATCGAATGTGACTTTTGTCTCGAGGAGCTCTTCGACCACTTGAACCACCTTTTTTGTCTTTCCGAGACGGTGCACCTTGGCTCCTCTCCCTTGGCCTCTACCTCGGGTTCTACCTCCTTGACCACGGGTAGGGCTGCAAATGAGCCGAGTCGAGCTCGAATTTGCTTGAGCTCGAACTCGACTCGATTTGGTATTTATTAGCTCGACTCGAACTCGAGCTCGAACGAGTTTATAAATTTGAGCTCGAGCTTGACTCGACTATTTACCTATAAGCTCGGCTCGACTCGAAAAGCTCGAATTCAAGATCGAGTTCGAGCTCAAACTCAAGCTTGAATTCAAGCTCGAACTCAAACTAAAATTTATTTTCAAAATGAAATATCAAACTTTCATACATATACAACATTTTAAAAATTAAAAATATGAAAAAATGAAAAAATTATAACTATTTAAAATTCCAAAATCATAATAATCCAAAAAACATTCAACCACAATTATTAGTCAAAATTCTAAAATATAAAATTCTAAAATTAAAGTACAATACTATATAAATTGTTTGAACATTCAATATATTAATATTTTTTAAGTCACATTCTTCAAGCATAGCACAAGTACACCTACCTACATTTAAACATAAAAATAATTAATATAAAAAATACATGTTAAAACAAATAACTAAAATTTAACTTACTTGTTTAAGGGTAGATACGGACAAAAACAAATTCAACCTATTTTTTATTAAATATTATTATATATAATTAAATTATTTGGGTACAAATATAACAAGAATTTATTGACTTATTTATAGAAAGAATCTATTAATTTATTTATATATTACAATATATTATTAATATTATAAATTCATTTTTTCTTTCAACATATTATATATAATATATACTAACCTTTTTATCTCTTCATAATAAATACAAAATATATACTAACATTTTTTAAATTTTTTATTATATATAATATATTAATATTTCAATATTATATATAATATAATATAGTTTACCATAATAATGTTTTCTATATAGATCTATGATCAATTTATATTAAAAATATTTTTCTATATAGATCTATGAACACTATTAATATACATAATAGTGTTTTTCCATATAGATCTATGAACAATTAATATATATAATAGTGTTTTTTCATATAGATCTATAAACATATAGATCTATAAATGATCTATATAAGCACAAATTTCTCATAATACAAAAAAAATCAAGCAATAACTATAGTAGAAATGAAAATATATTTTAATTTACCTGTAGGTTTCTTGTGAATGAAGGAGAGAAATAGTGTAGATGAGAGATAACATAAAAAAATGTATTAACCTATTATGAATGAGTGAAAGTAATGATGAAGACGAAAGAAGAAAAAATAGTGAAGAAGGAAGAAGAAGAAATGGTGAAGATAGAGGAAGAACAAGAAGAAAGAAGAAATGGTGAAGATGAGGAAGAAGAAGAAACGATGAAGACGAAAGAAAGAAGAAGAAAAAGAGATGAAGAGTCACTTATGATGATAAATTAGAAAGTAGGGTTTTGTTTTATGACAATATAATATAATAATGTGGATTATGGGCCTTCTATATGGGCTTTGAAAATATAGAGAAAAAAATTGTTTTAAATTTTAAGTTTTTTTATATTAAATAAATAAATATATTATATATTATTAGGCTCGAAAAAGCTCGACAAGCCGTCGAGCAAGCATTATATGAGCTCGAGTTCGGCTCGAATATTAAACGAGCCGGCTCGAGCTCGGCTCGAACTCGATCAAAGTCAAGCTCAAGCCGAACTTTGATCGAGCGGCTCGCGAGCAGCTCACGAGCGGTTTGACTCATTTGCAGCCCTAACCACGGGTCCCACTATCAGCGGAATCTTTTTTCCACTAGTTCAACGAGTCTTCCTCGTCCTTTTTCAATTGTGCCTTCCACTCTCTTGAGTGAGTAGCACTTGTCCTTCGTTTCCTCCAAAGCTTGAGTTTTTCTTGCGCGTGCGCTCCTCGAAGACCTTCAGCCTTCCAACAGATTCCTCGAATGTTAACGTCTCGAGGTTGTAAAACTGCTCGATGCCGGCTACCACACTAATAAACCTTTTTGGCACGGTGTCGAAGAGCTTCTTTACTATCGCAACATCATTTAATGTTTCTCCAAGGCTTGAGTACCTGACTGATATGGATGTGAGTCGACTAGCATATTGATCGAGCGACTCATTGTCGTTCATATGCATCCTATCAAACTAATTCTTCAATGTCTGCAATCGTGCATTCTTCACACAATCTGCGCCGACGAACCTTGTCTTGAGACAATCCCACACTTCCTTTGCCGTCTTTTTATTTGCCACCTGCATGAGAAGATCATCCGGAAGTGCTTATAGAAGATGTGACATCGCCTTCTTATCAAGTTGAACACCAATCTTTGTGTCTTCTACTAACTCGATTGTCCCCATACTCCTTGGTCCTCCATCATAGCCTGTACACGAATCACCCAACTGATATAGTTCGTGTGTGTTAGTTGCAGATAGTGGAATATTCCATTATTTTGCTGCGCCCCTGATGATCCTGCACTCTTCGACATTGGATCCCACCGGATGATTTTTGGCATTCACCTGATGCTCTGATACCAAATGTTGGCCTAGGAAGAGAATTACTCATAAAACTTTGAGAAATTTCTATAAAATCTTTAATATCTAAAAAAACAATTACAAGAGTTGTTATCTCTCTCTTTTTTCTTATCTAAATGAGAGCAATTTACATTTTTTTATACTAAATAAAAAAACTCTTAATTATCTAATTTAATGAAATTTATTGCAAATATTCTATTTTCCTTATTATTGCAAATATTATGTTTTCCTCATCATTGCAAATTTGTCGTTTTCTTATTAATGCAGATCTTCCATTTATTTGTAAAAATTGTAACAACCAGGAATAATCGAACATCATAGTCTTGGTAAGACTGGATTGGGAGCCGTCATAGTCCTGGTAAGGCTGGATTAGGAGTCATCATAGTCCTGGTAAGGCTGAATTGTGAGTCGACATAGTCTTAGTAAGGCTGGATTGGGAGCCGTCATAGTCCTGGTAAGGCTGAATTGGGAGCCGTGATAGTCCTAGTAAGGCTAGATTGGGAGCCATCATTTTGCGCGAAATGATATTACACATAATATCAGGTCATCTCTTCGCGTCATGAACATCATGCATCACGTGATGCGAAGGGGTATTTTCGTCTTTAGGCAGACAAAATATGTCATTTTTACAAACTTTATCAGCCTTGGTCATTTCCCAAAAATGGGTCATTATTATGGTCATTTCGTCAAATTTCCCGGTAAATGATGATTTAATTAATAATAAAATATAAATATATATATTTCAAGTGAAGCGTTTCACCTATATCTTATTAAAGTTTCATGTAAGCGCACTATCAGATGAAGCGCGCTTCTCTTATCTTTTATAAATGCTTTAAGTAAAGCGCGCTTCTCTTATCTTTTATAAATGCTTTAGATAAAGCGCGCTTCTCTTATCTTTTATAAATGCTTTAGGTAAAGCGCGATTCACTTGTATTAACTCTATAAGGTGAAACGCGTTATCAAATGAAGCATGCTTCATTTGTCTATTATTAATGCTTCGGGTGAATTGTGCTCTAAAGTAAACCCCGTTTCATCGGTCGCTGCTTTACTATTTCTAAAAATTTTAAAAATATTTAAAAAAGAAATATAGTATATACTAAATATAAATATTATTAGCTGAGATAAATTAACATAAATATAAACAAATAAAACATTTTCGTATAAATAAATGAATATTAGAAAAATATTATATATTAAATATTATTTTTTTGATGCAATTAACATAATATTTTTTATAAATAAAATAATTTTTTTAAATCAAACAAATTTATCAAAATTATTTTAAAGAAATTAATTTTTTTTAATAAATTAAAATTATTAGAATGATAAATTATGATTTAATTAATAAGAAACATGTGAAGCGCTATCTCAAATGAAGTGTTAATAAAAAACATGTGAAGCGCTCCACCTGAGAACGCACCTCACATTATTAACGATTCAGGTGAAACATTAATAAGAGAAAAGTGAAGGTTGAAATCAAAACAAGTTTCTAACTATAACATTATTAACGATTCAGGTGAAACATTAATAAGAGAAAAGTGAAAGGTTGAAATCAAAACAAGTTTCTAACTATAGGCTATCTAGTTGGGTGAAGGCTATTTATCTATGTTCTAAGGAAGTTCAGTCCCTATCTTAAGCGTGACATTTAATCTTTTGGCATTCTGCCCGGCAGTGCAGTTAGAAGTTTCCTTTCCGTTCGGCCGTTTTGAGAGGTAACTAGGCCTCTTGGGCCTGGCCTGCTTCAATTGAATTTATTTTTTAGACTGTCATCATTTTTAACGACATTTAGTATCTTTTTTAACGGCATTTAGTTCGGATTCGAACTATATATATGAGTAATTCAAAAGAAAATATTTTGAAGTGAGATATGACTAACAAAATGTATTTTATTGATCTGATTCCTACAATGCAAATGTTTGTGCGTATAGTGAAAGATGGTATTCATTCTCTTCTTTTAAGGTATTCATAGTAAAGAAGAAAAGGTTTTGAGAACCGTCTTTCCTATTCAAGTACATCAAGTTTATCATCTTTTCAAATTTTGGTTTTTATTTATCCCAACTGTAATTATTAATATAATATTAGAGCTGAATTTTAATTGGTCCGTAAGATACCCACTCTCTCACAGAAGATCCAGAGTTAATTTTTTTTTTCTTTTTATCCTTTAATTTAGTATTTTATGGTCCCACCATACATATAAAAATTAATTTACATTTTGATAGCTACAAAAATATTACTCCAAATAAAATCCACGCTTACACAAGGCAACATACAAACTTTCATACAATATTGCTTCACATTAATTACACTCTTACATAAGGCTAACTTACAAATACTTTCATAAAAATTCTTTTCACCGTTTTATTTGCAAGAGGTTAAAGAATCAACCATATTCTTATTCTTCCCATTATTAACTATTCATTAATTCAATTTGACCAAAAATTCTAATAAAGTTTTACCAAAGTTTCAAATAACCTATTAGTTAGATCAAAACTATGAGAACCCTATTTAAATTTCTTTAGTTTTGATTTAAACTCAAATACTATGCTCAAAATCAAAAGTCTTTGCATCAATCTCATAGTAGACACTAGCAAGTTAGTTTTCTCCCTAACCATCCATGGTCCCAAACTGTTTCTACTAGCATTACCATATCATACACATCTATCTAGCACAGTTAAAATTCCACACATCAAACCCGAGGGAGAAATTACATCAATGCAACCTGGCCATCTCTTCCACTCTATTCATAAGCTCCTCAACCGGAACAGACATAGACATAGAAATTTCCTCCATTCTCCCCCTGCCAAGGTCGAGAAACGACTCGATCAGATCCCCATCCAAGAAATTCCTAGCATCCACAGTCTTCTTCTCGTAGAACGACCTCCATTGTTCATGGCTCAGTCCTCCAACACCCTTTATCACTTTCCTCATATTTGACTGCAGCTTCTCGAAGAAAACATATTGCTCATGGTTGAGAGATGCAATTATTCCGATAACTCCGTTGACTGTGCCAAATATTACAGTTGGGATCTGACCCATTTCGGAATCAGGGGACTGCATCACTAGAGAGCCCTGACGGAATCTGTTAATGAATTCGCCCAAATGGTATTCACCAACTACCTCCAAACGACTCCTCTCCTCATCGGTCGCACCTTCGCTGTTCTTTCGGACCGTGAAGAGGTTGAAATTGTTTTCGGCACCAAGGTAAACATCGTCGTCCAGAATCTCAACTGCGGACATCCAATTTGCGTTGTAATCTCGTGCGCACTCCTCGATGGCACCCTCCTCGTTCTGGAAGAAGGCAAATTAAGAACGCATTTCATGTCAAATTATTATATTTGCAAGAAGATGCAGATAATATATACAAAATTAAATCATATAACCAAAAAGGATATGAACAACCAACCACCAAATAATTTTTTTTCTAACCACCATGATCCTCACTTCAATCAATGTAAAAATCGAAGTTAAAGAAAATATATGTATATATATAAAGTTTCCAAAATCTGCATCAATAGGATAAACAATTTGGGATGGGAGTAACAAACATACAAGTACAAAGTCTGATCAATCAGATAACTTTTTTCAATGTAGATTATTAAAAATTGGGTCATTTAGGTAGAAAACATTACTTGTGCAAATATGTAATCAATAATTTATTTTAAAAGAAATAAAGTATTTTAGATACTTTGAATGATGTAATTGATGACAGGGATCGATCGATGATGGGATAGTGAATTATGTAAGATTAAATTCAAGGAACCCATATCGAACCAGGCCTAAAAGAGTGTAAAATTTGAAGATAGATGCTTCACTGACCTTGTAAATTAGAAGAGAGATAGATTTCATCAGATCACCAACAACAATGAAATCCCCACGTGTCTGCACGTAAAGGGCAAGTATATGGCCATGATGCCCGCATTCAGGCATTAGCTCACGGGTACCATCATCTCGTGTCGTCCATTTGAATAACTGGATCTTTTGATTAATTGCAGTAAGCAGCTTCCCATTAAACGAATTCAGAGAATAAACAGATCCTTTGGTTTCCTTCTCCGTAATTAGTTGCAACTTCTGATCCTCAACCAAGAATACAAGTATTCGGCCCTAATACAACAATCGATAGATAATCCTCACTAGTAAGTTATTTACAATTAGATCTCAACTAGGCATTCAATAAAGGGTACGCGAAAGATCACAAGGCTACAAAGGATCCATGGAAATTATATGAAAATCCTGAGCAAGAGCAGTGAAGAGATTTTCTGCTTGGTGGAAAAGTATATGAAAAAAACTAAGGGTTGTTTTGGTATCTGAAAAATCTACTTTAATAATGATTGTCAAAAAATACTTGATCTGAATATGATCAGAAAGAAAAGGACTTTTAAGATCAAATGAAGCCAAAAAGTAAGCTATAATCTAGATCTAGAAAATAATCTTTATAGCGAAAGAGCCAAACATCACACTATAATTTGGATAAAGATCCAAAAAGTAATCTAGATCATCATCCAGAAAAGCAAAAACAAAAAATTGAAAAAATAAATTAAAAAAATCACTTTCAGTTTTAACTTTGTCAATTATCCAATAGGACAGACCTTGACAGTGACAAAATAGCAGTTTCCAAATAGGCTAATCAAAATCTGTATAGAATAAGGAATTTTAAATCTATCCCAGAATAAAAATAATACTGAATGAACTGAAAGTCACTTATAACATATGGGAAAATTACCTTGGTTGGCTCATTCTCCTCAGGCATAACATATGCTGTCCCGATACAGTAATACACATTGTGATCATCAGAAAAGGAGCAACTAATAATGGAACATCCATACTCGTATTGGTCCAATGCATAAGTTGATATGAATTCATAGGTTTGATCATCAAGCAAACGCACAAAATGCATTTCAGTTTCTTCTGTGTTTGACTGGTTATACTTCAAACTGCATATGCCAAATGTTCTAGTCTGTTCTTGATGACATATTCGACGGGCTTGCTCCCCTAGCGGGATGGACCGTATATGAAGCTTTTGGATATCATCAATTGTTCCAATTGAAAGTTCCCCTTCTTTTGCAATTCCCAGGCTGAATATAGTACAAAAACAAAATACCATTATTAGAAGTTTTACCAGCAAAACAAAATTTTCTTACAAGCTCTTTAGTACAAGACAAAGGAGCATAACCGTAGACCTTGTTTGATGTGGGTTATTTGGAATTATTTCCAAAAAACCCACTATCGAGTACTGAATACAGTACAAAAATACCATTATTAGAACTTTTACCAGCCAAACAAAATTATAACAAAAACAAATTTTGCTTACAATTCTTTAGTGCAAGCCAAAGAAGCAAACCTTGTTTGATGTGGGTTATATGGAATTATTTTCAAAGAACCCACTATCCAATAAACAATTTACTCATCAATCAAATCATTCCAATCATCAACCAAAATACCCACTACTTATTAAAAGTAAGTAAATTATTTATTCATTATATATTATACCCCTAATGTCTTTATACTCAAATATCCTGTTTTTTCATAACCTTCATCAAAAGGGGTTATTTGAAAATAACTACTTTGTTATTTAAAATACTCCAGATCAAACAAGGCCTTAGTAATGAGTCAATACATGGGTAAGGTTATCTGAAGAAAAAGAAAATAAGATAATTACCTATCCGGGAAAGCAGCTGAGTTAAAGGGGCACATATGGATAACTTCCTTCAGATGTACATTGCTATATAGTAATTTCTTGTTGCTACTGTAGATGACTGTGGGCCTATCTGATGCGGCGAACACATAGGTGGTATTCTTGGATGAGAAAGTGCGAAGTGTTATAGGTTGGGTTCCCAAAGACACCTTTTTCCTATCAGTTAACTCTCCAGTGTTTATATTCAACAAGAAGCTCAATAAATGGCCATCTCCAAGGGCACAAAGCAAGTATGATACCTGCAAGATAAGACAACATATTTAAATTTGTCAACATTATTAGTAAAACAAAATCAACAATAGATCTTTTAAAGCAGAGAACCTTTCTCAAAATGAAAGTTATTTCATACTCTAGTATCAGACATCTTATGTCTTACATAATAAATAGTAGTCTTTCAAATATCAGAGGATGTTACGACTGAATTTACCCCTTCAAGTGAACATAGAAGAACGGAACGTGGTATAATTTCTCCGCCCAAGTTCTCTTTTGTAATGAGATTCAAATCAGGAAGAGAAAATATTTGAACACTTATATCTGTCCACATTCCCACTGCTGCTAGCTGACTGTGCTTTGCATTTTCACCAATGGGACTTAGATCAAGGCAAGAGACGTCATATTCCAGTTGTGCATGTTTTGTTTCTGTCAATATTCCATCACCAATTTCCAAGTAAATCAGATGACCACTACCAGTAGCCAATAAAACCTGCCACCCACACACAAATGAAAAAATGAATTATATATAAATAGTCCAGTGTTGTTCAGAATATTTCAGGTGTAATCATATCAAGAACTTTAAATAGGCCAAGACATCAATATTGGACACCTAACAGATATAAGAACTAAAGTGTGACAATAGAGCAGAGAATGATATTCTAACACTGAATTTTTATCACACATTTCAATTAACAAAGCTCTAGCTAATGACAAAAAAAATAGGACATCCTCAACAGATTTCTCTTCTATAGCAACCACTTAACATGTATTTCATGTACAACAAACTCCCTAAACAGATCTCTCTTCTATAGAAAACACTTATAATGCATTTCACATACTGAAGCTTTTAATAATTTTGTAAAAGAGACAATGACTCATTAGTTGATAGGTAAGCTATATATATACATAAAATCCCATTAATTAGGGATACATCTTCTAAAGATGAAGCAAACCTTTAGTTTTCTAACACTGTATTTTTATCACACATTTCAATTAACAAAGCTCTAGCTAATGACAAAAAAATAGGACATCCTCAACAGATTTCTCTTCTATAGCAACCACTTAACATGTATTTCATGTACAACCAACTACCTAAACAGATCTCTCTTCTATAGCAAACAATTCTAACGCATTTCACATACTGAAGCTTTTAATAGTTTTGTAAAAGAGACAATTGACTCATTAGTTGATAGGCAAGCTATATATATACATAGAATCCCATTAATTAGGGATACATCTTCTAAAGATGAAACAAACCTTTAGTTTTCCAGTAGGGAGATGAGAGAATAAAAGAATTCTCCTTGATGAGAAAGAGAAATTGTTTTACAACTTCAAAATTTTGATGATGATTATATTGTTGATCTAATAACCTATATCTCAAACTAACATCTAATAGGCCATTTTGAAAAGTAGAATTTTGTGATCATCACAATCACATTGTGTAAGGGATTTTTTTTTTACATTTGGTATGAAAATGTGATTGAGTTAGATAAAAAAAAAAATAGTTCAACATTGATTGAATTAGACGATTTTTTAATAGAAAAAAGTGGTGAGAAAATGATATTTTTACAAAATTTAGATAATGGTAAAGAAAATATACTTGATAACATTTTTTTGCCAAAAGACTAATTTTTTGGTTCAAAATTGCTATTCAAAATAGGCTCAATATATTTTTCAGCAGGCCCACCCAACCTTCTCCTTAGATCCCAGACATCCCTTGTTATTAAATCCCAACCTTGATTGATACATTCTAATCTTCAACATTGATATATAAACTAACCACTAGTACAAAAACATAACTTCCCCTAACAACCCGTATATAAAATATTACTTGCCCCATAAAGACTTCATGGTCCTGAAGGAAGTAGTGAGCTATAACAATGACCAGAAGGAACTACAACTAACCTATGTTATACTGATGATCATAATCTAGTTGGCCGAGACATAGCTCACTTTGCTTTGACAATTGATGCTTTCGTTAGTCTCAAAGATGAATCAAAGATTCTACGTTTCAGTCCTTTCTTGATTCAAGACAAAATTGAGGCACTATTTACGGTTCAAGGAACCGCCCGATGTTGGATATCTTATTGAAACATGTTTATGGTGCTTGACACCACAGAAGGGAAAAATATTTTTGTGGCTTGAAGATATTTTTTGGCGTTCTTATTACATGTTACAATCGATTCGTATGTTTGAGGAACCTGTCGATTTTGCAGGTCATCATTTATGTATTTCTGCTATACCTTCCTCGAGGACAAGGAAAATTTGAAAAAATAGTAATGATACAAGAGGTAAGGTTATAAGTTGACCTTAGCATTAGCTGAGTTGGCAGAAGCAATTAAGAGCATATAGACAATTGAGTTGGTTAGAGCAGTTATCGCAACAGTTATGACAGCTCAACAAAGAAGTTAGTGATAGAAGAGTATAAATAGAACTATGATTGTAAGAGTTGGATATGATGAAATTAGTTGAAACTTCTTTAATCTTACCTAAGGATTTTTTTCTTCTCACATCTATATATGTAATTGTCACCCTAAAAGCTAGGGTTTTTATCTTCTCATCTAATCTCAATTTTATGAAATGTATTATTTTCTCATCTAATTCTTTATCACATTGCATCAGTTTTCCAGCCCATGGACATATCCTGAGTGCAAAATCCTCTTCTGTCCTCCTATAAATGAGCTAACCAAATTACTTCACCCGCCCAACTATTCCTAGTTTTGTTGTGCAGCCCAACCAATAACCTGAACTTATATCCCTATAAAGTTTGCACCTTATTTCCTTTTCTTTATAGACCTCTACCAAACAAGGGCTTCAAATTATCTGTCGTATTTATATACAAGTATTCAACCTATGGATCAAGAAACAATATCTATTATCCCATTGAGCCTTATCAATACCCTTTTTTCTTTTCCATCAATACCCTTTTATCTTTGGAAAATCTTCTACCCACTTCATGCAATACACGAGTCCAGGCAATACTCATCTAGAAGTCTCAAAAATCAAAATCAGATACGAAACTAATTGAAGTCTCAACCATTTAATATCAAATAATTGAATTTTAGAGGGATTGCATCAAGTTGTATAATCACACCACCTTCCCCTATTGTATTCCACCAATTAAGGGATGGTAAGGGAGTTTGAGAGGTTAGCTTGACTCACATATTGAACATTTTGTTTCTAAGGATTATGGCTTCATATTGAGATCACTCGTAGCAAAATAGGAACAATTATATCCTACCCAAGATATTCCTTAATAGTATATGTAAGAGACGGGATTACTTGATAAATAACTTGAAAAACTCTAGTATATCCAAATATCTGGTCAAGTCTAACGAATCGATATGATCCTGCCCATTGGAAGTTTTGGGAGTACATGTATTAATCTTAAGATGACAAAGATTGGACATTGTTTTCCCTGGGAGAACTAAGTTCATCCAATCACAGAAATAAATAAGTGATCTATTGGAATTTGTTCGCGTACCAGGTCTATAATTGGTCTGACCTAAGCCCAGTAGCTATATTAGTATTAGTTAGGTATATAATATTAAGTTTAATATTGAATTGGAATGGATATGTATTTTCATCAAGGGGCTTAAGACATTGTCTCTCACCATTATTCTTCCGATTCTCATCCCCTTAAGTCACTGAAATATATAAGTTGTTATAAAACCAATTACAACTATACAACATGGAAAACTGTAGAATTATCTTTCCATCTTTTTTGAAATTGGTACAATTTATTTAAACTCAACATGTTGATTTGTTTATACTCTACACATTGCCTGTTGTCAGTCCTTCCATGTATTACACTCAATGTCCTTTATATATTACACATCTCTCATTCAACCACAAGTCATATATGAATAATACAATTACTCTTTACTCTCAATCTTCACTCTCAAAAGCTTAGTATTCTACATGGTATCAGAATGTTCTTGAGTTCTTTCTTGGCAGTTTCCTCATTTCAAAAACTGCACTTTATATCTCGGCCGGATTTGTCTGTATTCATGTCTTGACAGATTTCTGTTAAAAAATCATCACTTTTAATTTCCGTCCAACGTAGGGCCGGACCGAACAGTCCCGATGTTTGGGGCCCGAACATATTTTATGTTATATTGAAAACATTAGTAATTTTGTATTATATTTATACCTAAGTGGTTTAGCTGAGTTGGTTAAATGATATAATAAATTTTAAGAGGTCTTAAGTTCAAACCTTGTTAAGATTTTTATTTTTTTTATAAATTGTTTTGGGGGACCTAAGATGGAGGGGGCCCTAGGCTTCCTTACCCTAGGGTCGGCCCTGGTCCATCGACACTCCAGCGACTCAAAGCCAACTCGTTGTCATCAACATTCAGCGACACTCCGACGATTCAAAGTCACTCGCTGAAATGAAAGAATGTCATTAACACTTCATCCCCTTGGCAGCATCCTCTACACAACTCACTTTGGCGTCACAATCAACTTCAACTGCCCCAAAGCGTTTAACACTCACTTTTGTCAATTCAAGGACATCGGAGCACATGACGGGGAACCTATCTCTAGATTCTCTACTACATGATTTTCTGCGGAGAGGACAATTGAAAATGCTAAATTGTGTCAAAGGATTTTTCCAATCATATGGGATAGATTACTTAGAAACCTTTGCACCTTCTCAATACCTTCCGAATACTTTAATCTCTAGCGGCTAACAAAGATTGGGAACTACACCAACTCGACATAAAAAATGCATTCCTAAATGGAGACCTTAGAAAAGAAATCTACATGAATGTGATCCTGGTATTAGTGCTTCACCTAACGAAGTTTGTCACCTCCATAAATCACCCTATGGTCTCAAACAATCACCAAGGGCATGGTTAGAAAATATTTCAATCTCCATCATCAAGAATGGCTTCTCAAAATGACAAGCCGACCACACTATGTTTGTCAAGATTGCTCACAATCCTCATTGTCTACGTTGATGACATCATTATAATCAGGGGCGATGAAAAAGATATTCGAAATTTGAAAGAGTTCATTAGTAGCCGATTTGACACCAAAGATCTTGGACCCCTCAAGTTTTTTTTTTCTAGGATGGAACTTGCCCGATCAAAGAAGGGGATCTCAATATCTAAAAGGAAATATACCAAAGACCTTTTAAAGGAAACCGACATTCTTGGATGTAAGTTTGCCGACACCCCCATGGATTCGGTTCACAAACTTAGAAATAACGACGATACCAAAGACTCGTGGGCGACTCCTATAATTATCTCACACTTGTCCCGACATTGGCTAGTGAGCGTTGTTAGCCAATTAATAAATCGTCTTTCCGAAGATCATATGAACACAGTTTTCAGGATCCTAAGGTACCTAAAAGATTCCCCGGGAAAAGGCCTTTTATACACAAGTAAAGACGACAAGTCAATTCGTGTGTTCACTTATACTAATTGGACGAGGGACATTACTAACAGAAAATCCACCTTTAGATATTGTTCATTTGTATGGGGTAAGAAACAATTTGTTGTTGCTCGGAGCAGTGTCGAAGCTGAGTATCGTTCTCTTGCACTCGGAATTTGTGAAGGAATTTGGATATGCAGCATCTTTGAAGAGTTAGGATTGCTTCCTAATGAACATATTCAAATGATGTGTGACAACCAAGCTGCAATCATTATTGCAAAGAATCTCGTTCATCATGATAGACCAAACACATTGAAATTGATCGTCACTTCATTTCTGAGAACGTCAATGAAGGGTCTATTGCATGCACCCCTCTACGTTACATCACGCAATCAGGTGGTTAACATACTCACCAAAACTTTTCCCAAACTGAATTTCGAGGAACTAGGTGGCAAGTTGGGCACTCTCAATATTTATTACCCAACTTGAGGGAGTGTAGAATTAACTCTCCATTTTCCTTGGAATTGGTGCAATTTACTTACACTCAACATGTTGATTTGCTTATACTCTACACATTGTTTGTTGTCAGTCTTTGCTTTTATTACACTCAATATCCTTTATATATCACAATCTCTCATGTAAACCAAAGTCATATCTCAATAATATAATTATTCTTTAGTCTCAATCTTCACTCTCAAGAGCTCATTATTCTACAAAAACATATATCAATCAAAACAGTTGTCTTCTATCAACTCCAAGCTTAATAAAATGAAACCGCACATAAAAAATCCAAACCATTAATACTCTGACGTATTATTATTCGCAGGAAACTCTCTTCTGATCAACTAAAACAGGATATAGAATAAAATTACATGGTGCATAGATATGAGACATAAATAAACCTGAACGTATTTTAGCATCGAGTGAGATGAACCTGGGTGGCATTAGCAGTTGCAACATTTATAGAGTACCCTGATCGAGCATGCCATTCATGACGCAACTCTCTGTTGATAGAACTGACCAGCCTAACTGAGCTTGAAGTAACCTGAAGACAGGATGCAATTAATAAGTAAGACTCCCCATGGAATTCCCATTAAATGAATTAATAATACTAATCATCCAATATGTGAGAAAAATACATTAAGTAGACTAGTAAGATATCATAACTACACATTCACACCTCTCTAAGAAAATATAATATTATTGCATGAATACTACATGCTCCATTGGTTTTGGGCATGTCAACACAAAGCTATGATATGAACATGATTGTCAATAAATAAAGCAAAGCTGTTTCATCTTATTCGATAGAGTGATTGAAATAGCTTGACTATATATTCGAGCAAGATATTTAGTAACAAGGCTATCCTGAGAAAAACAAATATCAAATATCCAAAATTTATTTGCTTCATTTAAGTATGCATGTTTCTATGTCACCAATATATTTTTTTCAGTTCCTTTATTGCCTTCCTTATTGTAGAATTAATGAAGTTTGGAGTTCCTAGGGCCAACTCCCACCTATTTTATTCATTTGGAAATATATCACCGTTTAATTTTCTCTCATTGTTTTGTCTTTATATTATAATCTTGCATCATTTATAAACATCAATTTAACATACAAGAAATCTTCTTCTTTCATCTACTCTTTATGTAACAATTAAAATATGAGTCACACAAACAAGAAGGAGATGAGATAATAGAATGATAGGAGATGAAAAAGAAATGGTCCAAGCCCTTAGATGAGAAGCTTGGGAGAACCTCTATAGCCAAGAAGAGTGTATACTCCGTTATATAATCATAAGAATCTAATCTAACTATTCTTTAACCCTAATATACTCAATTTTTAATATCTTTGTGGGACTATAATACCCAAATGACGTATAATAATTACATTAAATGGCTCATTGCCATTGTGGTAAATAATAATATGGGACAATATGTCCCCCTTCACTTGTCGCAGTTGACATCGACATCACATGAGTCGTTGTTGATAGCAGAAATTTTTTTAAGGACAGGAGAGTAGGGCCTGGGTCATATTATTTTAGGCTTCTTAAGTTTAACATATTAGATCGTAGTATCATCTCCCATGTAGTACTCCACGTATCCATGTAAACGTGATGCTTATTGGAGTTTAATTTCTAGCAGCTGCTCAGGTTGACGACAGCTAGGGCTTATTTTTAGGTTGCAGCAAAAAACATTAAAAGAATGGCCTGGTTTATTTATTCTTTTGGACTGTTGGTATTGGGCTGCTTGATAGTGGGCTGAAAATTAAAGAAGATCAGCTGAAGCCAAAATAAAAGAATGGACAGGGAAGCAATGGACCTTTCTGGAGGGTTTTCTAAATTATCCTTTATTGACTGATGAGTTTTAAGGCTAAAGAAAGAATAAGGAGGAGCTGAAAACAAAATGATACTTGAAATGTAAAAAAGATGCAAATGACTACCTGAACTCTTGTGGACGATTGCGATTGCTCTTTTCACTTCTTCAAGGTCAAAGAAGTCCTTATGGGGGAAGTAGTGTAACGTTAAGTAGAGTTAGGAATTAACTTATAGGGCTCTAATTAGTATGTAATCCCTTAGATTTATTATTTAGTTAATATTAGTCCCCTAAATTGTTAGGATTGTTAGTTTTAATAGGTGACACCTAATGGTTATAAATATGGTGACATAGCTAAGAAGTAATCAATTAATGAAATATCAATAGTTTACACTCTCTCTCAGGCTATGGAGATTCTCCATGCTCCTCATCTACAGATTTAGGTCATCCTTTTATCATCTCATTCTTTAAATATATCTAATCTCCATAACAAACTCTAACCCTATATGAAGTGTAACACAATGCAGGATCCATCTAATATTATGCCTTAAGAACATAAGTTTGAAACATAGATCCATGAATGAAGTAGGATAAACAATGATACGGGTGAATCATCATTCATATGACTCCCAACATTTTATTTACTATGAATTCTGCAACAATTGTTTTTATAGGAAAGAGTTGAAGCCCTATCATGCCTTTCATAGACCAGTTCTCAAGCTCATGTGCATTATGCTACATAAATTTTGTATAAGCATCAAGTTTATAAGCACAATTAGGATTGCAAGTATGCATGAACTGAAATGTTCTGCCACTGGAAGGAAGCACAGAATAAACTTTGGCAAGTTATTTCAGATAGGTCTTAGAGGGGAAAATGTGTTGCATATGTAATCAAAATATTCAACTCCAATTATAGTATCTCTGTTAAATCTATATCATACTTTTAAGTTCATTTACAAAACGTCCAAAAGAGAATATACCTGAACAAGTTGATTGTAGACAGCATCATGACAAAACAAAGTCTGGACTTCAGAGCAGAAACCGTCTATCTCAGTTTCTTCCAACTCATCCTCAAGATTCATTGCTAAAATCCTTGTATCACCAATGAAACTGACAACTAAGAATGTGTCATATGGATCATCAGAAGAGCCTCTAAGAGACCACATTCCTTTGATTCCTTGAAGTTCTACAGATGCCTGCAATTTATGTGCTTTATATAAGTTAAATGTGAACATGTGGATATTTGGAATAAAACAACTGAAAAGAACGATAATATATATTTAAATAACCTCGAGAATTTAAAAGAAAAAATACCTGTTCATTGATACCAATTCCATTCCGAACTATGCGGAGAGAACCATCTTTGTAAGCTCCAGAGCAGGTCACCACCTGACCTTGACCGTCCAAATCGACAACACAAAAGTCCACAATTGGGCCCAGATTGACATATCTTTCTAAAACTTCCACATAAGAGCCTTTTGGATCAGGTTGGAGGTTCAGTTTTATAAGCTGCATGTATCCCGCGAAGAGAAGTAAGCTCAAAAGGCGCAAAAATAGAAATAGCAACTCAGTGAGTCAATTGCATATGAAGACACAAGAACAAATAGATGAAATGCCCAATGTATTAAACCTCTGCCTCTAACAACAATGTCCTGCAAAGACATATGCAAGTTCTAAGCAAAAATATGCCAAGGTATACAGGTTCCTGCAGGTACACAAATGCACTTTTGGCATTCAAATGAGAGATCCATCAATAGCTCAGGTCTATGCTCAAAAATATATATAGTTTACAAAACAGTAGACCATCCAAGACTTTGAATCAACTGGAACTGAAATGGTTGTTTGCTAAAGGTATTACATCTAAATGAAGATTATCACCTGTGAGTCTCCATAGCTTGACCCAATATACACGACCGCATTATCCAGATAAGATATCGTTGATGCAACAGAAGTTTCTCCCAAGAGCTCAATTTTGAGTCCAGTTACTCTATAGAAAGAAAAAAAGTCAACACCTTAGAGAAGTAAAAAACTCAGCTTTATCATTTCCTAGAAGTTAAGAATGTGGACTTACTTATCTTTCTCGTGCATAATAACAAGAAGTTGAAGAAGACCAACAAAATCACTAAGTAAGTACCTAGAGCCATCAGCATCAACCCTACCATAGGCTCTAGTAATTGACTGCATATAATAACAGTAAACAAGAAAAAATAAGCAGAATAAATAATCCCAGAATTCTAGGATAACAAAGGCCAGAATTAGCATTCTGATGCAGCCCCCATCCCCAAAAGGCTAATAAGAATATGGTCCCATTGTTCGCCTCTTCTTTTGTCTAACTTTTAATCCGATGTGGTGTAAATCTCATCTTTTCTATATCAATATATATTTGCATCTACATTCAAATTATCATCTTTTACACATACAATCAGCAACACGGCTCTCTTTCTAAAGAAGCTACCACACTTTTTTTCATTAGTAAACAAACTTCCTTAAAAATTATAAATGTCAAAACTGGACAGGACTATTATTTTTTTTTACCTATATTCTTAGAACATTCCAATATTTTCATAGAGGTAAAGTTATGTTCATGTAGATGGATAGGTGACCTACGGGTCTAATTGAGATCGCCTTGAATGAAGAAGCACTGCAGTACACAATTGTTTCTTCCCCAATGATAAGAACGCCACACAAAGGTGGAGGAACTGGAATAAGCAAATCAGCCCCATTATCAAGATTGTTTTGAGACCATGGTCCCTCAATGAAATCTTTTTCCTTCAAAGCAACTTCATATGTTTTGACATGACGAGCATCTTTATTGTCCTGCCAAGGCCATTTTACAACATAATTAGGATGTATTCTCATGCAAGCTCTGGTTAAGTTACAATGAAGATAGAGGAATCAAATGCTTTTTGGTAATGATACAATTCTAACAGCAAATCCAGGACAAAAGTGCATGTAATAGAATAAACTTGGAATGTTTTAGACAGTTGGAGGAATCACTGGAGAGCATGTTAATCCATACAATAAATACATAAAAGTGAACACACAAAATCAGAATTCAAGTTATTCATTTGCAACAATATAGGTCATTAGGTACAAGGAAGTTTATTCAGAGTTGTACATCTTGATCGCAATACTGATGCATAATAGGAATCAAGGTATAAATGGAAAAAATAAATAAACCTGGTAAAGAACAGCTATTGTAGGCTGGGGGCAACCGTAGAGAAACTTGATATCCAAAACCTGCAGCTCCTCAAGCCTGAAAAACATCAGCAATAAGGACGTAGAGTTTGGTGTAGTGAAACAAGAAAGTTAATTAATTCTGAACTGCACAACTAATATAAGATTCCAACGACCAGGCAACTAATTGGAATTCTCAGATTGGACTCAACCTGGCATCACCAGGATGCCTTAGCTACACTAGATCTCTTCAGAGAAAGCCATTATAAGGGCTTCCACAGGGTGCCAACATGAAGCACTGAATCAAGGAGCTCTACTTCTATGCTCGAGATACAAGGTCTTCTAGATGCATGTGCATAAACTATTTGTATCTTAGGCTAAACCCTTGCACCATCACAACCCAACCCAAAAAAATATTCACAATGATGGTCTTAACGCTCACAACACACTTATAAACCACTTAATTTCAAATCGTCGACATCCTTCATCTACACATGGAAAGATTAAGTGGTGACTGTGGGTGAACTGTTGGCTTTGTACTGTAACTCAGAAAAAAATGAAAAAAATATGAGATATGAAAAGAACATGGTATTTTAATCAATCTACTTCTCTGGCCATGAAGGTTAACGAACAATTACCCTCATTTGGACCACCGAACTAAACTAGTGGGAGAAGCCTCTTGCCTGCTAAACACCTCCTAAGTATCAAGGTTAAATTTTAGCAGCAAGAATGGGAAATGACTCTAGATGTATGAAATTATGAATAAAAATGTTTTAACTTTATTGTGAGGGTCTCATTATATACAATAAGGGTCAGTTGATAATTATCTTTTTACATTATTTAGAATAATAGGATAACAAGATGAATGTTCACTAAGCTAACCCTACCCTAGAGAGCAAAATCCAAACGAATTTTTCAATTTCAAAAGAAAATCAAGTACAATGATCAAGGTCCTCCTAAATAAATATAAATATATATATATATAATGAAAATACTTATTCTAAAATTAAGCTATAATCAATAAATAGTTAGAATAAAATTTTAGTGATAAAAGAGAAAATATGAAATACATTCAGAGAAGAAATATAAGACAATGTAACTAAGTCAAATAATAATAAAATTATGCTCATAAATGCTCAACAAAGATACAAGGAAAAGGAAGAATACCTAAGGTTGAATGCTTCCTTAAGCTGCCCTTTGTTGTCAAATGGAATAACCTAGTTTCACAACAACAACCACCAAAAGGAGTTCTGTGAACTATAAATCTACCTCATCCACATAAAATATAGATATAGATAGTGCACCCAAGAGGAGTAACAAAGAAAGTAAGAGGAAGACAATATATGCATACAATATGACACCTTAAACAAACTATCATACAAATGAAGCCCAATCAATCTGCAGTCAGGGTCAATGATACCAATCTGGAAAAAAACAAAAGCATATTATATTTGGGTAGACATATATTTAAACAATTTACTGATTTGAAAAGTATTAATCAAAACCACTCAATAACAATGTATTTAGCTTCCCGTGTGAGATAGAAGAAGTACCTGGCCATTATCTGTTGGACGACCAATTCGATCTGAGACATCTCCCATAGCTCTGGAGTAGGAACAAGATCAGTGGAAGAATGCAATAACAAGGAAATGGACAAACATACCCCAATGTAAATCCAGAAATTTGTTCACACGCCATTATTATGTTGAGCTCATTTTCTTTCCAATTGTTTCATCTTATCCTACTCATGCATAAACCTTTTCCTATATCAGGTCAATTTGTGGTCCCCTCCAGGTCTTAAAATGATGGAAACTCCAATCATCTGAAGTTCCCCATCATTTTCTATACTTTTCATTTCATTGGCTATTGTTCTTGTATATATTATTCACCAGATTTTACTTCCTGAAGGAGCCATTATGCATCTTCCTTCACCCCAACTCCAAAAAGGACCAAATGTTTGTTTTGTCCAACAAACACGATTATATCATATTCGTTTCCCTACTTTGGGACATTTTTATTGAAAGGAATATAAGTCACTTTTCTCAAAGAAAAAACCCAACTGTTATTTCTCTTACACTATGTTCTGTTGCATCCAGTACAATACATGCAGCTTAAATCTATTAGTTAATTCTATTAAACCACCAAATGCCATCCTGCAAAACTGTATATATTAGATCTGAATAACAAATGCCTCGAAGCATCTATATCTATAACCTTACGATTACTCCCAACATCGATAGAATTTAAATTCTCTATTTCCAGAACAAAAGGCTTCATATGTTCTGTCAAATAAACAATACTAGAAAGGGGGAAAGGGAAAATAAAATTTATTCATGTGAGCCTTTTTTGTATAGAATTTTTGGTAGATTGACAAAAATCACAATATACAAGTTCCCATATAGTAGAAGACCAAAACTATCCGGACAACGAAATCTAAAACCGTTCAAGTTCAAACCTCGTAATAACCTCTGAGGCCTCGGGATCCCACTGAAGTACACAGAATTTATATCTTTCTGTTGCGATAAATAGAAGATCCTGAGCTTCACCCTGAGCAGGCAATCATATCAATGTGTGTAATTTTCAAATCCACAATATCCAAGAGATGTGTTTATTTTCTCAAGTCAAACTTACATGTGGACGAAAAAGCTCCAGTGTCGCAATTCTCCCATATAACGGCACATCCAACAAGGGCTGCAATAGGATAAATTTGAATGAACATGCAGTTGTAGCATATAATAAATCAAGTAAATGAAAATGTTTCCTGCTTCTTGGTTTATTCCGGACCTTATCAGAGAGTAGCTTGCTACAAATAAGGTTATAACCACAATAAATTTTTAAATCTAAACATCTTTACATTATAGAAGATATATTATGTATTTCCGGTAGGAGAAATCCTCTCAGGATCCATTCAGGTTTCTCACGCTAAATGCTCCAATTTTATATAGTTATCTTTCACAATATTTTCATGTCACTTGATTGATTCCTAGTTTCCAGTACTTTGACAATTCAAATTTCCAACACAGGGTAGGACCGGTAGGTGGTGTCTTATGCATTGAGCCTAAAAACCCTCAATCATCAGAGTGACAGCAAGAAAAAACATGCAAGAGTCGTTTCATAATGCTGGCACACCTTTGTGAGAATTTATGAGAGTCAAACATTGAATTCAGACTTCCAAAGGTAATAAATTAGTCGGCTAGCCAATTAAACATAGTTCAACATGACAGAAGCACAAAGCAAGAAGTAAGTACAAATATGCAAGTAGATGTAAGTTAGAGGTGTTTTCCACAGTTGAAGAGCCAAATATAAAAATGTGCAGAGAATACTGTCAATTATATATGTGATACCTGCAAACCCTCAGGAGTAAGCAAATGAATCTCAACACGGGTGCATTTCCTGCAAAAAGTTGGGAAGTTGGTAGATTTAGACTGAAGAATAAATGAAATATATAAATGGTGTTATTAGACCCACATATGCCATAGAGGAGAAGGGTGCAATAGCAACAGACAGTGAAATCAAAAGACAGCTCTTCTTAGCACCAATATTGCAGCAATTGAGACAACTTAGAATTCTTCCCTAAGCATGAATTAACCAGAAAATTGATAATTCTACCATGTCGACACAGACGAAATAAATTGTTGAGAAGTAAGTCCTTTTTTCTTCAAGATCCATAGAAAAAAGATTTTAACTAGACCAAGGGCTTTTAGAGAGAAATATCTAAGAGGACAGAAAATGCACCACAAGTTCTAGCATGATATCCACTTCATATGGTTACGAGTTGTTTCTGTTTGCATGTTGTATATGTCATATCCATGTACAGCCCAGGGGGGGCATGCTGATCAGTTTCAAGCTAATTAACCTTCTACAAGTGATATCATTAATTCTAATTCTAATAGGCGGATTTCAATGATTCGTTACCAACGCATATTCATTTCTTACATTGACATGCATAAGATATAAACACATGTATCTGCACGTAGAAATAGAGGAAGAGATTACGCAATTATGAGATTAAGCTCTTGAGGACTGGTGAAATTTCCGACGCAGGAATGCGTGACGTTCGTGGGCTTGTGAGCCGTCACTACGTAGTTCCACACACTCATTATTGAAATCCAGATGAACCCTAACAGTTAGTCCACCTTTTGAGGTCAGTCCGCCGATTCAGCACACCGAACTGGGTGATTTCTCAACTCTCAAGGTCTCACTATCTCACTGGAACTGCTTTTGCAAGAGCTTTCCGTGGGCGATCACTTCGAGCTTTGATGGCCAACTATTCATTATGACCCTTTAACTTATTTGAGGTATTAAAGTTTATCATCAAATTTAAGATCTTACTAAATTAGAATTTGGTATCTATTTTATATTATGAAAACTCCACTTTAACACTTTGGACCTTTATGAAAATTTAATTGAATCTTTTTGATACACCATTTTTATAAGGTTAAAAAAAAATTGATGAAATAACCCTGATAATAGGGTTATTTCCAAATTTAGTATAGCCATAATAAATTTCGCACAAGTAACCTTTTGTTATGGGCAAAAGACATTTCTACCCTTAATTAAAAATTTGGATTATTTCCGTTTCTTTTCCCTCCCTCTCCTCATTCCCTTTCAGTTTCTCCCCCGACCGACCCTTTGATTTCCCTTTCTCTCATTTCAGTTTCTCCCCCCGACGATCCAAGCGAAGCAACGAAACAAAGGAAGTCGATCGATCAACTCCCCGAGGGAAGGAAGCCGATCGATTAACTCCCCGAAGTTTAACTCCATTAGACGTTGGTGTCTAACTCCTTTAAACAAGTCTAAAGTGACACGTAGTTAGACATTGCAGTCTAACTCCATTAGACTTGTCGGTCTAATGGAACACGTAGTTAGACGTTGACGTCTAACTCCCTTAGACTTGGCAGTCTAATGGAGCACGTCTAATGCCTCGCTTCAGAGCAGCCGTTTGACGTTAGCATACGTTACTCATGATCAACTAGTTGTCTGCTACTCTACTCCACTCTCTCTTGTGCAGTCTGACAAGCTATTTAATTGTATCAAATGAACGAACGTCACATACGCAAATGTCCTTCTAATGATTTGTCCAGTACAAGACAATATTAGAAAGTATATTCGGCGCACTACCAGTTCGGTACGGCCACGATCTATTTGCTCAGAGTCGGTTGTACTCTCGTCCTATGGGCGGCCTTCCAATGAACGCTTGCCACATGTTCATGAAGAAGATTCGACCGTTTGTGTCCTTCCACTACAAATAGATGCTCAAGGACAACGGATGAATCACCAAATCTTGCCAGTTTACTCAATTCACAAGCTTACTCTTGCACTTACTGATCTCTCTACATCATTCAAGCTCAAGAGTGAAAGAATCAAAACACTATCTAGCTGTGAGAATATTGTTCATAATATTGTTAGTTGAACAGAGGTTGTTCTGTCCAACAGAGTGTTATCTAGTTCAGTAAACTGTATTTGATTCAAAGAATTTAGTGAAATCCTTCCAACTGTGGAAGAACTGCTAGAGGAACCCGACCGAAATCAAAATGTAAAGCTTCTGAAGAGAACGCAGAAGGTTGCAGACAAGCAATGAGAGGTCCAGGTCGTGGAGGCGACAGAGGTGGTGGAAGTGGAGGAGGTCGAGGTTCTATCACTCAATTCCACGACATCCTAACGGACAACTCATTGTTAGAAGGGGACGCTGATCCAAACGTGAAAAGAGAATGACCATAAATTTCTTTCTTTGCTTTTCATATTTTAAAACTTATGTTTGAATATTTTGGTGAACTACTTTTATTTCTATCTTATTTGATGGGTGTTTATATTGCTTTATTAAGATTGCATGGTTTTAACATCATTAAAAAGGGAGAAATTGTTGGGAAAAAGTAAAATATAAATAAAGAAAAAAGAGTTAATTAAGTGAGAAGTAATTAACTTAGAAGTGAAACATTAAACAACAAAAGTTTGATAATGTTTAGAACGAAATTTTGAGCATGTTTAGTTATGAACATTACGAAATTTTGATGATGTTTAGCTGTGAATAAAGCTAGATATTCACTTAGAATAAAGCTAAGGTTATCTATTTGTTTTGTGCAGGTGCATAAGACTATGCTAAATTAGACGTTGTCTAAGCATGCTAAATAGACGTGTTGCGTAGTTAGACGTTGAAGTCTAACTCCATTAGACTTGGTAGTCTAATGGGAAACGTAGTTAGACGTTGACGTCTAACTCCTTCAGACAAGTCTGAAGTGACACGTAGTTAGACGTTGTAGTCTAACTCCATTAGATTTATCGGTCTAATGGAACATGTAGTTAGACGTTGACGTCTAACTCCCTTAAACTTGGAAGTCTAATGGAGCACGTCTAATGTTTCGCTTCAGCCACCGTTTGAAGTTAGCATACGTCCACCCATGATCAACTAGTTGTCTACTTCTCTGTTCCACTCTCTCCTATGCAGTCTGACAAGCCAGCTAATTATATCAAATGAACGAATGCCACGTATGCAAATGTTCTTCCAATGGTTTGTCTAGTACAAGACAATATCAGAGAGGATATTCGGCACACTGGTACAGCCATGATCCATTTGCTCAGAGTCTGTTGTACTCTTGTCCTATGGACGGCCTTCCAATGAACGCTTGTCACGTGTCCATGAAGAAGATTCGATCGTTGGTGTCCTTCCACTACAAATAGATGCTCAAGGACAACGAACGAATCACCGAACCTTGTCAGTTTACTCAATTCATAAGCTTACTCTTGCACTTACTGATCTCTCTATATCATTCAAGCTCAAGAGTGAAAGAATCAAAACACTGTCTAGGTGTGAGAATATTGTTCATAATATTGTAAGTTGAATAGAGGTTGTTCTGTTCAACAGAGTGTTAGCTAGTTCAGTGAACTGTATTTGATTCAAAGAATTTAGTAAAATCTTTCTAGCTGTGGAAGAAGGGGTGACATTGGAGGGTTTGCTCCGAACATCCATAAACAACTCCATGTGTTCTTTACTTTCTATCTTTCATTGGTTCAAAACTTCAAATCTGACGAACACTTCCGCATTTGAAATCGTTTCAAAAGTTTGAAGGATTTGTGAAGAATAGAAACAAATTTTAACTTCTAATAGAGTTAAAATCGAATCGTTTGTCATAAGTTGTTATCAATATCCAGACCTTAGTCTCTATTGGTTACACCAATCCTATCATATTAACATCTTCAAAGAGGGAAAATAATAAGATGGATTATAGACAGACCCCCTAGAGCATCATCTGAACCAAATGTATGTCTACTTATAACAGGAGTTGTAGGACTAAGAAAACTATTTCGAACATCAAATTCACCACTAGCTCGATCTATACCAGAAACACCAAATCTATACACTTGAACCCATAAAAATGATGAAGACAGTCTAACAAACAATCTATATAATTTACATCAATAAGGTCAGCTTCACTAAAAATACTACAAGGACCCCATGAATTTCAGAAGAAATGTTCCTGCAAACTCAAGCATACAAACAAACTTCACAATCCATTAGAAACACCTTACATGCAGAACATATCAAACTTATCAATGTCATGAGCAAAAAACATGAACCAGACTACGTCGAGTATGATTGAGAAGAATAGAAGAACAACATAGATTCTGCATAGGGTTTGACTACTACTTTCAATTGCAACAAGTGCAAATAGTCCAATTGCTAAATTGATCAACGAAGATCCGTTGTACAATGTTCCCACAGATCCAACCAATGCACAACCAATCTAAAAGTTGAATTATCCACACAGTAATTAGAGATGACATAAAGAAACAATATTATATTGTTACCAGATAAGAAAAGAGATGCATACTTGAATATAAATGAGAATCACGGCAAGGGATTGAATCCAATCATAATCACGAAGTCTTAAAGGCGACAAATGTATTTTTCGCAGACGAAAAATATATTTATGCCTGCGAAAATTGCATTTTTCGCCTGCGAAAAATGCAATTTCGCCTCCGAAAATACATTTGCGCAGATGGTTTCAAACCATTCACAAAACAATCTTCCCCTACAACCTAAATATAAACTCTAAATTATTTTTACTCAGCATACATGTAATTGAATCTTTTTGATACATGGGTTTTTTTTGTCAAGGTTAACTAAACAAAAAAATAAAATAAATACATTGTAGCACAATAAAAATAATAATTATCAATCAAATTTTGCATGCATGAAAAATACACATTTATTATTAACTTAATATTTTTTAAATATAATTATGAGTATAATGATAATTGTGGTAAGATATTATTTTTTAATATTATATGATTATATATATATTTGAGTTAATTAAACTAAAAAATACTTAATAGTTAGAATGTTATAAAATATTTTGCATTTTCTATACTGAATTGTATGAATTTTATTTTGCCTATATGTTTAATTAATAATTTAAAATTAAAATATAGTTAATAAAATCAAATAAAATTCACAATGATTCAAACATGATTTAAATGATAAAATTTGATCTGAATGTTCTTAAAGAGCCATTATTTAAATGATGAAATTTGATCCAAATGTTTTTAAAGAGTCATTATTTAAATAATGAAATTTGTTTCAAATGTTCTTAAAGAGCCATTCACAATTTAACAAAATATTTTTAATTTGTGATATAACTTGAATGAGTTTATTATTAATATTAATAATTGTTATAATAATTTATTATTATTAACAAATTAAAAAAAATATATAATGTTAGTATTGAATTATAAATATATTGTTTCGGTAAACAATTACTCCATAATTAAAAGGAAATGTCAAGATAAATAAAGAAGCAATATTCATTGTCATGATCAATTAATAATTTTATTTAATGATTTATCTTTACAATAATATAAAATCTCATCCTCTCTAACACATCATCTTACACCATATCACTTACCTAACTTTTATCTCTAAAATTCTAAAAGAGAATTATCTTAATTATTTTACTTAAACCTAAGGATCGATTTCAAGTTCACTGTGTAGTTTCAATGAAGAATCATTACTAGATTTGTTGTAGGAGACTGTCATTTGTAATAAACTCAATTACAAAGGAGACGATGTAACTGTTTTTCAGATACTTTGTCAAGTTCATTGCGTAGTTATTTCAATGAAGAATCATTACAAGATTCGTTATAGGAGACTGTCATTTGTAATAAACTCAATTACAAAGAAGACGATGTAACTGTTTTAAAAATAATTGTGTATAACAAGTGCATCAGATCAACCTCTTATTTAGCGATTTCGTTTCTTCGTATATTTTATTTTATTTCATTTATTTGTAACATTATATTTTTATATATTTTATGTAATTTAAAGACAATAATATATAACAATCTTGAAACAGTACCGTAAAAAACCTTTATGTTTGATTTTAAAAAATACGAGCTTCCATGTTACAAACGAGATTATGAATTATTTCGACAAGTTGAAATTATTCAGTTTAAGGAATAAAAGAATCAACTAATAAAGATAACTCTTGATTATATATATTAATTATTAACAAATTTTTTTTGTGTATCGTTGAAAATATATTTTATAAGCTAATATATGTTAATATATAAAAAAATTTAAGAAAAATTATATACAAATGTTATATAGTAAATAAATTAGAATATAATAAGTTGTTCTCTTTTTAATTGTGGTTATTAAAATTATAATAAATATTAAATAAAAATAACTAAATAACTAAATAATTAGCATTTAATTTTCAAAAAATTAATGATAATTATAATTTATTAGCATTTATTAAAATTAATTATAATTGAAATATATAGTTTCAGTTTTAAATAATTAATTATAAATATATATATATTTAAATTAATTAAACCGTTAGTAATTAATAAGAATGTGGTACGGTGATCCTATTTAAACACATAATCTATTTATTTATATATATATTGTCTTACATATTAATTTTTATTATGATTTTAAGTTATAATTTCTAATTATATATATTTGTTTATTGACAGAGTTGAGTAAAAAAAGAATAAGTTTGTATGAATAAAGAATATAGAGAAGTGTAACAACAATATAATGACTCAAGCTAAAGCCCAAGAAGTTGGAAGGGTTGTAAAGAAGACTCGTAATTATGCGACACTTGTAGAGGAGGTTCTACTTGGTTCTAAATTCCAATAAATATACCTTGTTTGATTTGGTCTTACAAGAAAATTCTTAATTGATTTAAGAAACGATGTGGCATATTTATCGACATCATCAGATGCAAACATGCAATTGTAATCGAATATGCAAGCAGCTTTTTGCCAATGATGGTTGAAAGATTATGATTTCCTTTTTTATAGAATAATGTGACATGGTGAACATTTATTTGATTAAATATTTTATTATATTTTATTGCTCACCCCTACTTGTATGCATATAGTTCCTAACACGTAATAGACGCTCATCCTTAGAATTAGTTATGTGAAGAAAAGATGCGAGTATCAAAGGAATTAAATTGATTTTCTTATATTTGTGGATAAAACGTAAACTCACAATTGCAAACATGCACCCCTCCTTTCTTTATTTCGTTATAATGTCGCTCATGTATCTTCATAAAGAGATTTACATTTTAAGCATAAAGAGATCTAGTCCAAGTCTTCAAATCTTCAAGTCTTTTCGTTTTTTTTATCAACTTTATATTTTCCGCATCTCTTTTGATCATCTTTGTGTCTCACGGGACATTCTTGATTATTCATGCGTCTCACGCGTCTTTCTTGATCATGTTTACGCCTATAATCTGGGTAGTAAAAACACAAAGACAAGAACTAGTTATATTAGACTTTTAGCTTTTGATTTCTATATTTTCTTGATTTATATCTTTTAAGATTTTCTAGAGTTCTCCAAAGATGGACTTAGTTTTTTTTTGACTTTTTCTCCTTTCTATGTTTAAACTTATTTTCTTAATTTTGGACTTAATCTTTTCGACTTTTCAACTTTTCTAGAATTTTCAAATGGATAACGCCTAACATAACTACATGAATACACGTATTTATCATACGGATATATGTCAAGTATTGTTAAAGGTTTCACGACGTGGCTTTGTTGCTCGACGGGATGAGACGAGGCAACGACTTGGTAGAATTGACTTTTTGGATTTTTGTTTTATCTAAAGTTGACATGTCTTAAGAGAAGAGCATGTCCGCCAACAAGGAAAGTCCTTAGACCGTCAATGCAAGTGGGTCTCCTCAATTTGGACGTTTTCCATCACTGTTGTTTCAAAATCCCTCATTTGCTAAATTAGGGGATATTTAAAAAGAATAGAAGGTATGTCCAAGGTTTTTCCTAGGTTTTCCTCAACTCACAAATCACACAAAGCCTTCTAGGCTTGGGTTGAGGGTGTCATCCACATTGACTACCCTTAGCACATATAATATAGATGTGTGAACTTCAATCAACGATGTATTCTCACACAACTCTATATTGGAGCTCTAAGTCTCATGCAAATAGTCAAGTAAGGTGAACATGGAGTTTAATTAAAGCGTAATATAATTTCAATGCTAGGCCAAAGTTACTTTTGGAGCTAAACGCCGAATGTCCCTAACAGAGTCGCTAGAAAACTGTGAACGATTTTTTACATCGACATTGACATTTTGAAATTTTTTTCTGGGATATCTCTTTTTAAAAAAGATAGGTTTTGAAAACAAGTCAAAATTAAGGAGAATTAATTTTAAGGTTTGATTTTTTTTTGTATAAAAATGAGACTTTATAGACAACTCCATAACTTACCATCCCCACGAATCTAAAAGAGATTCAAAGTTTTTAATGGGAAGTATCTCATAGGCCTACTTTAAATTTTAAAAAATTTAAATTTCCTCATGACTAGAGAGTCGCCACCTAATTTATAAAATTAGTAAATTAAGAGATTCGAGTTCTGTGTTTGGTTACGTGGGGGAAATAATTTTTTAGACGCTATGTCTCACAACGCCCCAAAGGTCTCTACTAATTAACTTTGGTTGTTTTTAAAATCAATTACGCTTTATAATGTTTTAAAATTTTATATTCCACCATAGGATTACATAAGCCACAAACTTATATAAAAAATAAAGCCAACAAAAACCAAAATAAAAGCCAAAAGCCTAAACACAAAACATAAATATATGAAACATGCACAAGGACCATGGTTAGCCTCCACGGTCCCATGACCTATATTTTAGCCATGTATGGACCCAGCTATGTCGGAGTCTACACCCTCGTTCGAACAAAGTGCAACAGTATCAATCTCTAGTCAGCAACAACATCGGTCCTAGGTTAGTAGTAGTGGTCCCAGGTGCAGCAGACATCATTGGTCTCTAGTCAGCAACAACATCAGCCCTAGGTCAGTAGAAGTAGTCCCAAGTGTAGCAAACATCATCGGTCCTAGGTACAACATACAACATCGGGCGCATAAATGGAACCATGTAGCAGGGTCTGTTCTCTCGATCCTATGGAGACAACAAGCCCTCCTTGGGTGCAAATTCTAGCCCAAATTGGCTAAATATAATATAAATAAATAAATTCCTAGGGGATGTCTAAAGAGGTTGGGGTGACAAAAAAGTTAGCTCGGGGCTAAGTTCTCTCGGTCGAATGAAGAGCCTTGCCTATGGAATGCATCGGTCCTCAATCCTCGGTCGTTGGTGTTCGGTCCTTTGTCTCTATTCTCGGTCTCGGTCTCGGTCCTCGGTACTTGGTCCTCGATCCTTGGTGCTCGGTCCTTGGTCCTTGGTGATCAATACTCAGTACTCGGTCTCGGTCCTCGATTGGTCCTCGGTCCTGTGTGCAGAAGACCTCTTCGGTAGACCAACATCTACATGCTCTCTAGGGTGCTTGTTTCTTGGTCGGAGGCTCTTCTAATGTGCTACAGGGTGCCTGTTCCTAGGTCTGAGTCTCTTCCAATGTGCTATTATAGCAGCAAAGTTAGATGTTCTTCTAGTTTTCGACCTGACCATATTCTAACTAATTTTTAGTTATCGAAATGAATCCCAAATTTTATAAAAAAACTTCATGAATGGTTAATAACATGTAAATGAACATTTATATTAATTAAAATCTTAGATCTAACCAAAAAAAATAAAAATCAAATATAAAATGAAAAATATATTAGATTTTTTGTTAGATTTTTTTAGGGTTCCTCAAATGGCTAATTCATGAGCCGATTTTGATTTAAAAAAATATTTTGAATCAAAGATCCTTTTTTAATAATTGTATTGTGTTTTTTTGTTATTTATTTACATGTTATTATAGTTTACGTATTTGCATAACTAAAGTCCATAAAATGAAACATAAGTTAACAATATAAAGCATACAATCAAACTACATTAAAATAGACAGACAGACAAAATAGTTTATTGAATAGGGAAAGACAAAACAAGGAAGAAATCAAGAAACTTACAAAGGTGACTCCTTTCTTTATTTTGGGAAAGTGAAAACCTTATGTCCTAAGTAATACTCATGACCAATCAAACCAATTGGTGATTGCTTAGGAGATTTCAAAGGGACAGCCTCAAAGCGTTTGTAATGAAAAATCTGACATTTGTGCAAGTTCACAAGGGTGTGTATAAATAGAGAATTCACAAGGAAAACTCTAGGGCCCAAGACTCTTTTTAACACCCTACACCGTTGGATTGAATTTCCATTTAAAAATATGTCAAACTATTTTAAATGGATCGTTCTCCACTTGACATATCACAATGTCAAGTTTTATCCAATGAGATTTAAGATCTTATTAATAAATGACCTAATACTAGGTCATTTTAATTTTTAATTAAAAAATGACCAAATCTTCGAACTCTCTCTTCAACTCTCGATTGGATGCTTCTAAGGGATTCCACCACCCTTGGAGTTCTCTTGTGAAAGAACGGAGGTCCAACGGTTCCTTCGCCTACAAAATTTTATTAAAATTAAAATAATAAAAAGAAAAAAACAAAATGATTAAAAGAAAAACAAATGATTATTCTTTTTTAAAAGAAAACAATCATATTTATTCCTAATCTAAAAGAATCAAAACTAATTAAAATTAAAAAAAAACTAACTTTTAATGGGAGAGACTAAGTTTAAAAGCGATAGACTTAGTCTTGTACCCCAATTTTTTTAAACTAAATTAAACTAATCTAATTTATAAATTCAACAAAATAAAGTGAAAGAATTCGTTAATATGAAAATAAAAATGTTTTTACGTTAAAACTTTATATTTTTTTTTATTTTATCCTATGTCTAAGGTATTCTAATTAATTAAAACCCTTCACATAATAACTTATTTAATCAAAAGTTAATTAAAAAAATTACTTAAACAAAAGATTAAAAAAATTTTAATCATAAAAAAATAGTTTTCCTCTTTATAAATTATTATTATTTAAGGTGATATTAAATGATAAAACACCTTAAATATATTAAGTATGACAAAACCCTTGTGTTTCTATAACTTAGATCAATTATCACCTTAACTTTATCGAAATCCGAAATTAATTTTTTGAAAATTCAATTATTTCAAAGATAGTTATTTATAAACTATAAAAATTGGGGATGCAAATAAGTTTCTACACCATTCAACCTAGACAGATAGACTAATAAGTGCTTAAAAGGTTTAACGAAACTTTTCAGGCATCTTCCTCGTTGTGTGTCTTCTTCCCTAAGACGCAATGTAACCAAGAACATCTAAAAGTTTGAATTGCTAAAAATTGTCACAAAGCATTATTCGACGAACGAAAATTTCTATGAACTCTTGTGAAGTAAGAGATTAGTCATAAATGTTCTAGAGACTGCCTACGGGGAACCGGGCAAGGAACGTCTAAATTCAAAAACAAGAAACAGAAAAAAAAAAGGCACTAGTAAAAAATACACAATTACTGAGAATAATTGTCGAGAGCAAAAAAATGCTCTCGGAGATATTAATATCGCCGAGGGAAGAGGGTAGCTCTTAGTAAAAATGATTATAACCGAGAGCTGAAAAGGAATATGGTAAATCATCGCTACAGATCTGCAAAAGTCACTATTTGCAGATCTACAATAAAATCAGATTTACTAACTGTTTGTTTTTTTAAAATCCAGAGGAATATGTTAAATCATCGCTACAGATTTGCAAAAGTAGCAATTCCACCTCAGATCTGCAAAAAGAGTAACATATTTTACCTCAGATTTGTAAATTTTTTTAGATTATATTTTTTCTCAAATTGAAATCATGTTGATAATGACTATAACTCGATCCAGCACCTTCAATTGACGACGTCGTCGGTGCCGACAGCTTGTCCAGTTGTAAACAATCTATGATAGATCGAACATTCGTGCATATTTAGAAATGTTGACAGTTAGTGCATATTTAGAACATTCGCCCATCAGATTAAGCAGATTTATAGTGGAGGGTGTTCATGTTGAGTTATGGAGCCTACACTTATAATAAATTATACATTATTAATTAGAGTTTATTGGTTTTTTTTTTGATTTTAGGCTTGGGCCTGACCAAAGTTATTTAGGTTTATTACCTGAATGTTTACCCTATAAATATGTGATTATTAAGGGTTTACATTGTTAGACAGAATTCTAGAGAGATAAAGTGTGAGGTAAAAACTCTGTATTTCTTCTTCTTCATAGTAAATCTGGTGGTGGCTGAAGTGGATGTAGCTCAATTTGAGTGAACCACTATAAATTTGTGTGTTCTTGTGTTCTTCTTTCTTGTATTTTTTACCGATTGTTTTTAAGCAGGTGATGCAGCGTGCGTGGCTAGGATGAACCTTTATCAAGATTCGTTGATTCTTACGAATACCGAAAGTTGATAGATATTGAGGAAACCTCGTTTTCTGATTAATAATCTTCCCCTAACAAAGTGTTTTATGATTCTTTTAAATACTCAAACCCTAGCTTGCAAAAGAAATAAACAACTTTTAATAAATTGCAAAAAAACACCCGAAACTAATAAAAATGCGATTTTGAGCCCATAAACGTTTCCGCCCGAAAAACACTAGGCAATCGTCGAAATCTGACACTTGCAAGATATTTTCGGATGCTGCAACTTTCGCATAAACGCCTCTTCGACTCGCACCGCATCATTCCCCCCAGGGTAGAAAAGATTCGTCCTCGAATCTGGAACCGCATCATCCTCATCAGAAGAAGACTCACCCACAAAAGGAACAAGATGCTTCACATTGAACACATCAGAGGTACGCACATGGCTGGGAAGGCGTAAACGATAAGTATTGGGGTTGATCTTCTCCACAATCTCAACAGGACCAATCTTCTTAGCAGCAAGCTTGCTATATTCATGAGCTGGAAAACGATCCTTAGTCAGAATAGCCCACACAAAGTCACCAACTTCAAAATCAACAGCACGCCTTCTCGAATCAGCCTTCTCCTTGTACTTGACAGTAGCAGCAACCAAGCGGTCATGAGTGGTCTGATGAACCTGAGCCAACTGACCAACAAAATCCGCAGCAGTGGAATGAGGATGCACCTTGCTGGGCAGCGCTAACAAATCAAGAGGAGCACGCGGAGACAGCCCGTAAATCACATGGAAAGGACTGAAACCAGTGGAGCGATTAACAGCATGATTGTGAGCAAACTCGGCCTGAGGCAGCTTCAGATCCCAAGCCTTAGGATGATCCCCAACTAAACTGCGCAGAAGGTTCCCCAAAGACCTATTAACAACTTCAGTTTGGCCATCAGTTTGCGGGTGATAGGCACTGCTAAAATTCAGCTGAGTATTAACCAAACGCCAAAGACTCCTCCAAAAGTGACTCACAAAGCGAGTGTCCCGATCAGAAACTATGGAGGCAGGAAGTCCATGAAGGCGATACACATCCCTGAAATAAAGCTGTGCAACAGCCACAACATCAGAGGTTTTCTCGCAGGGAATGAAATGAACCATCTTCGAGAATCGGTCAACCACCACAAAAATCGAATCAGAACCACGCTGGGTACGTGGCAGCCCAAGGACAAAATCCATACTAACATCAGACCATGGTTGAGTGGGAATAGGCAGAGGCAAGTATAACCCGGCATTAGTCGAAGCGCCCTTAGCCAACTGACAAACACGACAACGAGCAACAAAACGCCCCACCTCTTTGCGCATCGAAGGCCAGAAATAAGAAGCTGCAAGAAGCTGGAAGGTACGATCACGCCCAACATGGCCTTCTTTGTGGAGTTCCTGAATCATCCTCAAACGCAGGCTGCAATCTGGAATGCACAGCTGCACACCGCGGAAAAGGAACCCATCCTCCAAGACAAAGTCCCTCGAATCCCCCTGTTGGATGCGAATGAGGACCTGAGAAAAGAAAGGATCATCACGATAGAGGTCCACAAACGAATCAAAGCCGGGTACATGGACACGCATCTCCGCCAACAGCCCATGACGACGACTCAAAGCATCAGCCACGCGATTAGACACACCAGCCTTGTGTTTAATCACAAAAGTAAACTGCTGTAAATAAGAGACCCACGAAGCATGACGATGAGAAATCTTGTCCTGACCACCAAGATGCTTGAGGGAATCATGATCCGTATATAAGACAAACTCCCGCTGAAATAAATAATGACGCCAGAGTTTGACTGCCTGGACAATAACATAGAACTCAATATCATAGGTACTGAAACGAAGTTTAGCGCTAGACAGTTTCTCACTAAAATAAGCAACAGGACGCCCAGATTGGCTAAGTACAGCCCCAATACCAATTTCGAAGCATCACAATGTAGTTCAAATGGCTGGGAAAAATCAGGAAGAACCAAAATAGGGGCTGAAGTGAGTCGGTGCTTGATCTCAACAAAGGCAGCCTCGGCATCATCCGTCCAGAAGAACTTAACCCCCTTCATACAATCAGTGATAGGAGCCGTAACACTGCTGAAGTGAGGAATAAAACGCCGATAGAAGGAAGCCAAACCATGAAAACTGCGAACTTCAGTGATCGAAGAGGGGCGGGGCCACTGATTGACAGCCAGTACCTTACTCGGGTCCACTTTCAGGCCCTCCCGAGACACCACATAACCGAGGAACTGGGTAGAATCAGTAAGAAATGTGCACTTCGAGGAAGCAGCATAGAACTTGTCACGCCGGAGAACAGATAACACCTCACGAAGATGGGAGAGGTGTGCTACCTCGCTGTCACTGTAAATCAAGATGTCGTCGAAGTAAACGACTACAAACTTCCCAATGAAAGGGCGAAGAGCCTGGTTCATCACACGCATAAAGGTGCTAGAAGCATTCGACAGACCAAACGGCATAACCAACCACTCATATAAGCCCTCACGAGTCTTAAAGGTAGTCTTCCACTCATCACCCATGCGAATACGAATCTGATGGTATCCACTCTTGAGATCCAGTTTGCTAAACACAGAAGCACCACCCAACTGATCCAACAAGTCATCCAACCGGGGAATAGGAAACCGATAACGCACTGTAATCTTGTTGATAGCACGACTATCAATGCACATACGCCAAGACCCATCCTTTTTTGGGGTAAGAAGGGCCGGGACAGCACAGGGACTAAGGCTCTCTCGAATGTGTCCCTTAGCCAGCAAGTCCTCCACCTGTCTACGCAACTCTTCATGTTCTTTGGGACTCATGCGGTAATGAGGACGGTTGGGTAGGGCAGCACCTGGAACCAAGTCAATGTGATGCTGGATATCACGCAAAGGAGGCAAGGCACAAGGCAGATTCTCAGGAAAAACATCTGCAAACTCCTGTAACAGCGGCTGCACTGGAATAGGCACCTCAGAACTAGCACCACAGGTAATCAGCGAACAAAATAGAGCAAACACCATGCCCGATTCGACCATGGCGGTCTGAAAAGGACCCCGAGACAACAAGGTGGTAGGGGGGGACGCATGATGAGTGGGGGCAGCACCCTTCTTGGGCTGATTTGGCATCAACACAATCTTGGTACCATGAAATAAGAACGTGTAGGTATTAGCACGCCCATCATGTATAACAAAATGATCAAACTGCCAAGGGCGACCAAGTAAAAGGTGACAAGCATCCATAGGAACCACATCACAATATACAGCATCACGATAATGGGAACCAATGGAAAAATTAACAAGTACGCGCTTGGAAACTGTAACATCCGTACCTTGACTCAGCCAGGACAGGCGATAAGGCTTGGGGTGAGGTTAAGTGGACAGACCCAGCTTCGAAACTGCAACCTCAGAAATCACATTCTCACAACTCCCAGCATCAATGATGAAGGTGCAAACTTTGCCACCGATGGTACAAGTGGAATGGAACATATTATTGCGTAACCACTCGTTGTCAGGAGCACGAGGGGTTAAACATGATCGATGAATCACCAAAAGGGGGCCAACATCACCAGAAACATACTCCTCCGCTGCCTCATCATCATAAACATCATACACTGGGGCTGAATCTGAAGGAAGAGCAGAGTCAGGATCATCCACCTCAGTAAAAAGACCACGATTGGTGGACTTTGGGTTGCGACACTCTGCTTGGCGATGGCCAACTTCACCACAATTGAAACAACGCAAGCCACCGGGACGTCCCTGCGGGGGGGCTGTAGTGCTGCGAGGGGGGGGCTGGGGTGGGATGGGCCGGCTGGGAAGAAGAACCAATGCCACTAGTGGGGACAACCTGTTTTCCAAAGCTACCCGAACCGCGCCTGGCTAGCTGTTTCTCAGCCTGTGAAGCACGCTGATGTGCCTCAGAAACAGTCAAGGGATCAAACATATTCAAAATATCCTGCAACTGGAGGCGAAGGCCACCAATATAGCAAGAAACCAACTGGAGAGGGGACTCAGACAGGTCAACACGAGCCACAAAGGTGTAAAACTCAGTGGAATAGTCATCCACGGAACGAGAACCCTGACGAAGATTCTGGAACCGCTGGTACAGGTTACGTTCGTAATTATATGGTAGAAACGCAGCCCTAATATGCTTCCTGAATTTGTCCCAATTCGTGAGCTTTGCCTTACCATGACGAACACGTGTCTGTTTCAACTACTGCCACCATGCTTGTGCCCGACCATGTAAGCGGATCGTAACAAGGGGTACACGACGATCTGCAGGAACTTCCTTGAAATCCAGAATCTCTTCAACCTGAGAAAGCCAATCAATAAACTCTTCCGGTGGTAGACTACCATCGAACTTAGGGATGTCCACCCTGAAAGCCTGCTCCCAGCGATGATTGGGGCGTTCAGGGGATCGATTCCGAAGACCACCGATAGGGTTTTCATCTGTCATCGTAACATCATCTTCAGGGTGGTGCATGTGCATAGATGCATCCATCCGTTGCGTCAACCATTCAACCTGCCGCCTCAAATCGTCGTTATCACGGCGAAACTCAGCGTTTTCACGTCGCAACTCAGCAAGGTCACCATCATCAGCACCAGGGGTAGGGTTGCGCGGCTGTCTTCGGGGCGACATACCTCAGGGTCGACTGGAAACTGATACCAACTGATGCAGCGTGCGTGGCTAGGATGAACCTTTATCAAGATTCGTTGATTCTTACGAATACCGAAAGTTGATAGATATTGAAGAAACCTCGTTTTCTGATTAATAATCTTCCCCTAACAAAGTGTTTTAAGATTCTTTTAAATACTCAAACCCTAGCTTGCAAAAGAAATAAACAACTTTTAATAAATTGCAAAAAAAACACCCGAAACTAATAAAAATGCGATTTTGAGCCCCTAAACGTTTCCGCCCGAAAAACACTAGGCAATCGTCGAAATCTGACACTTGCGAGATATTTTCGGATGCTGCAACTTTCGCATAAACGCCTCTTCGACTCGCACCGCATCAGCAGGTCGGATTTGGGAGATACAAATCCTAACAACTGGTATCAGAGCAGCTAGGTTAGATCTGAGTATTAGAAACAATGGCAAATGAGAATAGTATAGGACATGGGATTGGAAGATTTGATGGGACAGATTATGCCTTCTAGAGAATGCAGATTGAAGATTATCTCTATGGAAAGAAGCTTCATGTTCCTTTGAGTGAGAAACCAGAGAAGATGGATGAAGCTGAATGGAAACTCCTTGATAGACAGGTTTTGGTAGTTGTCCGATTGACGCTAGCCAAGACAGTTGCTCACAATGTAGCAAAGGAGAAGACCACCATGGGTCTGATGAAAGTTCTTTCTGATATGTATGAGAAACCATCTGTTAACAATAAGGTACACTTAATGAAAAGACTCTTTTACTTAAGAATGATTGATGGTACTTCTGCCACTATTCATTTGAATGAATTCAATACAATTGTGAATCAATTGCTATCTGTTGAGATTGATTTTGGGGATGAAGTTAATGCCCTGATTTTGTTTGCATCTCTACCAAATAGTTAGGAACCTATGAGGGCAACAATTAGTAATTCAGTTGGAAATGCTAAACTGAAATTTGTTGAAGTTAGAGATCGTATTCTTGCTAAAGAGGTTCGTAAAATTGATTCTGGTGAAACATTCAAAGGTTCTGCTCTGAATGTGGAAAACAGGGGAAGAGGTAATGATAGAACTTTCAACCAAGGTAAGAGCAGATCTATGTCAAGGAGCAGGAGGAGTCAGTCCAAGTCTGGGCAGACATTTGAGTGCTGGAATTGTGGTAAACATGGTCATTTAAAGAGAAACTGCAAAGCACCGAAGAAAAATGGTGATGATAAAAATGATGCAGCCAACGTTGTTACAGAATCTGTCACTGATGCGTTACTTCTGTCTGTTGATAGCCTGATAGATTCATGGGTTTTGGACTCAGGAGCGTCTTTCCACACCACTGCCCACAAAGAATTAATGGAGAATTATGTGGCTGGAAACTGTGGGAAAGTTTATCTCGTAGATGGTGAGCCACTAGATATTATTGGCATGGGGGACGTCAAATTGAAGATGGAAAATGGTTCTGTTTGGAAGATTAATAAGGTGAGACACATTCCAGGTTTAATGCGCAATTTGATCTCTGTTACACAACTTGATGAAGAAGGTCACAATTTCAGTTGTGGAAATGGTGCGTGGAAGGTGACTAAAGGAGCAATAATTGTTGCTCGAGGTCACAAAACTGGAACGTTATACACGACTTCAACTTGCAGAGAATCAGTTGCTGCTGTAGTTGATGAGTCGAAGAACAATGAGCTGTGCATTGCAGGTTGGGCCATTTGAGCGAAAAATGGATGAAAATTCTTTTGAAGAATGGGCAGATTCCAGAACTGAAGTCTGTTGAACATCAATTATGTGAAACCTGCATTCTTGGAAAACAGAAACGAGTGAGTTTCTTAAAAACTGGGAAGGAGCTCAAGAAAGAAAGACTAGAGTTGGTACACACTGATGTGTGGGGACCTGCACCTATTTCTTCTATTGGCGGATCATACTACTATGTGACTTTTATAGATGATTCAACAAGAAAAGTATGGGTTTACTTTATGAAGCACAAATCTGAAGTATTTGCTATTTTCAAGAAGTGGAAGCTTTGGTTGAAAATGAAACAAATCAGAAAGTTAAGTTCTTGAGATCCGACAACGGAGGTGAATATATCAATTCAGATTTCAAAGAGTATTGTGCTGAGAATGAGATCAGTATGGTGAAGACTGTTCCCCGAATGCCTCAAGAGAATGGAGTAGCTGAACGAATGAATCGAACACTGAACGAGTGTGCTAGAAGCATGAGATTGCATGCAGGGCTGCCTAAAACCTTCTGGGAAGAAGCTATTAATACTGCTGCCTATTTGATAAACAGGGGATCCTCTGTTCCTCTTGAATTCAGAATTCCTGAAGAAGCTTGGAGCAATAAAAAGGTAAACCTTTCTTATTTGAAAGTGTTTGTTGTTTATCATATGTTCATATTAATGAATGTGATAGGAGCAAGCTTGATCCAAAGTCTAATAAATGTTTTTCATTGGGTATGGTGATATCGAGTTTGGTTATCGTTTCTGGGATAATCAAAATCGGAAGATCATTCGTAGTAGAAATGTTATCTTCAATGAACAGATTCTCTACAAAGATTGTGTTGGGAAGACATCAGATGGTGATTCCAAGTTGGAAGAGACTGGTACAGTCGATTTGAGAGAATTTTCAGCTGAATATATACCGGTTGTCGAAGAAGAACAATGTGTTGGTGAAGATGAAATCGTTGAGAACGTGGCCCCAAAGGTAAATCAGAAAACACCAGTTATACAGTTGAGAAGATCATCAAGGAATCGAAAACCAGTTGAGAGGTGGTCTCCATCTCTGAACTATATTTTGTTGACAGATAGAGGTGAACCTGAATGTTATGAGGAAGCAATATAATCTGATGAATCGATTAAGTGGGAGTCTGCTATGAAAGATGAGATGAATTCTTTGATGTTGAATCAGACTTGGGAGCTCATTGAGCTACCAAAGGGAAAGAAAGCACTTCACAACAATGGATCTTCAGGATTAAAGAAGAACATGATAAAACCATGAGGTACAAGGCAAGGTTGGTTGTGAAAGGATTTCAACAGAAAGAAGGTATTGACTATAATGAAATCTTCTTTCCAGTAGTTAAATTGATGACAATCAGAACTATTTTGAGTTTGGTTGTGAAAGAAGATCTTCATCTTCAACAAATAGATGTCAAAACTGCTTTTCTTCATGATGATTTAGATGAAGAGATTTATATGCGACAACCGGAAGGATTTGAAATCAAAGGAAAAGATGAGCTTGTGTGTAAGCTTCAGAAGAGTTTGTATGGTTTGAAACAGGCTCCAATGCAATGTTACAAGAAGTTCGAGAGCTTCATGAAAAGTAACAATTTTCTAAAGTGTGAAGAAGATCATTACTGCTATATCAAGAGATTTGATAAATCGTACATTATTCTACTCCTCTACGTTGATGACATGTTGATTGCTGGAGCAAACTTGTATGAGATTAACAAACTCAAGAAAGAGTTGTCTGAAAAGTTTGCAATGAAGGATTTGGGTGATGCTAAACAAATCATTGGGATGAGAATTTTCAGGGATGAAAAAGTTCTCAAGCTTTCACAAGAAGAATATGTGAAGAAAGTTCTTAGCAAGTTTAACTTGTATGATGCAAAACCAGTTACTACCCCCTTAGCTAGTCACTTCAGACTATCTAAAGATCAGTTGCCTTCAACAGAGGAGGAGAAAAATTACATGGCCACTGTTCCGTATGCCTCTGCCATTGGTTGTATTATGTATGCGATGGTTTGCACAAGACCAGACATAGCACATGCAGTGGGAGTTGTTAGCAGGTTCATGAGCAACCCAGGTAGACAACATTGGGAAGTAGTAAAGTGGATACTACGATACTTAAGAGGAAGTACGAGTCTCGCTTTGTGTTTTCGAAAGTCTAATATGGGTTTGGAAGGATATGTTGATGCTGACAATGGTGGTGATGTTGATAGTAGGAAGAGCACAACAGGGTACATTTATACTCTGGGAGGTACTGCAATCAGTTCGGTTTCAAAATTGCAGAAGATTGTTGCTCTTTCTAGTTGTGAGACAGAGTATGTTGCTGTGACAGAGGCTGCTAAGGAGATGATGTGGTACAACCCTTTTTGCGAGAATTGGGTCAAGATTACGAGGGAAGTGTGTTGCGATGCGACAGTCAGAGTGCCATTCATTTGGCAAAGAATCCTGTTTATCATGGCAGGACGAAGCATATACAGGTTCGTTATTATTTCATCCGGTCAGCTTTAGAAGATGGAGTATTAGCTCTTGAGAAGATTCCCGGGAGTGAGGAATCCAGCTGATATGTTGACGAAAGCTGTGACAAATGAGAAACTGAAGTTGTGTGCAACTTCAGTTGGTCTTCTTCGTTAAGACACCGAATAGAAAGCCACTACCGATCGAGAGATGTTGAAGTTAGTCTCCAAGTGGGAGATTGTTGAGTTATGGAGCCTACACTTATAATAAATTCTACATTGTTAATTAGAGTTTATTGGGTTTTCTTTTTTTGGTTTTGGGCTTGGGCCTGACTAAAGTTATTTAGGTTTATTACCTGAATGTTTACCCTATAAATATGTGATTATTAAGGGTTTACATTGTTAGACAAAATTCTAGAGAGATAAAGTGTGAGGCAAAAACTCTGTATTCCTTCTTCTTCATAGTAAATCTGGTGGTGGCTGAAGTGGATGTAGCTCAATTTGAGTGAACCACTATAAATCTGTGTGTTCTTGTGTTCTTCTTTCTTGTGTTTTTTACCGATTGTTTTCAAGCAGGTCGGATTTTGGAGATACAAATCCTAACAGTTGATAGTTTGCGGCTGCGATTGCTCATCGACGGGTTTCTAATGTTGATTTGCGATTACTTGTTTTATGACTGTCAAGTGCCAATATCATACTGAGGATGTTGACGGTTGAGTTCAGATTATTTTTTTAGGGAAATATTTAGTATCACCGAGAGCCAATAATTCTTGATAAAAAAATTAAATAACTCCGAGGGCAAAAAATACTCTCGGTGATATTAATTTTTTTCACCGACAGCTATATCACCGAGACACTACGAGAGCATTTATTGCCCTCAGTGAATAATAGCACTAAAGGTATTTTGTCTTTCTCCGAGGGTTTTTTGTTCTCCTTAAAATCATTTTTTTTTACTAGTGAGGGGAAACTCGAATGGGACGCCATAGACTATAAATAGAGGCTTCGAGTCATTAGATTAGAGGGTAACACATATGGAAGATCATTTTAGAGAAAGAAATAGAGCATTACTTGATTCACAATACGCCATTAATGATCCTTTATAACTTTAAACTTTTCTTGATTTTTTCATAGTGATAATCGAAAGCCCTTTCTCGGTCATTCCATTTGTATACAAGTTCTATGATTTTTTCACAAATTAATTAATATAATTAATTTCGTAAATATAATGTTTTTATAATGTTATTTACTTATTATTATTTTTTAATTAATTTTATATTTAAATATATAAAATTTTAAAATTGGATAAGTATAAAATATTTCATTATATATATAAATAATAATAATATATAACTATTATTTTTTCAAATTAAACTCTTACGATTTCATGTAAACTCTAAATTTTATGAGTTTACAAATGACCAACAATTTTACGTAAACTCTCGATTTTGACAGCCTTGCTAAGTGTTACCTATTGTCTTGTACGAATTGGGGTTATTTAAAAAATTTAGAGGAAGAAAAAAAAATGATTGTTGATGATTTTGAAGAGGTAATTATTATTTTTTGTAAAATAACTTAAAAGGTATTAATATGTATATAAATAAAATATAAAATAATAATTTAAAATAAATGAAATTTTAGTATTTTAGTTAATTATTTGAATGATTTGATGGATAAGAGGGGAGTGAAATGATGTTTGATTTTGTTTGGGTTATTTAAAAAAATTAAAACCGAACAAGGCCACGTCTTTAGTTTAGATTTTTGGAGGATTAGATCGAAATTGACGTTTATTAGGTTTTCTTGTTTCTTGGCCTATGGTCGCCTACTCGAATACGACATTCTTCTAGCTAAGTGGGTGTTCCAACCGAGGACAACAAGGTAATGACCAAATTTGGTGAGGTAGAAATGAAGGTATACATGCTTGTAGTTTGACATGAAGATATTTCTTTAAGTATTGAAATCGATTGATGAAAAAAAAGAAAATAATTAGGAGCGTATGGGAATCGTACACACGACCCCATACCGCCTAGCTTCGGGGCCTCTCCAAACCTACCGTGCAACCCAAGCCTTATGTCGAACTTTCCCAACCTCATATAGTCTTCCAATTCTCCTGAGCTATATGTCACGGGCTAAATTTCGACCCGTGCAGCACTAAGCTAAATCGACCCTGATTCTAGCTTAGAAAGCCTTTCTAAACAATGCAAGAAGAAAATAACGGACTTTAGAGAGAGAAACAAGCTTGAGAATAAGATTGTATTAGAAAGAAAACTGATAATTACAATGGAATACCTTCAGGGTATTTATAGGACTTACACGTATTAAATTAGGAATTACGTCTAATTACAATTTAATTACACTAATTTAGGATATTCCTTCCATAACAAGAGTATCCCTACCTAATTTAGAATATCCCTTGTAATCTCTTCCTTAATTAGAATATATATTATAATCCTTTCCTTAATTAGAATATATTTTCCAATCCTTCCTTAATTAGATTATCTTCCAATCTCTTCCTTGATTAGAAGATTCGTTGGGCCCACGTAGGTAACTGGGCCTCTCCTTGGCTAAGAAGATTAGCGCACTATCAGGCCAAGACTTTAATGAGCCTCGACATCCCCCGGGATTGGGTCGTGACTCTAATGGGCCGTGACATACTCCCCCACCTTAGTCGTGGTCGTCCTCGGTTCGACCTTGGCATGATACTCTTCAACCTCTTCCTTGAAACATTCCCCACACGGTCCCCTCGTATCTATGCACAAGCCCCTTGAGCACAGATTACATAGACTTGCATTCTGGAATATCATGGAAGTACACCTCGTGGCCTCGATGTTTGCCCCCCATAAAAATGGGACGTGACATACTCCCCCACCTAAGTCGTGGCCGTCCTCGGCACGACCTTAGACCGGTGCATGGTGATCTTCTTTCTGGCGTCCCCTGAGCGCTCTTCCCCCCCCCCCCCCCTTTGCACGTCACGGCATTGGGTGCACTTATGGTCGCCAGCCTTAACCGATATAAGACGTTTCCCACACATATCTCGATTGAACACGGTTCCTTGAATCTGCGCACAAGCCCTTGAGCACATACCGCATAGACTTCAACAGTTGCGGGGGAAACTTCCCTCTTTCCATCGTCCCCTTCCTTAACTGCACACCCTCTTAGATTTGCCCTTCTCTTCATATTCTTGGTGTCTCCCTCTGAATATGCCTGAGCACGATCTGCTTCTTTTCCCACAGACTTGGTGCGAGTGAAGGCAGACTAACTTTGGCCCACGTTGCCTGTGGCCAAACCTTGTGGATCTAATGGTTGTGTGTGTCTTTGGCCTTGAGCCCCTCGAAGGCTTTTCGACACACGCTATCTGGACTTACTCGGGTACTCCTCTTTTCCCTTGGACCCAATCCCCATCATCCATCTTGGCAAAAGTGGCAATGTCTCTTTACCACGTTTGCGACCTCGAACGGAATCGCATCGCTGAGAACCTGCTTATTCCCTCTTGATTCTCTCCCTTGTTGGAATCACGCTAGTCTTCCAGTGATCCAAAAGGATTAAGAATCGGAATAGGATTATGCAAGCGCGTACCTGGAGCACCATTCTAGTCCCAACACTACGTCGTAGTCTTCCATTGGGACCAAGGTAAATTAGACTGTCCCATTCCAGCCTCCTATCCTGGTGTGCACTCTCCTAGCCCCCCCATTCACCGGCTTGGATACATCGAAGGACTTCACCGTCCCTCTTGTTGAGCTGATCACAGGACCCACGCCTTGGCTACTCCTTCTCCGCATTAAGTTGTGCGTAGCCCCTGTGTCTACTAGGTGCCTTGATGCGTTTTTCCCCCGATCCAAGCTTCCACAAACAAAGAGCCCCTCTTTTCCCTTGTTCGGCTTCGCAACACTAGTCTTCACAGCATTGAGCAGTCTTAAGGATCCTATTTGAGTCTCTTCTTCCTCATCAGAGGGACTCAGTTCCTTTAACTTGCTGCATACCTTTTCCCTTTAAACGGGCACATAAACTTTATGGGATTATGAGAACCAAAAATATAACAGGCTCTTGGCTTATCCGACTCGACTCGTCGGCTTGCCTTCCTGAGTTTTTATGTGCATGCCCCTTCTTAGATGGACGGTCTCCCCCACCTTCCTCTTGGTCTTGTGGGTGGTCTTCCCCCACCGTATTCCTCATCATCCCTGATGAACTTCGGCCTGTCCAAAGACACTTTGAGCTCTATCATTCTTTCTGCAACCGCTATTGCCTCGGAAACGTCCCGCACCTTGGCCCTTTGCAGCTCCAACTGTGCCCAAGTCTTTAGGCCGTTAACAAATGCGAACAGTGCCTCCTGTTCCGTTAGACTAGGTAACTCGAGCATCAACTCCTGGAATTCCTTCACATACTCCTTGATGGTCCCTTTGTGCACAAGTTGACTCAACTTTTTCCTACCCTCGTACTCGGCATTCTCTGGGAAGAACTGGCGTTTGAAGTCGGGTCTTGAAGTCTCCCCACGTTTCCATCCTTAAGATCCCTCGTTTCAATATCTCCCTTCTCGCCTCCTCCACCACAGCAATGCCATCTCATATAGGAAGAAAGGTGCCGTCTCCACTTGTCACGATCATCAAGTATGCTTGATGCCCAAAAGTAACTCTCCATGTTCCAAAGGAAGTCTTCACTTCCCTTGCACTCCTCGAGCCTTTGAATGAAGTTGGCTTAGGAACATCTATCCGTTGAGGTGCCGCACCTCTATGTTCCCCTACATTCATCGCAATCCGCCTTTCCATCGATTCTAGCCTCCCCAAGATCTCCCTCTTGAGGGTCTCAACCATCGCATGGACTTCTCCCCGGATTGGATCAAGCACCTTCTGACAGATATCATTAACCTCCCCTCGAACCAATCCTAGCACTTCGTCACGAATGCTACGATTTGAACTCATTTCTCCAACTTTTCAGCACCCTCATCCAACATCGTCACCCTCTCGGCCACCGCGCTAAACACTCGAGAGCTTCTTTGTGATCGCTCATGCTTTCTTCTAGTCGAGTCACCCGCGCTTTCCATAGCAGCACCTCTCTCGACGGACTTATCCTCTGGGATCCCCTTGTCCTTATGTTGGCCGGTCGGAACCTTAGTGCGGTAGTTCGTGAATACATTTCTTGCAGCGTGAATGCGGAAGTTCAACCTTGCTTCTGATACCACTTGTCACGGGCTAAAATTCGACCCGTGCGACACTAAGCTAAATCGACCCTGATTCTAGCTTAGAAAGCCTTTCTAAACGATGCAAGAAGAAAATAACGGACTTTAGAGAGAGAAACAAGCTTGAGAATAAGATTGTATTAGAAAGAATACTTGATAATTACAATGGAATACCTTCAGGGTATTTATAGGACTTACACGTATTAAATTAGGAATTACGTCTAATTATAATTTAATTACACTAATTTAGGATATTCCTTCCATAGCAAGATATTCCTACCTAATTTAGAATATCCTTTGTAATCTCTTCCTTAATTAGAATATATATTATAATCCTTTCTTTGATTAGAATATATCTTCCAATCCCTTCCTTAATTAGATTATCTTCCATCTCTTCCTTGATTAAAGATTCGCTGGGCCCACGTAGGTAACTGGGCCTCTCCTTGGCTAAGAAGATTAGCGCACTATCAGGCCAAGACTTTAATGAGCCTAGACATCCCCCGGGATTGGGTCGTGACTCTAATGGGCCGTGACATACTCCCCCACCTCAGTCGTGGCCATCCTCAGTTCGACCTTGGCATGATACTCTTAAACCTCTTCCTTAAAACATTCCCCACACGGTCCCTCGTATCTGTGCACAAGCCCCCTTGAGCACAGATTACATAGACTTGCATTCTGGAATATCATGAAAGTACACCTCGTGGCTCGATGTTTGCACCCCATAAAAATGGGACGTGACATATAGCCCGAATCTCCTCAACCCTCCATTTAGCCCGAACCTAGCTTCAGGCCTAAGCTCAAGCAATCTTTGCTTCTTAAATTTCAATTTTTAATATCTTTTTTAATTTATGAAGCACTAAATGATTTTATTAAATTTCAAAATGAATAGAAAATGTCTTTAAATATTTTTCTTGAAATTTCTATAAATTATCTTGATTTTAGGACATGTTTATATAATTTCTTTATCTTACTACACTTTGAGATCTCATAATATGATATCTATATATAACTTCAAAAATATTAGAAAATTTCCTACACGATTCTTATATTGTTTTGACCATTTCATGTACTAACTTTAATTTTGGAGAAGTTTTAAGTTTCGACTATTTTTATGCCCTCTCTCACAATAGGTACACTTCGCTTTTAATTACACTAATGGTGTGTTTGATAACCCTGGAATTGGCATTGGAATTGAATTGGAGGGTCCAATTCCAATTCTTATGTTTGTTAGACACTTTAATATTAAGAATTGGAATTGGAATTGGAATTCCAATGGAATTCAATATAGTGTAATTTGATAGTTCTCAATTCCTATCTTTTAGGTCGGAATTGTAATTCCAAAATTAACACGTTTTTCATGTTTTGACATGTTTAACACGTTTTCACACATTAAACACGTTTTACACACGTTTTTTACACGTTAACATATTTTCATATTTTGGCACGTTTAACACGTTTTTTGCACGTTTAACACGTTTTTGGCACGTTTAACACGTTTTGACCGTTTAACACGTTTTTCACCGTCCTTGACACGGTCTAACACGTTTTTGACACGTTTTAACATGATTTTCACGTTTTTAACACGTTTAACACGTTTTGGCACGTTTAACACGTATTTGTCACGTTAACACGTTTTGACACATTTAACACGTTTTTCACGTCCTTTGACATGTTTAACACGTTTTTGACACATTTAACATGTTTTTCACGTCTTTGATACGTTTAACCGTTTAACATGATTTTCACGTTTTAACATGTTTTTGATACGTTTAACACGTTTTTTATATTTTGGCACAATTTGCACGTTTTGGCACGTTTAACAAGTTTTTCACATATTTAACACGTTTTTGACGCGTTTAACACGTTTTCACGTTTTGACACATTTAACACATTTTTTACGTTTTTGACATGTTTTAACGCTTTTCACGTTTTTGACACATTTAACACGTTTTTTTTTACGTTTTTGACACGTTTACCATATTTTGACATTTTTACACGTTTTTTCACGTTTTTGCACGCTTAACAAGTTTTTCACATATTTAACACGTTTTTGACACGTTTAACACGATTTCACGTTTTGACACATTTAACACATTTTTTTACGGTTTTTTACACGTTTACCACATTTTGACACGTTTAAACACGTTTTTGGCCCGTTTAACAAGTTTTCACATTTTTAACACGTTTTTGACACGTTTAACACGTTTTCCACGTTTTTGACACATTGAACACATTTTTTTATCGTTTTTGACACGTTTAACCTGTTTTCACGTTTTAACACATTTAACATTTGTTTTTACGTTTTTGACACGTTTACCACATTTTTGACACGTTTAACACGTTTTTCACGTTTTGGCATGTTTAAAAAGTTTTTCACATGTTTGGAACGTTTAACACGTTTTTGACACGTTTTCATGTTTTTAACACGTTTAAAACGTTTTTTAACACGTTGTTGACACGTTTCACATGTTTTTTTTTACTTTTTTTGACACGTTTGACACATTTTTAACACATTTGACACGTTTAACACGTTTTAACACGTTTAACACGTTTGGCACGTTTAACAAGCTTTTCACTTATTTGACACATTTAACACATTTTTAATACGTTTAACATGTTTTCACACGTTTTGATAGGTTTAACACGTTTTAAACCTATCAAAACGTGTGAAAACATGTTAACATATTAAAAATGTCAAAACATGTTAAATGTGCCAAAAATGTGGAAAACATTTGAAAAAACATGAAAACGTGTTAAAATGTGTAAAAACGTGTTAAAACGTGTGAAAAACGTGAAAACGTGTTAAAACGTGAGAAAACCGTGTAAAAAAACATGAAAGATGTGTGAAAAATGTGAAAAACTTGTTAAAACGTGTGTAAAACGTAAAAAACGTGTGTAAAACGTGTAAAAAACATGAAAACGTTTGAAAACGTGAAAAACGTGTTAAAACGTGTGAAAAACGTGAAAACATGTAAAAATGTGAAAAGATATCAAAAACGTATTAAACGTGCCAAAACGTGAAAACATATTTTAAAAGCTTAACATTTTGAACCGATATTTTATTTTACAAACATTGGAATTAGAATTGAATTACAATTCTATCATTTTCCCAAACATAGGAATTGGAATTGAATTATAATTCTATCATTTTCCAAACATAGGAATTGAATTGTAATTCACTGCCAATTCTCATGGAATTAGAATTAGAATTTCAATGTCAATTCCCAATTCCAATTCCCCCTCATCAAACACACCATAATTCCTAATTAGAACTACAGGGCATGGTCCCTTAGTCCATTAGAAATTATACTTTTAATTATAGACATATGTACTTAGTTTAAGTTATCTACATAAGTGTAAAATGCCATGTCTAATTTCGTAGTACAGACCATTTATTGCTAGACTAACACATGATGTATAGTATTGAAGCCTTTTTTCTACGTGTAATCAAAGTACTAGACTTCATAGAATTTATGTGAAATTTCTTTCCTAGCTTGTGAAGAGTAAATTAGTAGGTGGCGCCTCTCGATAAAAGAGTCAAAGCCGTACAGTTCGATTTTAGGCGTACACTATCTATAATTGCATGTGAGTTGGAGATTATTTAGATTTCGACAATGTTCATAGACTACCTATAGAATTTCAAGGTGGACAATGTGCATGGTTGCTTATTATTTTCCCTTATATTTTTCCCATTCACTTTTTTGTTTAGTAATTCACAAAACTTCATCTGTGTATATGTGATATCAGTGTCATATGTGACATGCATGACGGTAGTGTGTTTCGTGCGACTAAACGTGCAATAGAATTTATTAACTCTTGATGTTTGATTCTTTCTATAGTTGACGCCATCTTTTACATGCTAAAACAATAAAAAAGATTAATAATAGATAATTCATACATTTAGTCACTTTTATTTATTTATTTATTTTTATATCATATTTGGGTTTTTATATAAATATCTCTAATTTAATTATTTTAAAATCGTTAATCCCATATCTCGTTTCCAATATAATTTATTCTGTCAATGATCCCTCATATATTTTTTTGACAAATAATTGGTTGGCTCGTAAATATTTTGGGCAAATATTTCGTTGGCTCGAATTATTTTTGACAATACTCGGGCGCATGAGAGGATTCAAGTACAGGCTGTCCGGGTTGTAACCCGGGTAGTCCAAAAAATATATTGTATGTTATTTGACAATAACACCGATAACTTTCGTCGTGATTAATGATTTCGCGTTGCCTAAAAAGTACGAGTGACAGTAACTGGGTATTATTTATTTGTTTACTTGATATTATTATCAAACTAGCCCGGATAGATTTTTAATAAAAAAATTGAGTCCGGGTAGATTTCAAATCCTGGCTCCGCCTTGATCTCGGACGTAAAATGAGTGTTACAAGTTTATTATTTAGGGCGTATGGACCAGTATATTAATTAAAATATATTTCGTTAGCTTAAGATTATTTAAAATTATAAATTTGGGGGTAAATATGAATGTTTATTGAATTTCTCTGCCTGACATAGTTAAAATAATATATATGAGTTTTAGAACCACGGTGAAAAAGGGTAAAACCGAGAGTAAAACTCTCGTTTTGACCCTATAACTTTCGGTATAGACACATTACCGAAAGTTTTTGGTAACTCTCGCCATCCCTCGGTATTGACTCTTTCGTTAAAAACAATTAGGCGTTTACCGAGGAGATATCGTAGAGTTTTTTCGGTTTAGATAGCCTAGAGTAAAACCGAAAGTTAATTGAAAAACTTTAAGTTTTTCCACAAAGAGAAAAATCGAAAGTTTTACAAATAACTCTCGGTTTACTCCTTAGGGAAAACCGAAGGTTTTCCAATTAACTCCGGTTTCTTGAATGGAAAAGTGAGAGTTTAATTAGAAAAACTTCGGTTTTTTCCCTCATGAGTAAAACCGAAAGTTTTCTAATTAACTCTCGGTTTTCTTCAATTGTAAAACAGAAAAGTTAATTAGAAAACTTTCGGTTTTACCTCATTAGGGAAAAACCGAAAGTTTTCTAATTAACTCTCGGTTTTCTTCAAAATGGAAAAAAACCGAGAGTTAATTAGAAAACTTTCGGTTATACACCTACGGAGAAAACAGAGAGTTTTCTAATTAACTCTCGGTTTTCTTCTAATGGAAAAACCGAAAGTTTTCATATAACTCTCGGTTTTTCCATTTGAAAAAAAAAAAACCGAAAGATTTCAATATTACTTTCGGTTTTTTCCTGTAAAATTTAAAAAATATGCTGATTATTTTGCTCGCAACCAAAACCTGTTCAGCCAAACCAATATATCAATAATAAAGAAATGACACATACATTAAATGATCATTATCATTAAAAATTCGCAACCAAACTAATCATCCGAACAATCTGTTATATAAATTCAAATCGAAACAACTACTAATGAAAACATGTTTTGAATCGAAACAACAATAAAAAACGTAATAGAATTGGTGGTTGTTGCCTCATAAACAATTCGATTCTCTCCATTCTGCATTCATTTCTAACTTCTCCCTCTCCATTCTTGTCACAAATTCTTCTTTTTTCCGCTTGCAATTTCTTCAATTTTGCGCATTCTTTCTTCGTCCCTCTTCTCTAGTTCCTCCAGCTTGAGCGTTCATTCTTTGATTCTCTTCATACAATCACTCATTGTTTGCGTTGTGAACTGTTTCCACTTCGACGATCCTCACGAAAGTGTGTGGGCCGGATGCCTGATCCCATTCTGAAACACTCCCCCGTGTTTTTGTTGTCCGAACACCCTCTCCGTCAATTCAAAATCAGATATTCCAGGTTTCGTTACTAAGAACCTCCTCCATCTCAACCTGCACAATTGAAATAAAGTCTCATTTCTATAATAAAAAACTAGTCATATTCAATTCACTTACAATTTTCTCTTGCACGTGTTTCGTCCAGGATGGGTTTTGGGTTTTCTTTTGTCGGTTTTGTGGTACGAGTCCTCTTAAATACTTCAATGACAGACGGTGCCCGTTCCATTTCAATCGCCTGTTGAAATAAATAATCTATATTAACAATCTTTAGATTAAGTTATTACAAATAATGTACTTTACCAACTCTTCTTCTATTTGTGCAAACGGCCTACTTCCTGTATGATGTGGAAATTTTCAGCTTCTCCTGTTAATTATATTTGTACGACTGTTTTGCTGTATTTGAAATAAAAAATGAAGTTAGATTAATTAATATCAACTTTTTTTTTGGAATTATGAAACCGTACCTTAAATTTTTCCGTGAAGAAATGTTTGCGACACACAAACTCTCAATCATCTCGATCGTAGTCCTGGTGGAGGATTAGCCAGTACCGCCGCCATCGTCTCCTTTTGTGGACGCGGATATATGACTTGTTCAAATCCGACCGCCATCTATCCCATATCTGCTTGGCGTGGTCCCAATCCGGTCTTTCGAAATGAATCAATAAAACTATTAGTTATCTTCGAACGGATTCTGAAAAAAAAAACATTCAAATGTTTAAAAATATTATTTAATGAATAATGTATAATTAAGTAATAATTATTACCTTGATAGCAGTCCAAAGTGAATCCAATTGGTCCGCACTTAATGCCTTTCCACTTTAGAAGAACGGTGTGAGACGGTTGCGGGGTCCCGGATAATCGACCCCATGTCTAGACAACCGTGTTCTTCCACGTCAACACCGCCTGGCCTCCCATCTACATCTCTAAAAGTAAGAGGAATCCTTGTCCCCCGCTACCCTCTTAGACAGCGCAATATTCTTTGTTCTTCCCCCGTCTCTTGCGGGCAGAAGATTCTTTCAAAATTTATCAAATTCATAATTAGATATGTGAATCAATTGAAACAATAACTAATTTTTAAACAAGTTACCTGTCGATGATGGGTCGGGAGTGGAACTGTGCTCCTCCTCGTTATCCTCCTCGTTAGGCTCCTCGAGACCCTCGTCTTCAGCCTCATCGTCATCCACCATATCAGCAAACGTGCTCTCTATAAACTCTTCGGCCTCAATAGCCTCACATCCTCGTCTGTTGGGAAGCATTAGCTATCGGGACCACAATAATAGGTAGTTCGTCTCTAGAAGACGATCCTCGGAAGCCTTAAGTCTCTCTGATTGGGCAAGTAAGTTCTGGTATGGCTTTACAATTTGCTGGGTGTTTTTCTCATACTCTTCCAAGTTTCTTTACGACCTTCAGGACATTCTTAATGCATACCATTAATAAATGAGGATAATTGAAAATAAAGTAGTAATAAGAACGAATATAAAGTAAAAAACATAAATCTACCTAATTAATTAATCTAAACTATATGTTTGTAAATCGCGGTTTTATTTTTTTCACAATCTTCCAACGGGTCGGGCTGACATATCAGGGGGTGTAGAATACTTGTTTTGCTTGACTCGCCAATATATACGGGTCTTGACTTTGAGTTTGTTAAAATTCGGTTTACATTTACACTTACGAAACCATATTTATCCACTTTCACTCTAGTTCCCCGAGTGTGTATCAAACCACTTACATTTGAATAAAAACAACTCGTTTGTGAGAAAAGTATTGTACTTCGATTATATCCGTTAAAACTTCGTAGTATGACATAGTTTCAGACCCGTTGTACCCCTCAACAACCCACCCCACTATTTTGAGTGGTCAAACCTTCGTCGTGTTTTTCTGTACAGAATTTGTATCCGTTTACTTTCACCAAACATACAGAGACGAGAGTACATACTTGGACCTTCTCCTAAGATCTTAAGGTCTCTTGATATGTCGTTAAATTCTGCAACTGGGCGACCTATATATATACCCAAAATGAAGTTGTTAAAATGAAATAAAAAGAGTTAGGATATATGGTTTATAATTTACTCACTCGAGCTTGAAATAGGCGGCAGACGTTTCTCCACTAGACTCGTTGTTATTGCAATACTGCACATAATCTCTGCAAATAGATCGAACTATTTAATAGCAAACTCTTTAATGCTCATTAGTAACAGCAACATAGAATTTTACATGTAAAAAGATTCTGCTTCGGGGCAATTTTTCAAATTGTAAGAATGAGCTGTCACTCGATCGATATAATCCAAGTTGTATATTTTTCCGTTAGATAGGTCTTCCAAACGATGCCAAATATTGAAATGCCCTGAGATTTCAGGTGTGCATTTTTCTTGCTCTTCTTCCCCATATACCTGGCACAATAAACTAAGACTCTCATTAACAAGGATAGCTCTCGCTTATAGAGGCTTCGGGGGTGATTATTATTCCGCAAATATCTTTTCATTGTACCTATGTAATGTTCAAAACGGATACATCCATCGATACTGAACAGGTCCCCCAAGCAAAGCCTCAAATGACAAGTGAACCGAGAGATGCATCATGATGTCGAAGATTGACGGCGGAAAAAAACATTTCAAATTTGCAAAGTGGTCAATGTAATATCCATGTACAATTGTTCGAGGTCCTCTTGAATCACTCTTTGAAGCACAATAACCGAAAGAAACGAGACAAATTTCTAACAAGCATCATACACATTATCCTGGAAGTAATCCACGGGTTGCTAAAGCAATAAGATATTCCAATAAAATGTGACAATCAATGACTCTTCATCCCGAAATCTTTTTCTCTTCCAATTTACACAACCGCAGATATTCGAGCAAAAACCATCAGGCAACTTGAGATCTCTCAGAAGCTTACAAAGACGTTTTTTATTTTCGGATGTCAAAGTGAAAGGCGCTTCTGGATAATGAACAACTCCTTCATCATTTATAGGACTGTTAACAATGATTTTATCTAAGAGTTGTAAGTCTTTACGGCCTTTAGGACCATCCTTAGTCTTCTCTTTCACATTCATCTATTGTTCCCACATGCTATCACAAATATTTGCTTAATAGCATCACATCCAAATTACTGTCTCAATAATAGTGATTTCCAATAAGGCAAAACGGAATAAAATGCTAAGTTTGTTCCAATTGTCTCGCCGCGTTTCATGATATATCTTGGTTTTCTTGCTCAGATCCGTACTAAGAATTATGTCTTTTAGGTCTCGTGATTGCTTGTAACTTTCTTGCCCCGTTAACAATCTATGGGGCTCTCTATAATTAGTTCGACCATCAAACGACTCTTTATCCCTTCTGTATTTGTGCTTTGGTGAAAGGAAGCGTCTATGACCCATGTAACATTGTTTTGAACCATGAACCAATCGAAGAGATACCGTGTCGTTGTTACAACAAGGACAAACAAATTTTCCTTTCGTACTCCAACTTGATAAATTCGCGTAGGCGGGAAAGTCGTTAATGGTCCACAACAACGCCGCTCGCATGTTAAATTATTGCGAGGTGTGTGCATCAAACTTTCTCACACCAGTTTGTCACAGTTCAGTCAACTCGTCGATCAATGGCTGGAGAAATATGTCAATTGCATCTCCCGGACTCTTTGGACCCGGAATTAACATAGATAAAATAAAATTGCTAGAATCCATGCAAGTAGTGGGTGACACATTATAAGGAACGAGAATAACCGACCAAACACTATATGACTTTTTTCCATTTGCAAATGGTTGAAACCCATCGCTTGATAAACCCAGTCTTACGTTTCGAGATTCCGACGCAAAATCTTTATAATTTTCATCGAACGTTTTCCAAGTTAAGGAATTAGCGGGATGTCTCAACGTATCACTATCAACTCTTCCTTCTTTATGCCATCTCATCATTGGAGCCGTTTTTGAGGACATGTATAGTCTTTGCAGTCTTGGTATTAGAGGGAAATATCTCAACATCTTCTTTGGAATGAATTTCCCATTTTGCTTCTCTCGAATTGCCCCACTTGTTTGGTCGATTTTCCATCTTGAAAGACCGCAAACTCTACAAGAATCTTCATTTTTTTCGTCCTTCAAAATAGCACACAGTTGTCTACATGCGTCTATCTTGTCATACTTAAGCCCCGATATCAGTAATGAATTTTTTACTTTCGTAGTAGGAGTTTGGCAATTGAGCGTCAATCGGTAATACGTAGTCTTTTAAGTAGACGCAACAAATATCAAACGAAGAATTGTCCATTGACAGACATTCTTTATGTGAAGTAGTTTTATTAGTGCGATGATTTCGTTATTGAGCACCCTTCATAAAATGGCCGTTTGGAATCATCAAGCATTATAAAATCTCTGCGCATCTTCGACTGGTTCATGGTTGTTCGGGACATCATTAACGTTGGAGAGCATATCGTTATGAAATTGTGCATATAACGTTTTCAAACCTAAATCAAATCTCTAATCATAAATCCAATTCAATCATACCTAAATCAATTCTAACATAAATTCAATTCATACAAAATCCTAAAATCAAACTAATCTAACCTAAAACTAATCTAACCTAAAATGAAACTAATATATATAACTTAAAATAAAAAACTAATTAACCTTCAAATGTCGTTGGAGGTAGTCTTCAAACACCGACAGCGGCGTCGTCAATCGGCGGCGCGGAGGAGGTTGCTTCAATCGGCGGCGCGGCGGAGGTAGCTAATCGGGCGGTCTTCAATCCGCGGGATGCTCGTCGTCTTCGGCTGGAAAGCGGGCGGTCTTCAATCGGGAGGCTCGTCTTCGGCTAGAGAGCGGGCGGTCTTCAATCGGAAGGCTTCGTCTTCGGCTGGAAAGGGACGGCGCGAAAGAGGCGGCGCGGAAGAAGAAGCGGGGAGAGAGAGTACGATTAGGGAAAAGAAACGGGGAAGAGAGAAAGAAGGGTTTTTTTTTAATTAAATAGGTGATTCCCGAGAGTTATATGAAAACTCTCGGTTTTTATTTAATTAATTCCGAGAGTTATATGAAAACTCTCGGTTTTTGTTAAAATGAATTCCGAGAGTTATATGAAAACTCTCGGTTTTTGATTGTTTAAAATTTCGAGAATTTTTCAAATAACTCTCGGTTTTGATTATTTTGATATTTATTCAATTATAATTTAAATATACAAACCGAGAGGGTTTGGTATATCTATCGGTTTTTATGCATATTTCCGGAAAGTTATATATTTAACTTTCGGTTTAGAACATGACAAATTGTTAAATTATTTGGTTTCTCACTTTCTAATAACGTTGAACAACATTAATTTAACACATTTGATATCCTTAAAACATTTCCTATCCATATGATCAAACATTACACAAATACATAGGAGGATCTACATAACATTCATATACACTTCTCTATGATCAAACACATTCATGAACATGTTACATTAAAACACATCTAAATTTTAAAATCACACACACACTTGTAATATTAGTTAGGAGTCTAAATTGTAAGGTAGAAAACCAATTAATTAACAATTTATGAACTAGTAATTCAAGAGTAAATAGTAAAACTTTTGATTTTTATGGGTATTTCCGAAAGTTTTACTATTTACTCTTGGAATTACCATTTCACAAATTGTTCATTTAATTGATTTTTAATCTTCTAATGACCTTGAACATCATTAATTTAACACATTTGATAACCTTAAAACATTACATAATCCATATGATCAAACTTTATACACATTCATGTGATCATCAAACACAAACATATATATACACTTCTTTATATAATCAAACACAATCATAAACATTTAACATTAAACACAATCTTAATTTTTTTAAAAAAACACACACTTGATTAGATTATTTTGGAGTCTAGATTAGTAGGTGAAAAACCAATTAATTTTCCAAAATATGAAGTGGTAACAACGAAAGTTAATAGTAGTAACTTTTGGTTTTGATAGGTTTCACCGAAAGTTTTGAATAAACCTCTCGGTACTAACCTTAAACAGAATGTTTTTGGGAAGGGTCAAAACCAAAGGTTTATTTGAAAACCTTCGGTTTTGTCCCTTCCCAAACACTTAGAAAATTTTATGTTTTTTTTAAACAAGGGTCAAACCAAAGGTTTATTGAAAACTTTCGGTTTTGTCCCTTCCCAACACTTAGAAAAATTTCTATTTTTTAAATTAGGGTCAAAACCGAAGGTTTTCAAATAAACCTTCGGTTTTTACCCTCCCCAACACTTAGAAAATTTTCTATTTTTTTAAACAATAGGAAAAAACCGAAGGTTTTCAATAAACCTTCGGTTTTGACCCTTGCCAACACTTAAAAAAATTTATGTTTTCATTAAACAAGGGTCAAAACCGAAGGTTTTTCAAATAACCTTCGGTTTTTACCCTCCCCAACATTTAGAAATTTTTTGTTTTTTTTTAAACAAGGGTCATAACCGAAGGTTTTCAAATAACCTTCGGTTTTGACCCTTCCCAACACTTAAAAATATTTATGTTTTCTTTAAACAAGGGTCAAAAACCGAAGGGTTTTCAAATAAACCTTCGGTTTTTTACCCTCCCCAACACTTAGAAAATTTTCTGTTTTTTTAAACAAGGGTCATAACCAAAGGTTTTCAAATAAACCTTCGGTTTTTACCCTTCCCAACACTTAGAAAATTTCTGTTTTCTTTAAACAAGGGTCCAAATCGAAGGTTTCAAATAAACCTTCGGTTCTTTACCCCCCCCCCCCCAACACTTAGAAAATTTTATGTTTTATTTAACAAGGGTCATAACCGAAGGTTTTGCAAATAAACCTTCGATTTTTACCCTTCCTAACACTTACAAAATTTTCTGGTTTTTTAAACAAGGGTCAAAACGAAGGTTTATTTTTAAATCTTCGTTTTTTCCCTTCCCATTTTTTTTTGTTAAAACCGAAGGTTTATTTGAAAACCTTCGAAATTACCCCTATTTTTTTGTTATAAAGATAACTATGTTATATAATTTATCAAATAAATGAACATATAATAATAAAGGAAAAGAAACCCTAAAACAACAGTAATAAATCAAACGAAATTAAAGGATAATAATAATATATAATTAGAAAGCTAATAAACACACCAAAATGTCATCATTCGTACGGAAACGATATTACATAATTAATCAATAATATAATCGAGAAAGTAATTAGTAGATGTGGGGGGAGGAGGGGGTGGTTGATTCTACCTCTTCAACAATTCAATTTACTGTTCGAGATTCTCCAATTTTTGCGTCATTTCAGCCCTGTCCGCTTTAATTTCATTAAGCATTTGGCCTCTTTCTGCATCCCTCAATCGGATTTCCTCCATTTCCAGCGTCATTTTCTTCACCTCTTCCTCATGTTCCGCAGTTTCTATTTGTGCTAGCAAATTCTGGTAATACTGAGACAGTTTCTCCGGTGTATGCCGAATACTCATCCATGACTCACCCATCCTAAATGCATTTCATATATATATATATATGATCAAACACACTAACCAAAATATATCATTCATTTAACAAAATCTAACTGAATCATATATATTTAACAAACTAACTTAAATCTTATCTAAACAATAACAAATCTAAATCATAATACCAAACAAATAATCTAAACTAGCATAAATCTAGATAATATAAACCAAATGATAACAAATCTAAATCTAAAAACAAAAAACAAATAAAAAACTAACTTGGAACGGAGAAGAAGAAGAGGCGGCGACTGCGGCGCGGGAGAGAGAGAGAAAGGAGAAAGAGGCGAATGAAAAAGAGAAGTGGGTAGAGTTTGTATTTATAAAAGTATTTACCGAAGGTTTTTCAATAAACCTACGGTTTTGACTTTTCTCATAACCGAAGGTTTTTTGAAAAACCTTCGGTAATAAGAATCACGGGATTTAATTTTTTTTGTCTTTTTTTGGATGAGTCAAAACCGAAGGTTTTTAGTATAAACCTTCGCAAATAACATTTTTAGGAAAAGGTAAAATCGAAAGTTCTTTAAATAACCTTCGCAATTAATCATTCTTCAACTTATAATATTTTTTCAAATATTGGGATGAGTCAAATACGACGGTTTAATGGAAAACCTTCGTATTTAAACATTTCAGGAAAGGTAAAACCGAAAGTTTTTTTGGAATAACCTTCGCAATTAACCAAACTCCCAACACTTAGAATTTTTTTGAATTTTTGGGAATGTCAAAACCGAAAGTTCTTTGTAGAACTTTCGGTACTAATTAGTAAAACCGAAAGTTTTAGACACCTCTCGGAATCTATTTTCAATAACGAAAGATTTGTTTCTCTCGGGATCAATTAGAAGAGTTTTATAAAACTCTCGGTAATATCTATCGGTAAAAGCCATTTTTTTACCAGTGGAAAATGCGTTTAGAAGCTTGACAAATAGACAATACACCTACACATTATTATTTATAATTTACTCCGTCTTATTTTTATTTGTAAATAAAAGAGTGGAGCGATACAACCCCACGATCATCAACGCTATTCTAACGGGATACTTATCAGGTATTGTGGAGGAGGATTTGGATTTTGGAGGGTGTTTGTTCTATCTAACTTGTAAAGGATGATGAGTTTAGCGTTTAACTCTGGCCAGGGTATGTCCGGTAGAACCTGGAAGTTAGTGTGATCAATGATATCCTAAACCTAATGCTTATTGGGCATCCTCATCTTGGATTTAGACCTTGGAGGATGTTCGTTTGATATTACTTGTGAAGTAGGGTGATGTTTTGCTTTTAACTCTAGCTAGGGTGTGTCTAGTAAAATCTAAAAATCAACGTGGTTAGTGACATCTTAACTCTAATGCTTATTGGGATCCTTGTGGAAGATTCAGATCTTGGAGGGTGCTCGTCTCATCTTACTTATGATTCTATGAAGCATGCTTTGGTTTAGTTTTTAACTCCGAAGAGGGTGTGTTTGGTAATGCAAGTGTTAATCTCACGTTACTATAGTATAGAATGAGTTACGTGAGATATTTAAAGGGTTTGTTTATTTGTTTTGTTTTTTTTTTGTTTTTAAAGATTCACTTATATTGATTTTGGATTTTTTTTTTTTTTAAAAAAACTTCAACGAATCATCCTTTTATTCTAAAGACTTAGTTGCTTAATTTTTTAGAAGGTGCTTCTACCTAGTACACAACATAAGTGCTTTTGTTTTTATTTTATTTTGAAAGCTTTGAAGGTTCATACTATGGGGATGATTCACCTAGACTTAGATATCAAATTCTTACTAAAGTTTATGGTCATCTGTTACGCCCCTACGAAAAATGCTACTTGGGCGACTTTAGATTCACCTTTCAAAAATTTTCACTTCTACGTCAATGCTATATACATAAAGAGATAGTCTCAGACGGTTTCATCATATTTTCTTTTGGAAAAGTGCCTCTAATACAAAGCTTAAGGGATTTTTTACTTCTTTTTTTTCTATTGGGAGTTAGAATGGATATTTGGATAAAAACAATCACTCTTACTATACGAAAGTAACCTCGCTGTTATACGAAAGTGATCTCGCTGTTATACAAAAGAGACATCGTTGTTATACAAAAGGGACGAGGTCCCTTTTGTATAACAGTGAGGTTACGTTTGTATAACAAAAAGGTCACTTTCGCTATACGAGTCGCTCCCCCAAAATAATGCTCCCTATATTCCTCTATTTCTAAAGTAGGTGAATTTCCTTATCTTCTACTTTTGACACAAAAGTAATCAATAATGAATTCAAGTTTATATGTTGACGATTGTTTCGATTATAGTTACTTTTTAAAGGAATTTTTGCCAAAGTATCAATTTTTGACGCCTTAAATCTATATTTTACATTATGCCACATGCTTGGAATTTTATTTCACTTTCATCGTTTAGAAAATAGGGAGATTTTTCATCCTTCTCGGCTTGAGAGAGCTTTATTATACTTGAGATATTATCTAATAGAATCGATATATTCGTGTTATTATTAGACAATCAATACTTGAGTATGAATAAATATCGAACGTTGATTTCAATATATCAATCATTTTAAGTATTTTAAGTATTTATTATTATTTTTTTAGTACAACCGATATATTTGATATAAAATATGATCATTCTTTTTCAATAATCTTAATTTTTAGTTTTAATTTTTTTATATTTTGTACTAGTTTTTTATTAGCTCATTATACATTTTTACGCTGTTAAATTTTATTTAGATGGTTGAATTACAGTAATACAAGTAAATTCAGAAAACATTAAATTGTAAAAAATCTAAACTGAAAAACTGTTTTTTTTTTTTTTATTATTATTGTTATTAAAAATTTTATCCTATTTTTTCACATTATTTATCTCTCCAATACAAAACTAACAATATTTTATTATCTACAAAAAAAAAATGAATTTATTTTAAACAAAACATTTATTAAAATAATATTTAACTCCAAACAGTAACATGAACATAGCTAGTATCACCTGAGTTACTTATTATTTATTGGTCCAAGTTTGTTTGTTAATCGCTCTATTGTTTTAATAGAATATATTTTTTTTGAATTGTTATAATTTGATCTGATTGTTCAATTTATTTATATTCTCTTTATAAATTTTAAATATTAAAAAACAAAATGAAAGGAAAGAAAAACATATGGACCACATGTTATAACTTCTTGAAATTAAATTCATCCATTTGGGAATGGAAGTGGAAACACATTCACTAACAACTACTCACGTGCTCATTGATTTAATTTATTAGAATAGTCTTAAATCTTAAAATAGACTCAACATGGATTAACCAAAAAACAAATATGTAACTAAAATTAAATTTTCTTAAGCAATATCTAATTCATATTATATATTATGGATCGGATTGAATAACTCAAATTTTAAGTTTCGTTAATTGTATAAATTAAATTTATTTTTGTGTTAATTGCTTAATAAGTATTTTTTTATCCATTTAACACATTTTCATTCGTTTAACTTGATTAATACATTTTTATTCGTTTATCACGTTTTTAATATTAGTATTTAATTAATTTAATATAATTTTGACATATTTAATATATGTTAATTCATGTAACACATTTTTATCTTATCAAAATGTATTTAAACATTTTTGTGGGAGTGTAAAACTAGTTCTTCGTAATTAAAAAATACTATGCATTTAACCATTTAATATATTTATTTATTTGTTTAATACATTTTGAATGCTTAGTAGGTGTTTAATCTATTTAATTAATACACCATTTTTTTTAATCATTTAATAGATTTTTAACTATTTAGAACGTTTTATATTTAATTAATAAGTTTATTTTGTAATATGTGAAAACTAAATACTTAAATAAATTAATATGTTAAAAATAAAAAGTTAATTATAATCACAACATAGTATAAGTATTTTTTTTTTCTAAGTTTTAAAATTTTTATTATAATTTAATTATTATAACTAATGTTTATTTAACTAATGTGATTAATTTAATTCTATAAATTATAAAATAATTTAAGTAAGTTAACAATATTAGTTAAGCAAATTATAAGTATAAATGAATAAAATAAAGAAATTCATTTTTTATAATTATTTTTACAAACTGAAAAATAAAAATAAAAATCTCATCTTAAAAGATTTGAAATTTTTTAATTGGATAATTAGGATAATCTAAACATAACACAAAATTAACTCTAACTCAAATTTTACCCAATTTAAATATCTTATTCAAATAATTTCATTCATGCAAAATCATTATAAGGTTGATCTAAACCTTATAATTGTTATCAACTATTATGGATAGTTGATCTAAAATCTGACTATTTGACAAAATCGCTAAGAAAAATGTCACATGCCATAAATTCTTAGACTTTTCCATTTAGAATTTGTTAACCAACAATACATTCACTAATTAACAACCATAAAGGGCTAGCTAGTTTATTTAAATTATTCAAATAATTTTTAATCATAAATCTTAAATAAATATGTTTTTTTACAAAGCAGTTATTTTACACTATACAATTAGCATAATCGTATTCACAATTGAAAATTGTTAAATTAAAATTAATTTTAGTCATATTTTGTATTTTGTGCCAAAGTTTTTTTTTTGTTGATTACATTTTTTTGGTCAAACAAAATTGTCTTATTGTCACTTAAAAAATGTATTTATTAATGAAAGTATCAGGTGCAAAGGAATAATTATACGACCTAACTCCTAATCTCAGCATTCAAACAAAACTCCTAGTTAGATATACTATGTTATCATTACCAAACACAAAAATCAACATTCAAACAATCATGTGGGAGAGTTTGATTCAGCATATAATTTGGTCACCTAATAATATGTTACCGACGCTAAAAAATTATAATAATATATTTTTCGTTTAAATACAATTTTCTCTCCACCTCTCGTAATCTCTCAGTTTTTTTTAATTATAAATTTTTAAATTTGACATAATAAAAAAATATGAACGAATAAAAAATAATAAGATAAAAAATGTATGTGAAATTTTAAAAGCTTATTATAATATTACATATATTTATATTACAAAAAATAATAAATTAAAATTTATAAACTTTTAGAATGAATAAAATATAGAAAACAAAATAGAGTATATGAATAATAATTTTAATAATTAAACAAAATATATATATATATATAAATAACATACTCTTTAATATTATTAAACAGAATTTTAAAAAATAAACACTTAAACAAATGTTTTTTGATATAATTATTTTTTTTAATGATTTTTAAACATACTATTTTGTTTAATATTTTTTGTATTTACTTATTTAAATTAAAAATTTAAATTTTATATTAATTAAACTTATAAAAATTAATATTTAATATATTTTATTTTAAAATATATTATTTTTTAATTTAAACAATTTATTAATATTTAAAATCAAGTTAATAATATATATATAATATTAAATATTATTATAAATATAAAAATAAATATAAAGGAGTATAAGTACCAAAGGTTAACTATTAAATTAAGTTGGATCTTCTGAAACGCATTTGAAAATAAACTAGCTGAATCAAACTTACTTATGACAATAATAAAAAATATTTTATAACCCAAAAAACTTAAAAAATAAAATAATTAAACAAATAATTCTATCAACAAATACCAATCGATGTAAATTTACTTAAAATTGTCTATAGATTATTTTTAAATAGTAAAAAATTAACTTTAAAATAATACAAAAATAATATACTTATTTGGTTAAATTTTGAAATATATTATTATTATTATTATTATTTATTAATATTAATGTAATACTGTAACTATACAAATTTCACCTACCTATTTTATAAAAATATTACTATTTTTAATTATATTAAAATATTATTTTGAAATTAAATTCAAAATTACTTAAAAAATAATAAAAACTAAATAAAGGATAATTATTATGATAACTAAATCATAATTATAAAAATTATTTAAAATTTCAAAAATAATTTGAGGTTAAAATATTATATTTATTATACTCAAATTAAACCCAAGAAGGAGTTAAAATTATTTAATTAGAATTTAATCATAAATTATATGTAATTTATGACTTAAAAACAATTAAATATATACCCTAAAATTCTCAAAAATAAAAAAAAATAAAATATGATCATAATTTTTATTATGATTCAAGAAATATTTTTTTGTTGAAATTTTGACAAGAAAAACGCAAAAAGGGATTGAAAATCGATTTCAAATAACCTTTTATATAAAATAAATAAATAAATCTAATAATCCAATGTAGCAGGAATTATGTTTAATTTTTGCAGCAGTATTCATGGCCATCAGATGAGCACCCATGCATCATCCAATGCCCAAGAATGCACCACACAACCACTGTAAGGAAGCAAGCGCGCGCCCACTCACATCGGATCAACTAACGGGATAAGTTAAACTCGTTAGCCTAATCGTTGATGGACTAGACGAAACGCCTAACGACACCATGAAACGACGATGTTTTAGGTCGTCTTCTTTGCTACTGCAGGACGCTTGCCGGAAACGTGACTCACCGGCGGCGATACTTCCAGAAATGTTATCTCTGCCTCCAACCATCCTTATCCCTCAATTTTTCTTCCACGTACTAGCCTTATCGTCGCCAGTACAACCCCTATGCATATTGATCTTATCCTACCCTAATCTAGGCTTCCCGAACTGATAAGAATTTAGGGATAAGATTGAAAATCAATGAATTCGACTACCTCGACCGACCTTAGGCTAGTATAAATACTCCCTAAGGGTTCCCTAATCAAATCATCAAACCATTACAACTTATTATAGCATGAATCGAAGTTTGAAGATTCTGGTCAAGAATAGTTTCTGTGCAAACTTGCTCGGCCACCACAACCTCGATCTAGGCTTTTGGATAGCCTCAAACACATTCAAATACGATTATGAATGTCTAAGCTTGACCAATAAATAATGACATAGAGATTTATGATCTCTTTCGAATTTATTCTGATTTTAAAACGTAAAGGATTGAAATGTAGAACCTGTGTATGCTCGATAAGCACCTTCTTCATTTATTCCACCTTTGTTGGCAGATGACCATGTAAAATGGATCCTAACTTAAATCTCTCTTGGGAACATGTATTATATGGATTTTATCGACACAACCAGACATGTTTTTGATCATGATTCTTCCTTTTCATGCTTACAAAGCATATTATAAAAGAGATAATGAACCCCAACATAAATCTCTCCTGGGAACAAGAATTATATTCACTACCACAAATCATTCACTCCCTTATTTATGACGACTATTATTTATAATGATTATAAAATTATTTTAGTAGAAATAATAAACCTTGACTTGCATCACTTTTGAGAACATGTATTATATGGGTTCACCGTCATTAATGACCCAGTCCCTCTTTATGACGACTCTTCTTTGTGATTCCTACAAAGTATATTGTAGAAGAGATAATAAACCTTCACACAAATCTCTCTCGGGAACATGTATTATATGGGTTTACCAACATAAATGACTCAGCCCCTATCTTTCTTTCCCGGGGAACTACATCCGACGATGTCCTACTCGAACCCTTTTCGGGAACTATATTTGTAGACGTCATACACGCGACCTTAGATTTTTTTTTTCACGGGGAACTACATATGGCAATGTCTTACACGAACCCTTTGATATTTTTCTTTGAGTGTTATAATATTTTTTTGTTTTGTTTTTTTTTTTTTGTATATTTGATAGAAACGATACAATTATATTGTTGCTTTTAGTAATCAGGACGATAATCTTGGTGAGAACTATAAGGTGATTTCAGAATCTCAATGAAAGCTCTTTTTTTCTTATTCAATAGGATTAGTATATCTGACAAAATTGATACACTCGCATTCTTATCTTTGGGCAATAAAGACAAGAGTCTATAAGAACATGCAATGGTGGTTTCAAAGTCTCAACCTTAATGACTAATTTGGCTCATTTATTATTATTTATTTATTTCAAGCCAAGAGTTTTGAGTAATCTCCCATTTTTTGAAACATTTTTTATTTTCTTTTAGGAAGATAAACAATTTTCTTTATTCAAGTGGTTTAAGTTTAAGTTTAAGTTTAGGCTTTGATTTTGTTTTTCATTTATTAGAATTATTCGTGAGTACACGAAACAACACAATCATACATCCTTTGCTCAAACTATCTAGGGAATTATCGAGTTCCTTTTGAAACGATCGTCGAAGGGACACTTTGATCTCGACTCGTAATTATTTTCTAATATTCGTTTTTTGCATTTTTTATCTTCTGTTTTGTTGAGAGAGGGATCTTGGAAACATTTCCTCACATTATCATTTTTTAAAACGAATGGTTACAACCATACTTTGAGACAAGGCTCTTTACGTATTTTTTTGAAAGAGGAATCATGTCGAAACGTAGTTCATAAGTGCAAAAGTGTTAGTTTTATTTTGGAAATGCTCCAAGTGTGAAGTAGGATTTTATTAATTTTTTTTTTCATTTTTTTGAATGCCCCTAGTGTGAACTAGGTTTCCTTTATTTATTTAATTTTTGAATTGTTTAGAATGCACTATTTACGGTAAACGGCTTACATTTTATGAATATTATTTTTTTCATTTTAAGATAGCTGACAACGTGTTATCGAGGATATACATCTTACATAGTATATTTTTTTCTCTTTTATTTGGATGATTTGGGATGCTCTATTAGTGATAGAGGTCTCACATTGCCTCTTTTATTTGTAGGGTTAAACCCTTTAATCGTGTTTTTCGAAGAATGCCCTAGTCCTGACCTATGAATTTGTTTTTTTAAATGAGGAATATCATCTTATTTATCTTTTTTTTTACAAAGAGAAATTACGATTATGATCGGGCCTAGTGAATAGGCTGTTTATGTATCTTTTAGTAATGAAATAGGTCGTTGATGTAGTTCATGGTTATTTGAATCTTTTTTCATTTTGTTTTTGTTTTCATTTTTGCTCTTCAAGATGTCCTAGTGTATGAACTAAGATTTTATTTTATTAGAAGATCCCTAAGTATGAGAACTAAAGTTTCATTCATTTTTTTGTTATTTTTTCATTCATTTAATTGTTAAGTGCCTTAGTAAAAAACCTAGGATTTTATTTTTGTTAATGTTGTTATCATCATTTCATTTTTTTATGTTGGTTGATGAAAATATTTTCAAAGCAATGATTAATGCATACATATGAAATGCAATCCTACGAAGGGTCCATCATTTCCATATTCTTCATTCATCACATTTTTAGACATCCATTGGTACCATCAATCAGGTATGGGAAGGAATCTTGTCTTTAGGTTGTCCAAGAGATCTTCTCATTTTCTTTTATGATTTACCTTGACTGTTTGAATTACTATCTCGAGTACACATTGACATTTCTATAATTCCTCCATTCATATGATTAGATGTTCTAGTTAGACATTTTGTTTAAATTAATTAAAAGATTCTTCAAAAGGATAAAATGTGTGATTACATCCATCATGTTGAGCATACCAATGTATAGAACTTTAAAGAAACAATTGCCATTATCGTTCTTGTATTTTTCATGATCGTTGTGTGGATTGAGAAGTGATTTTTTCTAGATTACATGATTGTCCTTGTCTCGAACCAAGGGTAACTCAAAATCTCATGAACGCGTCTTATGAAGTAACGACCCTTCAATACTGACATGCAATGTAATGTTGTGGATGTGAAGCCTAATAAACTATGCGACTTTTGTGATGATTTCAATCAATGGATCTAGTTTTTGGTTTGTCATGAAGAACGTATAGAACTAAAATGTTGGTCTAGAGGACAATTCACATCAGTCATATGACAACCCTTGTCGTTATTTATGCATGTACGTGTTCTAAGGGGAAATATGCACACACTTTCCAACTCATTGTTTTTATTTAAAATGAAAGCATCAAATGTGGGGGTTAGTCATAAATCATATAATTCGTTACAAACTCTCACCCATCGTTCTTGTCTTACAAATGCACACAATGTTATTATAAAATATAATAAAGGTTTTATGTTCAATGGATAGGAAAATCAAGTATTCTTTAAGCTCCTTCCTTCCTTGTCTTTTTGGTATTTCACCTTCTTTATTTGCCTTGGCTTGCCTCTTGTAGAAACTTCTCCACAAAGGTCAAATCTATTTCTTGTCAAGACCGTCGTTGTCTTCGTGTTGTTCCACTCGGAAGAGTAAAAGACATATAACTTGTGGATGATCATGACCTTTATGACTAAGTCAATTCTTCAAAGGATTCTATCTCGTTTAACTTGAAAATCTTGTGATGAAGCCCACAATACTTGCGATGTGCGGTTCGAATGGCTAACTTCTCGACATCGATTATAGACCTACTAACAAAACAAACACCAATGACAAGTAAACATTGTTTCTTTTCTTTTCAAAAGCCATAATTTACTCGTGAGAGCCTATCTCAACTATAATGAATAAACATATTTACATAAGTATAGTAGGCACATAAATGCATTCAACGTGGCTTGACCATTCGAGAATGACAAAGGATAGATCTTGGGAATTGTAACCGAGAATTTGTTTATATGAAGAAACCATAGAAGAGAGTCCACTCACCCTAGTCCAAGAGCATAAAAAATCTCTAACAAGAAGCGTCGTCTCAATTGAGAATTTTCCCTCATCCCCACGATACAATCCCTCGAAAGGGACCTCATTGTCGGGGAGAAGGATCGATCCCGTCTACCTATGTTCATCATCTTACATCATATCGCTCAAATTTGGAACATATCGTCATTCCTCATTGACTAATATTTACATATAATACTATAGGTGTACAAATGACGTCGCATAACATACATTGTGTACTACCTAAAAGAAAAAGGACGATGTGCCCAAGATTATAACCAATGCACATAGAAAGTAGAAAGAAGAAGTTGGGTGATGAACCATTTTCACCTTTATTTTTTATTTTTATTTTTTATTTTTTACATTTTAGATTTTTTGGGTTGAAGGTGTAAAATATTATTTTTATGAATGACCAAAGTTTATTTCAAGTTAAGCATTGTCTACTTCCCAATAGAGTCGCTAGAAAAGCTATAATTGCAAAAATTGACCCTTCTCGAGAAGGGTTTTTCGTTGCTCGATATTCACGCCCCATAACTCATATTTTTCTCGAGTGAGATGAGAAACCAAAATGGTAGACTTGACTAGAGTGAATTTAAAAACGTCGATTTAGACTAGCTTTGCCTTTTTAGAGTTATCACCTAATTTAGTACTCGAAAAATTAAGAAAGAAAATATTTTGTGTGTTCAAACGCATTTTAGAGAATCTATTGTTAGTTCGGTGATTGGTTACACGTGAGAAATGGCTCCCATGCTATGTCTCACATGTCTGTCACATTATAGTCTCTACTTTAAACTTCTATCCATTTAAAAGAAGATTATTCTATACCTTATTTATTTATCCAATTCTAGGTCATGCATCTAAAGGTAATCCAAGCTTAAAACATGTGTTTAGTTTGTATCATTCCGTTCCTAAAATATGCGCCAGTGTCATGTGTCATCAATCTAAAAATAAAAGTGTTAGTACCTATAGACAAGTGACGAAACTCGAGAAACAAAAGGTATCTGTAAAAGAAAATAAAAAAGTTAGTTTAAAAGGAAGTCAAAATGTATTTATATATATATTTATATATATATATATATATTATTGATTTGTGGATACTACTAACCCTATGTTCTTGGGTTCGAGTCCGTCAAACGGAAAAATTTGCGTCTGATTAAATGGTAAAGTGTGTTTGCGTAATTAAGTAAAGTAATTTGAAAAAAGAAATAAACAAAAATAACAAAATGAGTAAATCACATTGTCTCTCAGACCAAGTAGTTGTTGAGGTGTTGTAAAAATCTGGTATGATTTTGGGTTTGGATTCAAGTAGAAATGTGGCACAATTTGCCCAGTACAAACAATGTTTTTTTATTTGCTGACATTTTTGGTCGGTAATAAGGTCATCCCCTCAAGCCAATTTCACAGAAATTTCAGAAATCAAAATATCTTTTTTAATCCTGAATTCAACCTGCTCAATCATATTTATATAAACATCACCAAAATACATGTTTTCAAACATCTCAATTACTATAAACATATTAGATAAAAGTTCTCCAACCAGGTATAATGAGATTTTTAGAACATAAAGAACTGAGATCATATTTAGCCATACTGGATATTTTTTTTTTAAAAAACAACTTAACATCATTTCATTAAAAATTCTCAAAAAGGGAAAAAAACCAAATGAGTTTCTGTATTTTCCTAGACAAGTATAGGATAATTTAGTTCGTAACAGTCTAAAACAAATGAATTACACAGCACACAAACAATTGAAAGCGTTTATCTAACTAATTTTTTTTCGTTCTTTTAACTTCTTTGGATGTGATTTTCCAGTTCCATCTTAGTTTCAAGTTTTGCTCAGTAATGGGTCCTCGTCTTAGAGTTTGTAGATTTGTGATGTTGTCCAATACTATGTCTTCCCTTGTCTCCTCTACAATTCTTCTTATTCTCGAGTGCACCCTTGCGTTCCTTTCTCTTCATATGTGGTAGACGATTGTACCGAAGTCGCTTTTAAAAACACTTGACTTGAAATTTTTTCCCTTTGCTTTGTGTATGGCTTCTTTTTTTTTTATCTCTTTCCATTATGTAAAATGACTAACCATTTCCATTCTTCTGGAAAACTTCATCCATAACTTCGATGTGTAAGGACAACAACCAAATAAGTGATCTATTGTTTCTTCATTCCCTTCACACAATAGACAATTTGGATCCGAAATTTCCATGTACTTCTTGACGCAATCTCTCGTGTTTATCCTTTTCTGAAATGCAAGCCATATGATGAATTGCTGTCTCGGGATAACCTTTGACGACCAGAGCAGATTAACCTAATCTACTATTTGCCCCTTCTCTCGGATGGTGTTCACATATTGCTTGAAATCATCTTCCCATTTTTCTCGGCTTTCCATCGATGTACGTATGTTCTTTCGTTGAATTGAATGTTACTGATATGTTCGAGAATGTGCCCCCACCGGTATTCGTCTAAGGAGCGAATTCCATAGCCCGTCTTTAATGTCTCTAACCTTGGTAGTTAGGAAGTCACGTCTGATCCTCACATTTCTGAATTCTTCTTTATTGCTTAGCGGTTGGTCCTCATACCAGGGATCATGCTAAAACAATGTATTTCTGTCGTCTCCCTAGATAATGTCAAAAAGTCCTACAATATTGTTTCTTGGCTTAAAGATTTTCTTTAACGACCATCCCATACATTCGCTTATTTTGGATGTCCAAACGTTTGCGTCGTGTTTCATAAACTGGGTGCGAACCCACTTAATTCAGAGTGATTCTTGTTTTCTCTCGATGGCCCATAGGTGCTTATACGTCAATGCTTTATTCCATTTAACACAGTTCTTGAGCCCTATCCCGCCTTCTTCCTTTGGTTTGTAAAGTGCGGTCCACTTAACCTTCTTCTTACCTCTCCCGTTGCTTCCCCAAATAAAGTTTCTCATTAACGCATCAAGTTCTTTCATTACCTTCTTTGGGAGCACGTGTTGCTGCGACTAGTAACCGATGATTCCCATTACCACGCTTTAACCAACTCAATTCTTCTAGCGTATGTAAGTTTCTTTTCTGCCCAACCGAGAATTGAGTTCTTCACTTTCTCGATCAGTGGTCTGCAATGAGAGATTTGGATCTATTTTGCCTTAATTGATATGCCTAAGTATCTTACCAGGAAGCTTCCTTCTACGATGCCCATGATGATGTAGATGTTTGTTTTCGTTTCCTCTTTTACTCCTCTGTAGAATGTCAAACTCTTGTTCTCATTGATAGTCAAACTTGTAACCTCAGAAAAAATGTTAGTGCATCTCTTACAATTTTTATGGAATCTACGTCAGCATGCGCGAGAATGAAAAAATCGTCAGCAAAACACAAATGAGTGATCTCCTCTTCATCACATAATGGGTGGAAGATGCATGGTTGATTCTTTCGAAATGTAGTAAAGACGCTCCAAAGATCGCCATGATAACGATAAAAAAGTAAGATGATAGGTAGAAACGCATTGCATGATCCATTATATAAAAATCATGGGAAAACTCGATACGATCATAAAGTCTCGAATGACTTCCCATCGAACATAATTAAATGTTTTTTTGAAATCAATTTTGAAAGCCACTCTCGATATATTTTTCTCTTCACATAACCTTTGAGAAGGTTTTGCCTGAGCAGAATGTTATGTGAGATAGTTCGACCGGGAATGAAAGTAAATTGATTTAAACTAACAATTTTTCCAATGACATTTTAAAATCGTTTTGAAAGATATTTTGAAATTATTTTGTAAACGACATTGCAGCATGAAATCGATCTAAAATCTTGAACTTTTTTTGGAACTAAGGTTTTGGGTATAAGAGTCAGGACTGTAGTGCTCCACTGCTTGAGCATCTTCCTGTTCTTAAAGAATTCCAGAACCCCTTCCGTAATATCGTGACCCATAATCGGCCAGTTTTCCTTAAAGAATTGAGCATTAAAACCGTCTGGACCCGGGTTTTTATCACCGTTGATGCTAAACATAACCTTTTTTACTTCATCCTTTGTGATAACCCTAATTAGATCTTGATTGTCTTCAACAGAGGTCGATAATCTGGTATAAAGTGCTCAGATGACTTGGTTATGCTTTCTTTGTACCCATAAGCTCTTTATAGAAGTTGATGACGATATCGTATACCCTTTTCTGTCCTTGCCCATATTCACCCTCATCATTCTTCAGCTTGTAAATATTATTCCTCAGATTCCTAGACATACATTTCCGATAGAAGAAGGGAGTATTCTTGTTAGTTAGAGAAAGCCATTTCTACCTTTATTTCTGTTTCACAAAATTCTCTTCTAATAAGCTCAGTTTTCTAAAATTCACAAGCCTCACAAATGCAAGTATTTCTAGGTCACGTTCAATAGATTCAACAAGAAATTTGATATTTTTGAGCCCTTAATTTTCTTGGTCATAGTCCAGAAAAGTAGCCTTAGGTCTAATTGTTCCTTGTGCATTCCTGATTCTTAATATATTCTGACCTATGTTTTTTCTGTCCTTACTTGTATTTCCAGAAACGTGAGGGCTAAACCCATTGCCTAGAGGTGTGGCTTTATGAGAACATTGAAAAGCTCGGTCTTGACCCTTGATTATACTCTTCACTTGGGATTCACGGTCTTTGCAACATTGATTGATCTTTCTCGCATGGTTTTGATGGGTACTATTGGGTATCTCATCACTAGGACCGATGATAATTTCTATTTCTCGTTTGGGACCGGTATTTTGAAGCTATACATTGTTTGGACCGATAGTCTTGGCACCCCGAAGAGTTCCATTGTCACAATCAACGTTCCCAACACCTTCCCGAACATGACCCACAATTGAACCCATTTTCTAACCCAGATTCTGATATTTACCTAGACCATGATTTTGACCCAGGCCCTAATTGTGTCCCAGGCCTTCATTACCTTCAGCTAGTTTCTAATCTTGACCCATAACTGGATCTTGATTCTGACCCTCAACCTAATGTTGATCTTGACCCGTATTTTGACCCTCAACCTTGTGCTGACCCAGACCCTCATGTCTCTTATCCTTGTGTTGATCATGACCTTTAGAACTGACTTCCATACCTTGATTATTACCACAACTTTGATTCTCAGCATTCTTCTGAACCCTGACCCATTTAATCTTTTTTGTTATTTTTCTTTTAACCCTTATCTGGATTTTGGCTTTATTCTGCTCATGATTTCCAACCTTGTTACCTTATGTCTGAATAATTTCTTTAGCTTCAACCAAATGTTGATTTCCTTCCTTGGAAAATTCTAATTGGATTTGATTTTTTTACTGATTTTCTACTAGAACATTAGTTTTGGAAGATGCTTCTTGTGTTCTAGTTCTGTTGTTTTGATTACCATTGCCAGTAATTTGTTTAGTACTCATAGCTATTTGATTGTTTGGATTGGTATTTTGAGAATTGTTAACAGGGAACTTGTTTGTCGAGTGGGTGAAAGTATTTCATCTCACGCATGTGTTTGGGCATCATTCTTACCTTGCTCCAATTTCGAATATGTTTCCAAGTCTATCTTTGAGTTCCAGCTTTAATTGGTGAGAGATACTTTGGTGAATTTCAACACTTACCATAGCTAAAGAGGCTCTTTCATAGTCTTTCATAGCTAGATCAAACATCAGTGGCTTTCCTACTGGACATATATGTTAAAACTGGTGGAGTTGCACAAATGAGGTGGAATATTCTTTAGATTAACCCAGATCTGTTCTAGTTTAGGTGGTTTGTGGTTTGTGTTTAATTCTTAACTCCATTTGTATAGTTTAAAGAGTTGTCCCTTGATAAAAGAAATAGAATCCATGGTCGTTAATTGTAACTCTTTCATGTCTAGAACTTTTCCATTGATTCACAAGGGTTATCTTCACGGTTGGATAAAGAACATTGGTGTTTCCCATAAAGTGTCCAACAATGACAAAGTCCTAAGCTTTCACGTATTTTCCCTCTATCTCCGGAGGTAGCTCAAACCTATGAGGATGATTAAGGGTGATAAGTTTTGGGAGTATAGTATCTACGTAGAACTTTCCCTTCTCTAGATTAGGTACAACCTAATGCCCCAAACCTGGTCGTTTTGCCAAGTTTTATTGGGATTGTTTCTGACAGTATACACCGTTGTTTTAATTCACTTTGAGATCTCTCTCATGGTATTAACTAACCATTGGACCGTCTCGTCATATTGATCTTTGTTGAATTTGTTCCAGTCTTTTTGATAGTGATGATTGAACTGAATGTTCAATTGATCACTCCTTACTTTCTCTATGGTAATCTCTACCTTGATTTGGAGAAAAAAAATTCTTACCTGATTCCTAAGGCCTGCTAACTTTGCAATCTCATTTTTCTTCATAGACCAAATTGGAGGGACAAGTGCTGTTAAATTTAGTTGTTGTATCTTTAGAAGGCTTATCACCAACATTCCCATGATTTTTATTACAATCAACAGTAGGGGTTGTGATAATTGTTGAGGTTATCTCCTTAGTACAATCGTATCTTGCTCGGTTAGATTGGTCAGCCCATTTAACCCTTCTGTCACTTGAATTTCCAATGACCTCAGCCCTTCTTATTCTCAAAAGGATGTCTTCATTTTGTACCTTACTATTTTTCCAGCATTTCTCTTGACCTTCAATAGTAGTCTCTTCTTAACCAAACTTGTTTTCGTGAATCTTAGCTTCAGGATCAAGAGTTGCTAGTGGGGAGAAAGATCCAATGTGGATAGGCTCCGGTTCTAGCCTCGTTTCAGTTACTATAGTTCTTGGCAATTTTGGTTCAGTGTTTGGTATTACTTTTTTGCCTTGTTTCTTTTCCTTTTCCTTTGAATTCTTATTTGGTTTCTTGACTGACTTGGATTTATTTAAATATGAATTGGGACCCATATTTCCATCCTCAATTCATGCCTTTGGTTTTCCAACTGATGCAATTGTTATGGATTTGTGGTATTCCAAATTGCATATATTGGCTTCATCAAATTAGGTGCTAACATCTAAGTCAAATCCAGCCTCTATTTCAGCCTTTATGTTAACATCCAATTTCTTTCCATTGGATTTATCGAGTGGACCCATGATATTGGCCTTTGACGACCTATCAACATGATCAGTTTTGAATTTCAGACCGAGGTTTTTAGACTTCCCGGTTGCTTGAAGACCGAGTTTTATAGGTCCATCGGTCCTGATTTCCGCATCTAACTTTGTTGTATATCTCTTATATTTCCCATGTGCTGAACCAACGTTTTTATCATTTATTCCTTTATCATGGCCCATAACAACTTCAGATTTAGACCCTAAATCAATTTCGACTGTATCATTTTCCAGCCTGGGTCCAGAATTTTCAGTATTCGGTCTTGTAATATTAGTTGAAAGACCGTGGGTTACATCATTCCTGGTTTCAACCTCTATACTTGTCAAGAACTCATGAATCTTTTCAGGTGTTGCATTCATACCTTGTAAAATTGTGTCTTGATCCAGAACTACATCAATCCCAGACTCAATAGAAGCTCCAACTAATTCAGTATCTGACTTAGTACCAATTTTCACAGCTTTTTCAATTTTCGGCAAAATTTGAACATGAATAGCAAGATTTATTCGGTTGAGGACCCTATTTTCTCACAACATGTTAGATCTTGAACATTGCTCCCAATTTTTGAAGCCATCAGACCCATCATTCATGCAATGTCAGAAGCCAATTCTACATCCAAAGTTGATCTGCATGACCTAGTAATTTCAGATCTCATGGAATCAACCTTCTTGCTTTTTTTATGAAACTCTGCATTTTTCTTCATTGATTTAGACACCGACCATGAACAATAGTCTTTCTGGATTCTTTAGAAAATTCGATCGAGCTAGTCAGGGATTTAGAAAGTACAGTAGATTTTTTTTTCCCGTTTTTGGCTTTCTGCATTATTAAATTTGTATCAGAATCCACTTTTGCATCAGGTTCAGACCCATTTTTATCTGCATTAATTTCGTTTACACTTAACCCAACATTTGTTTCTCCATCCTTGGTTGCTCCATCTTTAGGACTTGCATCTTTCATCATAAATAGCTCATTATCAAGACCAATGAAGTTCATAACTTCAGTCTTGTCATCAGCCTTAACAACTAGGCTTTGATTAGCTTTAGTACTTCAAACAACAATTTCAGCTTCGACCCTGATATTTCAACAGAATGTGAACTTGGTGATTTTTTGAAACAACATCCAATTTTTAGTTCCTTAGCATCATCCGTAATTCTAAATGTAGCTTCGGTTCTTTGGTCATTCATCTCTGAATTCAACCCTGATTTCATAGCAATCTTAGGACCCGAATGATCTTCTGTATATCATCCATTAGACCAGGAGACCGAGGGACCATCTGAAACGCAGCTATTTATCAGTTTTCCACCGATTTTAGTAGTAGTTGATTCTTTTATAGTTGAATTCGACCCTGTTTTAAATCCTGATGTTTCAGCCTCATTAGGACTTAAAGTATCATGTGAAAAGCACCTCGATGACAGTTGGACCAATAGACTGTTAGGATTTAACATCCCATCAGTTTTAGCAAAAGGACCAATGCTTTCCAAATTCTCCTTTCCATCCAATTGACCCATTTTGTTTTTAGTTCTTTGTTCATTCTTTCCAGATCCAAACCCTAACTTCACATACCCAGACCCTAATTCTTTAGTAGCTTTGGAACCCGATATTTAATTGGAGCAACACCTGATAAATACCAGCTTCTCCACTTCACCCGAATGACCCAAATTATCATTAGATCTCAACACGTTTATTCTAGACCCTGACTTCACATCAGTAGTGTGACCCAATTATTCATCAAATTTACACCCATTAGACTACAGGACCGAGCAAACAATAGGACCGCATCTACCCATCAGATTCTCATCAGATTCAACATCAATAGACCATGTTTTCTAAAACCCAGACCCTGCTTCTTTAGCACACGATGCTTCACCCGAATTAACTAAATTAACATCAAATTTTAGCACTATCAACCCATACCTCAATCCTGAATTCAAATCTGTATTAGGACTCGATTGTTCATCGAACTTGCACATGATTGACTGAAAGACCAAGGTACCAATATAAATGCATCTACCCAACAAATTTTCATCAGTTTCAATGGCAACAAACCCTGTTTCAGATTTACCCAATCTACATGACTCAACATTAACTCCCATGTCATTCATACCTGAATTCAACTTGGGACCGATAAAATTAGGACCCGACAGACACGAACCTGCATCAGCTCTCAGATTATTTAACTCTACATCAGACCCTGAGCTCCCTGCACCAATTGAACCCGATAAAGTCTGAAGATTAAAGGAACTACATCTGATAAACCTGGGACCAATGGAAGTGCACCCGATAGACTAATGAACTACTTCTTCCATGTTTTGGACCCGATTAACCTCATATAAGATAGGGTTTGATTTCAAGACCGATTTTATCACAAAAATATCATTTTGGTCTAGGATACCAACCTTAGACTCAAATAAAACAACTTGCGCAACTGATCTCAAGACATGTTTACTAATTGTAGGAATTAAAATTTTATCCGACTTAGTTCTAGTTTTATCACTCCTAGCCAATCTAATCGTATCTTTTCTAACATGCTAATGCTTATGGATGATGGATGCATCCCTGGTACAACTATTATCATAACAATATATATCAAGTGGGTTAAAATTCATACCTGGAAGAGGATTTGTCTTAAAATCAATAGACCTCTTATCTTCCATAGGCAGGACTCCATCCTTGACAGTAGGGATCAGTTTCCCATGATTGTTACTTGACCTGAGTGCTCTCATGTCTCTTCTTGTCTTGTTACAGGTCGTTGGTCCCTTTGGCAGCTTCTCCAGATCAATAGACTGAGCTAGTAAGGCTCCCTTTGCCCGTGTTACAACGTTGGAAGGGCTCATTACCAGCTAAAGGATAAATCAACCAGTAAAGATGATTGATCTATAAAGGAACCACATAGTGGTGAGCTCTACAGTAAAGGGTTGGCTCAATAGACACAATTAGAATTTCAACTACACCTCAATAAGGGTTTGAAGTTTGAAATTTAGTCAAGAACGAGACTAAATTCCTTTGAATCAGTCCGTAGCTAGTACAACTTCTACCGGATTGATTGTTGATTCAAACAGGCGTAGTGTGGCTTCAAGCCCAGACGGAAGCTTTAGACCGTACCTGTAAGCGATTGATGAATAGGGGAGTGCGATCAACGCTAGGAATGCAACCGGTCTCGGGAGAAAAGAGATTTGACGATTTCCTCTAGTCCTAAAGAAAAGTGACAACCGCGATCGTTCCACGCTGCATCCGTGATCCAATATAGAGCACAACAATCATTCCAAAATCAGACAAGCAAAACTTAATGGCTCACTAACGGCACAAGACAATATCGTTCCATCCGTGCAGATCAGATTATTTTGCATTTTCCTATCATGCCTCCCATGCCGATCGTGTCTTACCGCCTATGCTGATAACGCTTCCTTTAATTTGTGATTTCAGCTTCAATTTGATTATTTCTGACTCAGGACAAAATCGTGTTGCATGTGTCGATCGTGTCGTGACATATGTTTCATCTCTAATTGCGAATCGCTTTATATTCCCTTCATACCAGATGTTTTTAAAACACACTCGAAGTATTTCTAACATTCCTAGAAAAATATCAAACAAATGCATCATACAAATAAAGTCTGTACGAATGCATCATACACTAATAATGCAGAACTATGACATTGATTCAAGCACGTATTTCTATATAAAACCTCAACAATTGAATTGATTATAGCATACATAATGAAATTTTCAGATAAAGCTCTAACATCATACTTTGAAGACAACAACTTTAACTATATCTCAAACATGTCATCTTTTTTATTTATAGACATCGATAAATTTGTATCACTAGACCTCGTCAAATAGAGTTTTAGATCTTCTAACCTGCATTAATCCCAAATTCGTTTCAGGTATCACAAAAGACTTCATCATACATGACATTTAGTTATAGTATTTAGTCCCAACACTTATAATTATTTTCTATTTTTTGGGGGAGAGCCAAAACCGTGTGTTTTTTGATAAAAAATTTGCAAATACCCCTATCCCAACACTTAGATTTATTTTATATTTTTTTAGGTAGAGACAAAACTGAGAGTCTTTTGAAAAACATTCGCAAATACCCCCATCCCAACATTTAGAATTATTTTATGTTTTTTGTGGAGAGACAAAACTGAGAGTCTTCAAAAACTTTCTGCAAATATCTCCATCACAACACTTAGAATTATGTTTTGTTTTTTTGGGAGAGCAAAATCGAGAGTTTTACGAAATATATTTGTAAATACCCCCATCCCAACACTTAAAATTATTTTAGTCTTTGGGATTGGTGGTATTACCAAATGTTTTATAAAAAACCTTCGGTGAAAAATTACATTACCGAAGGTTTTATTAACCTCTCGGAAATTATTTTTAATAACGAAAAATTTATTCCTGCCCTAACCTTTACTGAGAGTTTTATAAATCTCTCGGTAAATTCTTTCAGTAAATCTCACTTTTTCACTAGTGTTAGAATTTATACGAATTTGGTACAGTTTTTGAATTGGCTAAAAAAATAAAAATTTGAAGAAACCAAACCGAGGAACTTGAATAACCAAAAAAACTAACCGATGAACACTCATATATATATATATATTTATATTTGTTAGATTAAGTTAAATAAAGAAAAAGGTAAAATGAATTAAAATAGAAATAATTAATTAAGTTATAATAAGAAAAATGTTTTTAATTGATTAAACTGAACATAGGTGAATAAAAATAAGTTTAATCAATACGAAATAGTTTTAATAATGTGTTTGTGAACAAAACTAAGTTGTGCAAATGTTTAATGCGTAGGTACAACTCAAAAGGCGTTGTCAGTAGTCTAAAGAAGCGCGAGCAGACGCCTTGCTTCAGCAGTAGTCTGAAGAAGTGCGAGCAGACGCCTTACTTCAGCAGTAGTCTGAAGAAGCGCGAGCAGACGTCTTGGTTCTGTAGCAGTCTGAAGAAGCGCTTGGTTATCTGCATTGCTCATCAGCATAGCGAACAACAACGTTCGTTATCAGCAGTCTTCCAAGTTAGCTTAATACGACAAAAATGTACAACTGCCATGTATGTTATTATTCCTCTAGCCCGTGCACTACCATCTCGTATGCCACGATCCAACAAATATATTCTTGCTTACGATTGCGTACATCGAACGAAAAGCTAACACGTATACAAGAAATAGATTCGACTGTTGCTACACTTCAATATAAAAAGTGATCAGAGTACAACGAAAAATCTCTCGATTCTCTTGCGCAATTTCAAAACTCTAAGAAATCTTCTACTTCTTGATCGCACGATATCTGAATTTCTTAGCTCTGTGATAGCCCATCTTTCTCAAGATTATTATGTAATTCACTAAGATAAGCTAAGTTATAGTTTACTGTTATACTTGAGTGTATTTTTAGTATTGTTCAACAGTGGCTGATAGCTAGGAGTTTAGAATAGGGAGTTGTTAAGTCCTGTGTTCTAACTGGGTTTCTGTGGTCGCTATACGAATCAAAGTCTTTTAGTGAAATTCTTCTGGAAATAGAAGAAGGGGTGACGTAGGAGTTTTATCTCCGAACATCCATAAAACTCTTATGTTATTTTTTCTGCATCTAACAGTTCGTATTCTACCGCTTCAATTCTAGCAGGAATTTCTGCATTTGAATCCATTCAAGAGCTTGCGACAATTTATGAAAAATAGAAACAAATTTTCATCTCTAAAAAGATTAAAATAAAATTGAAAATGATTATTAGTACAACAATATTCAACCCTCCTTCTATTATTGTCACCGATCCTAACAAGTGGTATTAGATCCATGTTTTCTATTCTCAAGTAAAGCAGATACCTAAATCATGTCTCTTATAAACAAAATTCTAATGTTCTCAAAAGAAGATTATGATGACAAGAATGTCAGGATACAAGCTCATTTGACCGCTCAAGATGATGATATGTGGTATGTCATAACTGATGATCCGATGAAGATTCTGAAGTTTAGCACAACCACAACTTCAACTAATGGTGCCCTTGAGATGAAAGAGAAACCAAGATTTGAGTGGACTGTTGAAGATAAGGGGAAAGTTAACCTTGACAATGTGGCCAAAGAAATTCTCTACAAGACTCTTGAAAGGAACGTGTTCAGCAAGATAAAGTCATGTTCTACTATCAAAGAGATTTGAGAGAAGCTGACTTAACTTTGTGAAGGCTACGACCAAACCAAAGAAAACAAGCTGATGGTTGTCACACAGAAGTTTGACAGCAAAAAGATGCATCCTGGAGAGACAATGACTGAATTCGATGAAATATTCAGCAGCATTGTCATTGAACTCTCCACTCAGGGAAAGACATATAGCTACAGAGAGGTTGCCATTAAAGTCATGAGATCTCTTCCTAGAGAATGAGACTTCAAGACAATGGCAATGAGAGAATCCAAAGATCTCAACAAGCTTGAGCTCCATGACCTGTTCGTTGATATGAAAGCCTATGAGTTTGAAATAAACTCAAGGAATGAAGAGGAGCCATCCACATCCATCTCAACAAAAGCGTTGGTAACTACTGAAGAGCCACCTGCCGCGATAGCTGCGAAGACTGCTGAGCAGATCAATAGTGATGCAATGTCACTCTTCGTCAAGAAGTTTGGAAAATTCATGAAGAAGACTCATTCTAACTCTAACTCTAATAATAATAATTATTATAAGAATGAATTCAAAGCTAACTTCAAATGCTTTAACTGTGACAAACTAGGTCACTTCAAGGCGGACTGTAGAAAACCCAATAGGGATGATAAGAAGCCTTATGATAAGAAGAATAAGAATGATCAAAAAGCTCTATTGGTTGAGGAGAGCAATAACAAGTGGGATGACAGTGAGTCAGATATTGCTCATCAAGCGAAAGTGAGGATGAATGCGTTAAATGCTTCATGACATATGACAATGAGGTATTTGACTTCTTTTTGATGAGTTTACAAGAGATGACTTGACTAATGCACTCAATGACATGGTAATTGAGTATAAGAAACCGTCAGATTCTTTTAATTAAATAAATTTGAAAAACAAAGCTGACATTACTCCTTCATCTCAAAACATTGAACAAGAAGTTTTGAAAATAACTGAGCTCTCATCTGAGAATGAAAAGCTCAAGGAAACAATTCAAACTCTTTCTACCGAAACCAAAGGTTAAACTAAGTGGTTAGTTCCTGGAAAAAATATGGAGATGCCGTCAGACAACTGATTAGTCAGCAAAGGCCTGCCAGATACAAATATGACTTAGGATTTGTTAATGACAACCCAGATGAGTCCAACAAAAAATTGAACCCAGTAAAAGGCGAGCTTAAACTCATAAGCTTTGTCAAGGGAAATTTAAATGATAGTGGAACTAATCACAACTGTGATAACTTGACTTTAAAAGATGAACTTAAGTATGTGTTACGACTTGTTTCGTAAGGTGTGTTTATGGGTTCTTGATCTCAAGAATCAAGTTCTTGATCTCTAGGACCGGTGGAAATTCTACAATCAAAGAGCAGCGGAAGGTTTTTGATAGAGAATTTGGGATGAGGGGATAGAAGAGTCAAGGGTGAGAGGAGAAATATTGTTGGTCTATACCAAACAGTCCATAATAAGTAATAATAGATAAATGGGGGCGAAGTTCATATCTTCATTATTCCATTCATGGGTCCTTGGGGAATAAAGATCAACCTTATGTAGGTGATGTCTTGCCCCAGAATATTCGGTTACAACTACTTAGAAAATAATAGAATTCGGTTTGTAAAATAGAAAAAGGAAAGCAAAACAAAATATTAAAACAACAAATAGAAATTTGGCCCATGTGCACAATAGGACTGAGAAGGGGTGCCGAGAAAGGTTGCTGGAATTATTCTAGAACCGATGCCTTAATTTGAATACCCTAACAGTATGTTAAGCCAACTGACCAAAAGTCAAGCTGGCTTAAGCCAAGAAACGGGCATCTAGCTGGTCTAGCAAACAAAAACTTGACAGAAAGTCAAGAAGTTCTCTTCAAAACTATCTCCTAAAGTCAAGGGATCAATAGTAGGCAGGAAGAAGTTTTCCAAATCTAAATAATTTTCTTTATTAACCACACAAAGCGGGAGATCCATAAAAATAACCCAAATATAGATCTTCAAGGGACTAATTAACCACGGACCCAAGTGCATATGGGTACTAAAGTTGTAAATATATAGGTAATTTAGGACAACTAACTAGAAGAATCTGTTTGGCATCTGGACAACGGCTGCTCTAGACACATGACAGGCAACAACCGGCTGATGACTGAAATAACGAAGTGTACATGACATAAGATCACATGTGATGATAACATCAAAGATAAAACGGTGGGTAAGGGTAAGATTATCCATGGTAACCTTACTATTAATAACGTGTTACTGGTAGAAAATCTATGTTATAACCTGATTAATATTAGTTAGATGTGTGATAACGGATATATAGTAGATTTTCAAAAACATGCATGTCTTGTAAAGGATCAGTAGGGGAACACTCTGATGAAAGGAAGTAGAGTATGGAACTCATATGAGATGAACTGGAAGAATAAGACGTCTGATCATGTTTGCATGATAGCTAAAAATGATCAAAATTGGCTATGGAATAAAAGGCTAAATCATCTTAACTTTAAAACCATTAACAACATCTGTTCAAAAGATTTAGTAACTAGAATACCTAAACTGAAGAGTCAAAGACTTTCTACCCAACGGGAATAGTTTAGATACTTGTGAACCCGCCAAATGACATCAGAGTCTAGATAGACTGAACTCATTTGAAAGACGGAGCGTTGTTTTCATCCATATAGAAATATCGTATCAAAGAAACTTTTACGCCCAAAACTGAATTCCCATGTCTTTCTGGACCAAACCAACCGACGATTGGAGGTTTTCTAAAGATAAGGCATGTCCTGCTTGTCAGATAGGAAAACATGTCAGATCAACTTTAAAAAAAAAAGGAATACTCAATCCGACAGGTGTCTGGAATTATTGCACATAATTTGTTTGGTCCAATTCCAGTAACTAGTTTAAGGGAAATGAGATATACCCTTGTCATAATTTATGATTATTCTAGATTTACTTGGGTCATATTTTTGATATCTAAGGATCAAACTATTGAAAATTTGATTAAAATCCTTAGAAGACTATAAAATGAAAAATCTTTAAGTATCATAAAGATTAGAAATGATAGAGGAACAAAATTAACAAATAAAAGTTTGTCTTCCTTCCTTGAGGAATCTGGTATTAGACACGAGTTTTCTAGTGCTAGAACTCCACAGCAAAATGACGTTGTTGAAAGGAGGAACATAACACTAAAGGAAACAGCTAGGTCAATGCTAGTTGATTTCGGTATTTCTCAAAAACTTTGGGTAGAAGCCATTAACACAACATTCTATACTCAAAATAGATCAATGATAAATAAATGTTTCAATAAAACACCTTACGAAATATTTTATTGTAAAGTTCCTAAAATCTCATATTTTAGGATATTTGGATGTAAGTGTTTTATTCATAACAATGACAAAAATCATTTGACTGCTTTTGATTCTAAACAAGATGCTGGCATAAAGTTAGGTTATTTTTCAGTTAACAAAGCTTATAGAGTTTTTAATAAATAAACTCTAACTGTTGAAGAATCTACCCATATTATTTTTATGAATCTGTTGAAAATAATTCTAACAAAATCATTAAATTTGCTAACAGATTGAAAGTAGTTAATCTTCAATCTAATAACGATGATAAAGTTCAGGTTAACAGAAACAGCTCGTTTGATCAGCCAGCTGAACCGGTTGAAGCTCAACCAGACAGCTAGACTATAAGTCTGCAGGGTGCTAACAGTCCGAATGTTGCAGAGCCAGCTGACCAGACGACTGACCTTCTGGGACCAAACTTTAGATGGAATAGAAACCACCCACCTGAACTAAAAATAGGTCATCCTAATGCACCTCTCAGAACCAGAAACAAATTAATGGATGAATTTGTAAACTCTGCTTTTATCTCTCAAATTGAGCCTAAGAAAATAAATTAAGTATTATTTGATCCAGATTGGATCAATGATATAAAAGAAGAGTTAAATCAATTTGAAAGAAATAAATTGTGGCATCTAGCTCCAAGACCAACGGATCAATTATGTTATTGGAACTAAATGGGTTATAATAGAAATAAGCTAAGTGAAGATTGCTTAGTTGTGAGAAACAAAGCCAAATTGGTATCTCAAGGATATAGACAGGAGGAAGGAATTGACATTGAGAAGTCATTCACCGCTATATCTAGACTTGAAGATATTAGAATCTTCCTAGATTATGTAGCCTTAAAAACTTTAAAGTATATCAAATGGATGATAAAAGTGTTTTTATTAACAGTCTATTGAATGAAGATGTTTATGTTGAACAACCTCTTGGATTTTAAAGTCATTCTCTACTTAATCATGTTTTCAAATTAGATAAAGCTTTATATGGTCTTAAGAAGCACCTAGAGCTTGGTATGATACTTTGACTAAATTCTTGTTTGAGCATGATTTTATTATTGGCACAGTAGATAAAATACTTTTCAGATTTTTAAAGATTCACATATATCACTTGTTCAAATTTATGTGGATGATATCATATTTGGGTCAACTAACCCCAAATTATGTGAGAAGTTTTCTAAGTTGATTCAAAATAAGTTTTAAATGAGTATGATGGGTGAGCTGACTTTCTTCCTCGATCTTCAAGTTTGTCAACTTGAAGCGGACATCTTCATCAATTAAGCGAAGTATACCATGGAATTGCTAAAGAAATTCGGCATATAGAACTGTTCAGTTGTCACTACAACCATGAACTCATCTAGAAAGCTGGATAAGGATGAAGTGGACCAGGATGTCGACATCACAGCTTACCGAGGAATCATCGGATCTTTGTTATATCTAAAAGCCAACTGGCTAGACATCTCGTTTGTTGTCGGCGTCTGTGGAAGATTCTAGGCTAATTTTAAACAATCTCATTACATAACTAATAAGAGAATTTGAAATATTTAAAGGGAACTCAATCTGTTGGACTGTGGTATCTGAAGGATTCCAGTTTCAAATTAATTAGTTACTCTGATGTAGACTATGTAGGTTGCAAGATTGATCGGAAGAGCACCAATGGAACTTGTCAGTTCCTTGGTGATCGTCTGATCTCTTAGTTTAGCAAGAAGCAGACGTCTATCACCACATCTACAGTAGAGGCAGAATATCTTTCCGTAGGAAGCTGCTGTTCTCAATTGATGTGGATCCAACAACAGTTGAGAGACTTTGGCATCCACGCAGACGAGTCTCCTATCTTTTGTGACAACACCAGTGTTATCACGATCATCTAATCCAGTGTTGCACTCTCGGACGAATCATATCAACATACGACATAATTTCATCCAGGATCACGTGGCTTAGAAGCATATTCGGCATGAATATGTGCTAACGGATCAACAAGTGACCGATATCTTCACGAAACCACTCCCTAAGACTAAGTTTTTTTACTTTATGAATATTTTGGGTCTTTTAGATTTAAATTAATTAATTCAATATGCACAAATTTATGGGTAATTTGTTGATGAGTTGATAAGCTAGACGTGTTAAGACTGACGTCTCAAATCGTATTGAAAGAACAGTCGTCTAACGACACTGTATAACAGACGGGTTGTGCTTAAGCAGCTTGTAATTTCGGCATAGTCAGACACTAAACTGTTAAGCAACGGCTTCTGACACAACTGTTTCTATGAGTCAGTAGACGCTTTCAGAACATATGTCTCACTAAGCTTAATGTAGGATATGCGGACAACACAGTCAGTCGGATGTCTTAGGGTACTTTAGATGACTCGTCTTAAGCCAAGTGAGACAGTCGTCTTAATCTTAATACGTTGTCGTTTTAATTATTCCTTGGACAGCGAACAGTCACATTTTAAAATAAATGTTTTTTCTCCATTCATTTTGAATTAGATTCCATAAAATAAATATTTATTTTATTTAATTGAATTTATCTCATAAATACTTTTTAAACGAATAACATGAAAACACATGTCTATCATGTCCTTAAATGTGACCCACACGTGTAATAGTTAATTAAAGTAATAGACGCATACCTTAATTAATGATGTCTTTTAAGACACGTGTCGGTTAGAATCTATATAAAGGGTTCCTTGGACGAATGAGACGTTTCATTATCTTATATGTGATTTCTGAAACCTTAAACTCTCTATCTTCTCCTCTAGAAAGTCAGTCGTCTTCTTCCTCACTTTTTAAACCCTAATCTCTGAGATGACTTCGTTTGCTCAAAATACGATGCAGATAGATTTTGAATTTGTTTACGCTTCAGGGTTGCCGGTGATGGTCGACATTTTCAAAACCTTAGAAGCTTCTGGCCTAAAGAATTTTCTTGGGGGTCCGTTCATAGTTCACGAGTCAGAGATACATGACTTCTTTTTAATGCTAAGGTGGTCGAAGACACCATTAAGGCGACGATGAAGGGTTCTGAAGTTTCCATCTCCAAAGATCTTTTTTCCAAGCTCTTTGGGATTCTAACGGAAGGGTTTTTCACCTTCGACGAGATTCGGCCGAGGACATCTCATGAATGCAAATCGTCTTCTCGGACGTCTCAGCTCCCGTTGAGACTCACGGGAATAAGTTTCTCAAATCGGAGTTCTGTCTCCTTAACGACATCGTCTCCAAGTCTCTCCAAGAGAGAGTAGGGTCGTTCGATGCCTACACTCATGAGCGATTTGAAATCATGGTGGCAATAACTAAGAGGACGACTATCAGCTGGTCGTCCGTTCTATTCACTACTTTGACCATGATGGTGTCGATGCCAAAGAAGCAACATGTTGACTTCTCTGTCCAACTAAACAAGGTTCTTGAGCACCTGCAGGTGAACTTGGACAAGGGTACCAACATTCATACCAGCAAGGTGATGACCTATAGCACTGTTGGTAACTACATTCAAATGATGAAAGCGATTAAAGAGACCAACTCCAACTCATCCGTTCAGTAGTCGAGTGGTCAGTCGACCAGTCGACCACTCTGTCTAAGCGCCCAACAGTTTTTAGTCGTCCAGCTCCAACAAAGAGGAGAAATACATTCGACAACAATATGTCAATACCGATGGACATAACAGTATGTGAATAAGGTTAAAAGATTAACTGTAAATTTTCATTGCAAACTTAATCTGTAAAAAGTGGATTTTTAATGATGGTAATAATTTAATTTGTTGTGCTAATGAAATCTTCTATTAAAAGCAGTAAGTGGAAGATAAATTAGCATCCTTGTCACTTCAGAAAATGATGTATAAGCTGTATAATAACAAAATGATTGAAATTGATGCGTAAATGAGAAAATTTTAATTTGTGCAAATCGTGTCTACACCATTAATTAATCTACCGTGAATTGTGTGCATTTTAATAATGTCTGTTTTTATATTATTTAGGAATAAAATATCATATCTTATTGGATAGGTGGATCATTATTACATCTATTACTAAAAATATATTTTTAAATTTTTTAAATTGGAACCATTTAAAATTCTCTTATTATTAACATAATAAAGTTTAAAAAAATAAAAATTAAATTTAAGAGTTTATATACAAATAATTTTTATTTATTCTATATTTATGTTTTTAAACTAAACTACCAATTTAATTTTTATATTACATTGAACATTTTAACACAAATAAAAACTATTTTTCTTACATAACAAATTTAATTTATTTCCGCTTTTTGACAATTGTTTTTTTACCTCTTTTATTTCCGTTTTTATATTTTTTATATTATTCTTAAATAATTTATTAGTTTTTCTTTCTCTCATTATATATTATAAATATATATATATATTGTTAACTTCTAGTAAAAAAATTATATATTTTTTATTTAAGAATTTAAGAATTAGTTCATAAAAAATAAAAAATAAATGAGGGAAAAGAAGAAGAAGTTTAAAAACAAATAATTACTATTAACATTATTATGTCTGAGTTTATTTGTTTTAAAAATGTTTAAATGTAAAATAAGGTTGTTGATGTATATACATTTAAATGTTTTAAGGTGATGTTTATTAAATATTAATTTGTAAATATATTTATATGATTCATTATTAATTTTAATAAAACATTAAGATTATATTTTTATTTAAAAATATTTATATCAATTTAAAGATTAATTCATAAAAAATATTTATTATTTTATATCTATATATAAGAGTTTATTATTAGTATTAGTAAACAATGTTTTAATATAGTTTTTATTTTATAAAAAATAATATTAATTTAAGGACTAATTCATAATCAAGTAAAAGAGAAAAGGTAATAAACTTTCATAAAATAATTATGATAAGAAGTTAATGTTTTCAAAAAAAATTATATTTTACTTATTAAAAAAAATATTCAAAAAATAGAGGAGGTACATATAAAACAAATTAATAGTAAGATTAATTGTTTTTAGTTTGTAAAAAGATAAAATTAATAAAAAAATTAATTTATTTTAAAATTTCTTAAACATAAAATTTCTTAAACTAATTAACTAACAGTGTTAATAATATTTAAAAGGGAACTTGATCGATTTTTATTAATATAAATGTATATATATATATATATTTATAATTCATTGTAAATATTTATAAATTCTTAATAGATAAAATAAAATTGATGTTCTTCTTATTAATCCGAAATCAAACAAATTTCAATATATATATATATATATATATATTAATCTTTCTAATTAATGAAACATTCACTTAAATTTATGAGGTTCTAAGATTGACATTTGGTCTTTTAGTATCAAGTTTTTCCACTTAAACAATAAATTAGGTATAAGGGTTTATTATTAATAGAAGTAATTAAAAAAATTTAAAATTTAATTTTTGTTTAGAAAATTTAATATTAATTTAAAGACTAATTCGTAATAAAATAAAGAGGTAATAAAGATTCATAAAACAAAATATGTTAAAATTGTTAGGTTTTCAAAAACGAAATTGTTTATCTAATTGAAAAAAAAAATGCCAAACAAAAAATTAAAAATAAATGTAAAAGAAATCATAATAAGATTATATTTTACTATTTTATAAAAAGATAAATAAACAATTGAACTTTTTAGTTTAAATTCTCTTAAACATACAAAATAAAATAAAAGGATTAATAAGAGTATTTAAATAGAAAATATTATATATTTATGAATAAATATAAAAAAAATTAATAAAAAAAATTTCAAATTTTCCTTTTAACAACCCAAAATAAAACAAATTTAAAATGGTAATAATATTTCACAAAAAATTATGTTAAATTAAAAAAAAAAATAGCCACAGAAAACAGTGAATGTAAACGAAAAAATATATAATAATAGATTAATTTGTTTGTTTTTAATAAAAAAAAGTTAAATAAATAAAATATTCAATTTCTTTAAAAATTAATTAAACATGATTAAAAAAAAATAATATAAAAACTAACTAGGGTTCGGATAGGGAAATTTGACGAAATAACCCTAATGATAGGGTTATTTCCAAAATTAACATAGGTAGGATAATTTTTGTAAATATAACCTTTTGTTATGGGCAAAAGACCTTTTTATCCCTCAAACAAAATATTGGGTTATTTCCCGTTTCTTTTCCTCCCTCTCCTCATTTCAATTTCTCCTTTCTCCCCCGACCCTTTGGTATTCCCTTTCTTAGTTCTTCTCCCCGACGATTCAAGCGAACCAACGAAACGAATGAAGCCTATCGATCAACTCCTTGAGGCAACGCCGGAACGCCTTCATCATTTCAGGTGAGTTTTTCCCGTTTTTCTGTCGTTTTCCTTGCATGCATGCTGAAATGGAAGAATGGTTTAGGGTTTTAGCGTTTGGTGTAGGGTTTTAAAGGGTGGCTGAATGGTTTAGGGTTTAATATGCATTTGTCGCAGGCGAAAATGCATCTGTCGCAGAAGAAAATGCATTTGTCGCAGAAGAAAATGCATCTATCGCAGGAGAATATGCATTATTCGTCTACGACAAATGCATTATTCGTCTACGACAAATGCATATTCGTCTGCGACAAATGCATTTTCTCCTACGACAGATGTCTTATTAGCTTTTTAAAGAAGTGTTATTTGCTTTCATTAGTCTGACATAATGTTTCTTTGCAAATGACACCAACCAAAATCAAAACCAAAACCAAATCCGTTATTGAGAACTTTCATGGCCATGTTTCATGGAAATCCACTTGCACCTGCTTATTAAAGACGAATAACAAGTTTAATAACCTTGGTCTTAAGGATAGGGTTTTTCTGACTCAATTCCAGCATATATTGAAAGCCATGACTGTAATTTTCTCAAGAACGATAATCCATCAAATACTGATGAGGAAAAGCAACTCCAATTCGAAGGGGGAAAGTTTCTTGGTCAATGGTCAAGTGCTCTACTGAGGCATGAAGGAATATGCCTTGGTGACAGGCCTCAACTTTGGAAGATTTCTTGTGGTTGAAAACTGGCACGTTGAAGAATGTCCACCCCTAGTCTGCAAATATTTTGGGGCAATACGATTGTTAAAGTGAATGAGGTTAAAAAACTTTCTTCCGATGCTCATATAAGGAGGATGCATGGAAAATGGGGCTCATAAACCTGTTACCAGTGTCTTTTCGAATCTGATAATAGGAGGAGGGTAAATTTGAAAATATTCAGCATGGTGGAGGACATGAAGATGTTCCTTCAATTTCCATGGGGAAATGTTTCCTTCAGTTCAACCTTGAAGGGTATTGACAAAGACTTGAATCATCTCTAGGAGGTATATCTGACCAAGAGGGAAACCTGCAAGGGGAACTATGATGTGGCTTATACTATTAGTGAGTTCGCAATAGCCTTCCAAGCATGGACTTATGAGGTTATTAAGACATTATCCCCAAATTTGCTGATATGATAGAGGAACAACCTACAAGCCCAAGGATATTGCTTTATACAGCCTTCAGGAGCAACACCAACATTGTCCAGGAGGTATCCACTGCCCTCCTGAAGTGCAATGTGTTTAACAAGATTGATGAGTCTAAGGAGGAGAATATGAACTACTGTGGGGAATACTATGAAGATATTGGAGGCTACATTTATGATGAATTATTTGAAGTGGATGGTAGGAAGAGAAAGAATGAAGATTGTAGTATTCTCAAAGATGAAATGACTCTCAAACCGGCGCCCAAGAGGAGAAGACCACTTAAAATCACACAAGCCATGAGGACCGAAAGGTCAATTATTAATGAATTTAGCCAAGACACATCTCGGTCTACTACTCATGAATCTAGCCATATCCCTTTTGCGACGACTCCTCAAACAAACCAAGACAATTCTCCAACTAGCCAATACAATCGAGTGACTGAAGCCCAGCATGATGTCAAGTTTGATGAGATGAGAAAGGATCTAAAGGAGCTGACAAGGGATGTAAATGAGCTTAAAACTGAAATGAAGCTCATCAAAGAGGATCAACGTTTTATGTTCAACCACATAATCAAATTATCGGGGGAAATAAAACAATAGAAGAATGTTGATTCAGATTTAGTGGAGAAGGATTTGGAGTTGAAGAGGCTTGATGATGGGTTGGAGAAGAACAAGTATGTTGCTGATGGATTAGAGAAGAAAGAAAATGTTATTAATGGGTTGAATGATGATGGATTGGATAAGAAATATGGAAAGAGCAACTTGATCAAAAAAATAGAATTTACTAGCAGTTCTATCATTCCAAAGATTGTGCACTAGATTGTGAAGGTTGTGTATTAGTTTGTGTTGGTCTTGCAGTAGATGGTGCAGGCATCACTGCTGAGCATGTTGCCCTGTTATGGCCTAGACCTCCACATGAGTCGCACCGTCTCCGTTCCTTACGAGTCTCACCTTGTGATGACCTACGCTTTGTTGTTGACTGTCCTTTCTTAATCTTCACAGGGGGTTTTAGGCAGACTCGTTCCTTGATATTTTCGGGAATGTCCCAAGCATTATTATGATTAAAAACTGGAAAACATGTCTCCGCATATGCCATGCACCACGATTCAGTTGAGTAAAACCTGAAAAATTATATTTAAGTCATATAAATTCAACATAAATTGAACATACAATTGGTTAAATTCTTTAACCTTGCGCAGAATGATTTCCGTAAATTGGCAGCAGCCAGGGCATGCGTATAAGGAAGACCGGATACATCTAATACCCTACAAGTACAAGTTCGGCCCTTGAAGTCAACTTGAAAATCAAATTCACCGTCATGCACATGGAACTAGAATCGGTTAAGTGGATAAACATGGTAGAATCTAGAATTCTAGCCTTGCTCACGTAAAAACTTTTCATAATATGGAGATAAATATTCTTTGTGGTTGGTAGCTTTTTCTCTTCTATGATGAAACCAATCTTGCATTATGAATCTTATATAGTCAGTTAATGTTGTTATGGGATATTTCATAACTTCCCTGCTCTAACTATTAAAACTCTCTGCGTAATTGATTGTATCGCGAGCTGGGGAAAAATGCACAACTCCATCTCTCCACTCCAATTTGTTCCAAATATTCAGCAATCCGAGGGTCTTTAGTTCTAATCCTGTCAAAATGTAGATGAAACATGGACTCGGTGTACGCGCGAGAAGCCAAATCAAACTCAACGTGGCAGTTATCACTTTTAAATTTGGCCATAATATTCATTTTGATGTAGTATTTGAATGCACCGTGATGTGCTTCTAGAAAAACTACGGAAAATGCGTTAGAAATACTTGGGTGTCTATCGAATACAAAGACGAGATCCAGGACTGATCCAATTACCAACCTTAGTTGTTACAAGAAATATGTCTAAGAGTTATTATTCTCCGAATAAATGACGCCAAAAGTAACGGGATATAGTTGCTCATTCACATCCAATGCTATCGCAACCAGTAGTTGACCTCCAACCTTGTTCATAAGAAAGTTGGCATTGACGCACAATACTGGACGACAACAACTTATGAAACCCCTAATTGAGACCTCTAGGGTCATGAACATATACCTGAAGTGGTCTTGCTCATCCATATGGATGTCTGTTATGGTACATGGGTTCTTCTTTTGCAACATGAACAGGTATGATAACAATTTACCATAGGAATCCTCCACATTTCCTTGCACCGTCATTAAGGCCTTTTCTTTGGACCTCCAAGCCTTATTATATGTCAGAGTTGACTCATAGCTTGTATATTCTATTATTTTCTTAGGCACGTGGTTATGGTGATGAACCATGTACTTACGTTTGATGCACTCCCCAGTTACCCATGATGGTTCTTGCCTCACATTCTCTTGCCTCGTCAAAATTAAGCATGTGTGTTCTTTTACAATTTTTTGAATCTCAAACATTTTCGAGAATTATTTTTTCTTAGCAAGCAATTTCCAATTGCAGTTCTCAGCCAAACATTTTACAAACCAAAGATCTTTTGTTGACTTCTCCACTTTGAGGATAAAATGATTATACATCGCATGTCTATGAAACCTCAATTGTATATCTTTTTTGTTATAAAAAATGTAACAATTTTCAATCCGCTTTCAAAGGTTAATTGAGCATGTGTTTCAATATCGAGTGGTTCATATGAGAAGTGCTTGGTTTCCTTAGTATGGCTGAATGTTTTCCTGGCATGGGAAGTGCTTAGTTCCCGGAGTGAATGACCTACTCTTGTACTAGCACACTATCTCAGACGCAAATATTGGGCTTGTAATTCTTCTGCATAGTTTTGACTTGGGAAGACACTTTGCTGCTCAAATACATCTCGTTGCTCAGATAATCTTGATGCATTGGGAAGATATTTTACTACTCAAATACATCTCGCTGTTGAGATACATCTTGCTGCCTTGGGAAGACATCTTGCTGCTCAAAAACATCTCGATGCTCAGATACATCTTGCTGCCTTAGGAAGACATCTTGCTTCCTTAGGAAGAAATCTTGTTGCTCAAATATGTCATTTTTGGTATTTTGCTTTCTTGAGTTGAAGGTATTGACTTCTCTACTAAAGAGACACATAGTGGAGTGCGATGATGGGGCAGTGAAGTTGAAAGTTCTTGTAAATAGAATGTCACATCGCTATCTCGAATGATTGTTGCAGGAGGATAATTCATCATAAACATATTATACTTCACTTTGAACACTAAATCATATCTTAATTTGTCCACACCAATAGCATCATAGACAATGACAACTAATTCGTAATATGTAGCATTCGGGGTAGATTCACACCACGACATGAACTTAAGACAAAAAATAACTAACACCACTGTAAGAATAAAGAGAGAATGAGATTGTATTGAATGATATATTTCGGTTACATAGAGTATGTCTATTATATAGACATTACATTGAACTTATATGGAAACTAATATTATAATATAATATAATATAATAATAGTATAATATAATATACTAATGATATTATCACAATTTATATAATATTGTGATAATATCTTACATATATATTATCTTATATTCTAACATCCCTCCTCAAACTCAAAATGGAAAACGCTTGAATAGCTTGAGGTCGAAGACGAGATGATGAAATATTGATGTTGCATTCTTCAAGCTTCAAACAGTCGTGAGCTCCATCCAGTCAAAGGATGACAGTGTGTTGACGGATAAACCAGCGAAGAGATAGAATCCCATGGGAATAGAATGCTGGGGTGAAACAACAACCGAATGGACTCCGAAGTTACTCGCGAGTCTCGAAATCCATCCAACGACGGGATGGCAGTGTGTTGCATTAAAAAAAACGAAAAATGAATGTAGAATCCCATGGGAATAGAATGCTGGGTGAAACAACACTTGTAAAACCCATTCTAACAAAAGAAGGGCAGTATTGACTGAATAACTAGTAAAAATATGAGCATTAATACTGGGATAAAGCAACAACTAAAAATAAACTCACAAAATATGATTGTCGGAGAAAAATAAGAACAACATATTTATTTGAAAGAAAAAAAAACTATTATTAAAAAACATAATAATAATTATTAGAGATTTAGTAGCCCTCCATCAATGGCTAAAATAATCATTGATGGAGGCAGCGGAAGACTAGATTTTGTAGCTCAAGAACAAAACTTCGGCTCTAATACCATGTTAGAATAAAGAAAGAAAGATTGTATTGAATAATATATTGAATTACATAAGTTATGTATATTATATAGACATTACATTGAACTTATATGGAAACTAATATTATAATATAATATAATAATATAATATAATATAATATAATATAATATAATATAATATAATATAATATAATATAATAATGATATTATCACAATTTATATAATATTGTGATAATATCTTACATATATATTATCTTACATATATATTATCTTATATTCTAACAACCACCATCATCAATTTTCCAGTCTCCGTCAAAAAGGAGAAAAACACACACATACATGTGATATGCAATTGGTAAAATTCACAGAAGTGAGTGTTAGTTGTGCATCATCAATTGAATCATTCCGCCTACGAAAATGCATATGTCGCAGACGTAAAATGCAGTTGTCGCAGGCAGAAAATGCATTTGTCGTAGGTGGAAAATGCATCTGTCATAGGCGGAAAATGCATCTGTCGTAGACGACAAATACATCTTCCCCCTACGATAGATGCATTTTCCGCTTAAACAATATATATAATCAATAAACACAGTATATATGACAATCAATGTTTATATGAACAATGTTTTCAGGTATAACACTATAAATATGAAACTTACCATCGACATAATTCATAATGCTATAGTCGTGGGGGAATGACAGACGTCGGGGAGAGGGGAAGCATCAAAAGTAGACGTCTCGACGACAAAGGGTCGTTTGCTTGGACGTCTCGGCGTTGTCGGGTTCATTGCCTCGTTGAGAATGCATGAAGGTGCCTAGTTGCCGTTAGAGAATGAAGGAAAAGAGAAAGGGGAAAGAAGAGAAGTGGGAAGGAATTTTTTTTTATATGGGGTATAAATGTCTTTTTCTAGGGACATAAAGTTACTTTTGCAAACTTTACTCCCCTGTTCTTTTTGGAAATAAGGCTATTATCAAGGTCATTTCGTCAAATTTCCCGTCCGATATGCACTTCCACGACATGTCTCAATATCTCTCCTTTAAAACTCCTAAAAAAAATTCCCTTGGAAAGTTATTATTCTCTTTAGATGATTTTAAAGAAATTTGAAGAAGGACAAACAATGGAATAAGCCGTTAAGAGTTAAAACTAGTATTTAAAACAGAATATGATGAATTTTTATTAGTATAAACATAATAAGGAGTGATTAAGGTGAGAAATTGGGGAATTGTTTGATGAGAAAAAAAATAAAGAAATTAATATATATTTTTTGAGCCAAATTACATCAACACATTATTCACTCTCCCATTTCACTCTTATCCCATCATTTTATAACTTGTCTTGTGGTACATAATTCAAAGAAGTTGCACACAAAAAAAAACAAGAAATATATATATATATATATATATATATATTCAGTTTCTTTCGGTACAGATAATTCAAAGTAAGTTATTGTAAAGATATATATATATATGACTAGTACACATCTATATATTCTTAACAACCCAAAAACAAACAAATTTGTACCATGCACATCCAAGTCCGACGTGACCCTTCATTACTGATATTTAGCTCCTCTTTTATTAAATCGTAGAAATCACAGCCACATAAAAATCAAAATAAGTAAATATTCAATTAAAGTAATTTTAAAATGTGGAAAAATAAAATATATTTAAATATATATATATATAACTTTTTTTTAAGCTAATAAAAGAATATATTTCATACTTATTTAATAATATCATAAGAAAAATGAAACACTTTCTATTTAGACAGCAACATTAGAATCGGTATAAAATTCAGAAAACAAATACCAATTTACTTTATATATATATATATATATATATATATATATATATATATATATATATATATATATATATATATATATATATATATATATATATATATATATATATATATATATATATATATATATATATATATATATATATATATATATATATATATATATATATATATATATGTTTTTTATTAGTAGATATTTATTTATTCATTCTTAATAATTAAAATAAAAGTCTTTTTTATATTTAAGAACCCAAAAATATCAAAACATTGTCACATGCATATGTCCGAAAAAGACCAAGTCAGTATTGATGTTCCAGTTGAGGCCTATAAAAGCCATTTACCTAAGTTATTATTTTTGTTCAGAACTAGTATACATCACAAGCCAATTCACCACCTTGAGCCTTTATTTAATTATGGCTGAAGAAAGGCGTTGTGCCAACTACAAGCCTAACATTTGGAAAGACCACTTTCTTCTATCTTGTTCTACCCAATTCAATGTAAGTTTATTAATGTTTTACTTCTCGAGAACTATATAAATTTACTTTTTTTTTGTCACTTTAATTCATTTTTATATCCAATCTTTGATTATTTGTGTAATACCTATTAATTTAGTAATATCTCTATTTGTATATTTGATTGCTACTTATCATATTTTTAAGGTTAGTTTTATTGTTATCATTTAATCATATCTAAGGTTTGTCTAGATTTGATACTTAATCTTCTTATTTTTTTTAAATATTATTAAAATGGTTTTAACCGATTTCTCAAAAATATATAAAAAAAATATAGACATTAGATATTTTAGGTAAACAATTGATCCCTACCAATCAAGCCTTTAAAGCTACTAACCTGGTAACTATAAATAAAACCCATCAAACTCACACTCACACTTATACAGAGTTTAATTTTTAATATGGGATAACATAATCTCTGAGTATGATTTAATTAAAGTTTAAATCTCGCATAAGTTAAAACTGTAAAAATGATTCATTTGACACTTTATTTTTTAAATTTCAGAAAATGATTCATAAGTTAAAACTTTAAAAATATATATATAAATCCTGGGCATAAATAGATTTTGGAGTTTAGGTAATTATAACCCATTATTATCATACATATAAGGAGTTTGATTTTTTTTTTATGATTTTTGATAAGAGATATTTATAAACAACTTCCTCCATTTGCAATTAACTTTTTACAGTTACCTTTTATAAGCATATCTTAATTCTTAAAATTTTCTCATCTTTATATTTTGTAGAATAATGACTACAAAATGAATATAGAGAATCTCAAAGACATAATAAAAGACATGTTTTTGGTGACTGATTGGATCACAAAATTGAAGTTAGTGAACCAAATTGATATGCTGTGTTTGAATAACCATTTTGAGACCGAGATCAAAGAAACTATAGACGTTGTGATGTTAATGTATCACAATGATGGCAATGTGCATGAGATAAGACACGACGCGTTATCTTTAAGGATACTCAGACAATACGGCTTCAAAGTTTCACAAGGTATACAAATATATCTTTAATTGCTATCTAAACAAATGTCTTCATAACTTGTAATATCTAAAAGTTCCTTATTGTTGAAACTTCTCAGATGTTTTTAGGGGCTTTGTGAATAGAGGATGTGATAACAACATTGATGTTCAGGAACTTATTGCAATTTTTGAGGCATCACATTTAGGATCAGAAAGTGAGAGTTTACTAGACAATGCAAAAATCTTGTCTACAAAATTACTTGAAAATAAATTCTCGAATATAAAACAAACTCGAGAAGCTCTACAACTTCCTTTGAATAGGAGAGTGTTGTGGTATGATCTGAAAAGGCGTATATCTGATTTCAAAAACTCAGATGAAGACAATATTGTGTTACTTAACCTAGCAAAACTTAACTTCAACAATGTCCAAGCCAATCACCATCAAGAACTAGGGATACTAATAAGGTAAAACATGCAATTAAATATGTAGATTACAAAAATGCTTATACAAATAGCATGCGGATTATGATAATGCTCAATTTTCTCTTGAGTTGTTTAGATGGTGGAAGAAACTTGGACTGATGGAGCATTTAAGCTTTACGAGGGACCGAGTCGTCGAAAGTTATTTGTGGAGTGTTGGAGTCAATTATGAACCTCAACATAAGAGTTTTAGAAAATGGTTGACCAAAGCTATAACAATGGTCATAGTTATTGATGATGTATATGACTTGTTTGGATCATTCAAAGAACTTGAATGCTTCACCAATGCCATTATTAGGTTAATATCAAAAGTACCATTCTAGATTATTTTGTTTCATTATCTAACTAGGTAATCTTGAATAAATAATAGTTCTAATTAATTCATAATTTTCATCAGGTGGGATCTTCATGAAGTAGATCTACTCCCAAATTGTATGAAAGTATGCCTAGAAGCACTTTTTAGCTTGACAGAAGAGACTGCTCTCGAAATACAAACAGAGAAGGGTGGGATATTAGTTCTTCCTCATTTGAAAAACGCGGTACATTTATTTTTAATACTTTACAACTCTTTTTTCCTCGTACTTTTTATAGATTCTTTTAATATTGTTACATTAATTATGTTTATAGTGGGCGGACTTTTGCAAAGCATTATTTATGGAAGCAAAGTGGTACAATGAGTGTTACACACCAACACTTGAAGAATATCTAGATAATGGACTGGTTTCATCCTGTGGTCCTTTGCTTTCTCTTATTACCTTTTTTTCATTTGTCAATGAATTGCAAGAAGAGTCTATGAATTATCTTCTACAAGACACTAAGGACATTGTGCACCATATTTCAATCATTGTTCGACTGTGCAACGACATAGGAACTTACAAGGTACTGTCTATGACATATGTGTTAATTTATTTTTTATTTACCTTCAATTTCTTGAAAATAACAATTTTGTACTTTTATTTTATTAGGCTGAACAAGAAAGGGGAGATGCTCCATCATCCATCTTATGTTTCATGAAAGAAACAAAATTTACCGAAAGTTTGGCAAGGGATCATATTGAAAGTCTTATATCTGAAACATGGAAGAAAATTAATGGAATAAGCGTTAATTATTCTACTATATTGCGACCCTTTGTCAAGTGCGTTACTAATATTGCACGAGTGGCACATTTCATTTACCATGCTGGAGACGGGTTTGGTATCCAAGATGGTGAGACTAAGAAGCAAGTCATTTCCTCCCTTATGGTTCCATTTTCAATTGAAGGTTGAGTTCATAATTTGTTTCAAATGAATATATAGTTTCATGTATTATGCATTACAATAAGAGGAGTCGTAACTGAAGCATGTAGTCGAGTCAATGATGTACTTTTCATAGTTACCTATATATGTATGTAATTTGTATGTTTCTTTCTGCCACTTATAGGGTGTTTTTTTCTCTAAAAATGTTATTTGTCTATAATTGTTTTACATAATAAGTTCACACAATACATATTGTAACGCCTAAATCGGTTATCCCGAGAAATCGATTCGGATGTCAATTTAGCCTCCTGCCTTATCTTCTCTAGAATTCCGGGACGAAAAATTAAAATAAATCTAAGTTTATTTCTAAGGATGCTAAAGTGATCGAAGAGACGATAAGCGATCTCAAATCGAGCTCGTTTCTAAGAATTTCGACCTAGGCTAACTTTGATCTGTAATAGTCGCCACCAAATTTTATTTCATTAAATATTATTAAAATGTACCACATGTATGAATAAGAGTTTTGAGATTCTGTTTTAAGATTCATTGTTTGGTTACACGTCTGAAAGGACATCGAAATTATGTCCCACATACCTATTTGAAATGTGGTCTGTACTACAAATATTTCATCATTTATTAAAAAATATAAATGTGTAAAGAAATCCTTGTCCATTTTTAAAGTACTAGTCTAGTTTGAAGGATAATATATGATTTAGACATGCGCCTATGTACGTCATGATGCGATATAGAAAATGCTAATATAAACGATGTTCAAACATACCTCGAAGTGGGCGAACGAATCAATGAAGGAACATGAAAAAGATTCTATAAAAAATATTAGCATTTTTAATAATTAAAATTTTATTTTATGGAATTAAAGAAATCAATTTTGAAAATTTTAAATGCAAGTTATTATTTTTTTAATTAAGGAGAACTAGCATGACCATCCATAATCATGACCCTTCGTTCGTTCCACTCAAAGGGCTTACAGTTGGAATCGAACATGTGACATTATAGTCTCTTAAGTCTACTAATATTACCACTAGACTACTTTGGTGGGGTTAAATACAAGTTATATGTACAAGTGCATAATGAGATTGAATAAAGGTAACCAAACATACCCTAACAAAAAAAAATATTTTGGTTAGAAAGATTATTTTTTCGTGTTTTTTATTATTCTTAGAAAATCAAATAGGGCTTGATATAATTATAAATTTATAATTGAGTTTAATTAAAAAAATTAAAACCAAAACCAAAGGTTGTTGATCAGCTTGTGAAAGGAGCAACCAACTACGTGAGGCACAACTAGAACAAGGAATTAGACCAACCACATAGATCTAAGACCAAATGAGGTGGCCGAGTCAGCAGAGAGTATGCCTCAAAGATCAAAGATTTACGGCTCCTCTACTTTAGGTAGTGTGCACGGGAATACTCAAACACATCCTTCAGTTGATCGACGAAATTCTCTCGGTCAAGCAAAGGAGATTACTCTATATATGTTGTTGGTTGACACACACACGAGCTCCATGGTCGCGGACCACCCTTTGATGGAGGAGGCTTAATATGAATCTCTCGGTAGCAAATGAAATATGATCGCAAAGATTCGGTCGAAGTAAGAGAAGACATGTGATTTTCAAGATAAATGAATCAATTGCTTTTATAAAAATTGATAAGTGTAAGTTACTATTTTAATAAAATGTTTTAGGTTGACTGAAATTGTATTAAACGTAAAATGCAAGGGTTATTTGTTAGTTTAGTAAAACTAATTTGGGATTTTAGCCCGATAGAGACTTTGTAACTTTCTAACAAAAACAATCAAGATGATGGTTAATTTTTTATTGCCTTCTCTCTAAATTTTTGCTTTCTTGATTGATTCTGTCTAATTAGTCATAGAAACCTTGTTGGATTTGTGAATACCTGGATTTGTTCATGGTATTCACAGATTGGTTATATTCTTATTCAAACACTAAGGAGAGCGATTCAACTGATAAGAATTAAGATATCAAGTAAAAAACTCAAATCCTAATTTGATTATTAGCGAATGATCATCTTCTTCTAACACAAATCAAGAAACAAAGATTCATTTGAAGAGGAGAATGGAGAACAAAAGGATATACAACACTGATCCACTATTTCTTCAAAATTGAGACATTACAGGTGAAATCATTACTAATTCTATATTAAAGAGATCTCATTAATATGTGTGATATACAAATATTAATCTGACATTAGAGGCAAAAATGAAGCTCGACAGATATTGTAAAATGCCACTAGATATAGATAGAGTAATGCAATGGAAACTAGTGGGTGCTATGGTGAGAAACTAGATAATGAACACTATGGATCAAAACATGAAAATTCAATTCCCAAATATTGTAATTGTTCAACAACTATGAAAAGATATTCGGAATACATATGAAGGAAATAACTTACCAACACATTTTCAATTGGGAAGAATATATCCACTATTCAACAAGGTACATATAATATTGTTGAGCATTATTATAAAGTTAAATTGATTTGGGATGAAACTACACATTTGAAGTCAGCAAGAAAGTGCAACTGGGATAGAACGTATGTTGTCAATTATTATGGATGTAAGGTTGTAAATGAAGTAGTGAAAGATGTTGAAAAAGTAAAGTTGCTTCAGTTTTTGATGGGAGTATATGACTCTTATGAATATGTCTTAGATAATGTTAGTATCAGATCAATGACCTTCAGTTCATAAGGCATTTAGAAATATTAGTATAACTAGGGAGAAAATACTACAATGATGGTCAAGGAGAAGACATAACTGAACAATAAAAATCAGAAAATTGAATGGAGTTCAAAATTACCTACTGAAAAATTCAAACCTTACAAGAACTCAATCTGCACTCATTGTGGATTAAAAGGTCACATAAAAGTAGGTTGTTTCAAATTGCTTGGATAAAAATAGGCTGCTTTCAACACAATAAATGTGACAAATTCTTGATGCACGTCCCGAACACAAGCCTCGCATCCGAACCTCACCCACGCCTTCGTATACGACCTGAGCCTAGCTCCTAAGCTGCCTAAAGCCTGCGATCAACCCGAACTTGTGACGAGCCACTCGAAATGTGGATCCACGCCTAAAGCTGGCTCACAAGCCTGAAGCAAAGTTCAAACCTGAGCCTAGGCCTACTAAAGGACCTATTTGCTTCATATTTTAAATCTTTTACTTAATTTTATTATTTTGAAGCCTTAAAATATTTTAGAAACATTCTTACATGTTTTTAATATATAGTTTCTCAACATTCTTGTGATTGTAAAACATGAATTTGAAAAGTTTGGATTTTCTACCTCATTTTTTATGCTTTCTCGTCGTTATTCATGCTTCGTCTATCGTTTTAATTTTTAGCCTGTTCTAATACTATGAACATCCTAGACTCAGTTTTAGGAACGAAATAAATATAGTATCTTTAAGATATAGGCTACAATCTTTAGACAAACACTCAAGTTTTTAACTCAAACAAAAGTGTAATGATCTTCACATTTTGAATAAGTCAATTGTTTCATAGTAGAGATCGTCCGTTTAGGACGGGTGTGTAGGCCATAATACCAATTCCCTTTCCCACAAGTCACCAATCAACGGACCCTTAAAACGTTCTGAAATTCTCTCTTTCCTAATTTCTTAAGAAGTAAATTTGGTGGTGACTCTTTATTGAGCCATCTATTTCTTGATTGGTTAAATCTTAAATTTGGTTCCTCGTGTCACGCTTGAGTGAGATAACTCTTAAAAGAGTGGTTTTTCCATCATTTTTTACAAGATTTGCGAGGAAGGTAAATCAATGAATTTTTACAAAGAAAATCGACAAAACAAAACATTTTAAAAACTCAAACGAACTAAATACGTCGAGCTTACCATTTATGTTCCTCGTCCCGCTCGTCACAAGGGATTCGAGATGAATGTAAGGCATGGAGCTCAGATCGGTACGAGTTTTAAAAAATGAAAGGTTGATTAAAATTAAGGCAGAATTATCTATAAGGGTTTGAATGACCCTCCTCAATGCAACATAAAAGTTTGTTATGTTCCCTTTGGCCGGTGATCCTCCTAAGTTTGTACATCATGAACATGTTTCTTAGGCTTCGATGTCAAAACATGGTCTAATTTTTTTTCGGTCAACACACTAGGGATGTTGACAATGAAATTCCCAGGTCGTGAAATTTGGAACCGTTTTTTACGGAATTGGAGTTATAGTTTTTGGTTTTTGAAATATTAGCTTCAGGCTAGAAAATTGTCTTGGTGGTCACTCTGGCCAATGTTTGTTAAGTGGGTTACATTTACATCACATGTATCTGTAATGTAACTTATTTTAGTCTTCCTTATATTATATTAGGCTTGTTCTAAAGGGCTTCTTTCCCTCATATGCTTCCTTCTTTATTGTGTCATCATAGTCTTCTCCGGCCCCAATCTAGATCTTCTAGATAGTGGTATTTATTTCCCTATAAGTTCTTGGTATACTGGACATTCATATTGATATTCAATATTTTCACATGCGCTTGTTCACTAGGGAGATCATCAATCTTCGAGGCAATATCTTTCCAAATGACTCGAAGGTTTCATTTGCACATTGACAAATATTTCTTAGTTTTCGTTTAGGTATGTCTACCTTCACGTACATGCTGAAGTGACAGATGAACACTCGGTTTAATTCTTTAATCATTTCGTTTCATAATAGGTAATTTTCTATCTTAGTTACCACTATAGGGCCATGCCTTACATGTACCGAGTAAACAATTGTAGCACGATAAGCTCCCCAAGTTGGATGTGCATCAGATTTGTTAAGTACATGTTCATGAAGTACAAATGGTCCTATTTTTCCAGTGTACTTAGTCATATTGGATAACTTCAAATTGTAGGAAACAATTACTTTCTCGGTAGCCTCCAATCCGTACTTCTAGTGGTCTGAGGCATATGTTTGTTTATGTCATAAAGCCTCTAACTATTTCAGTATATGGGTGTTTGTAGTCTTCACCTCTGCAATTTCATTAGCGTGGGAACTTGACTCAGAATGTAACTTTACAAGAGACATCGTTACATGGGAACTTGATTTATTGTTCCCTTCTATAGACCCCAACTTGATAGTTCTTGGTTGTTGTCTTCTTTGCTTGAATGCCTTTCTTTCTATCAATTCCGACTAGTTGGGATCTTCTTTTCCTCCCCACATAACTAGCCTACCCGACTGATGTATTGTATATAGGCGGATTGTATGTCCTCTTTAGCTTGTACTTTTTCCTTGATCTATTGTTCCCTTCTATAGACCCCAACTTGATAGTTCTTGGTTGTTGTCTTCTTTGCTTGAATGCCTTTCTTTCTATCAATTCCGACTAGTTGGGATCTTCTTTTCCTCCCCATATAACTAGTCTACCCGACTAATGTATTGTATATAGGCGGATTGTATGTCCTCTTTAGCTTGTACTTTTTTCTCATCTTCCTCATTGGGTTTGGAGCAAAAAAATTGTAATGTCATGAATATTGGTATAGTTATCCGCGAGGAAATACACTATAAATACCCTCGAGAAAATCATTAGGCCACCACAATCTTATATGGAGTTAATATTTATTGTGATTTCTCGTGTGGGATATCAAAGGATTGGTGTAAACATTTTGGAAAGGAAGTGGAACAAGAAGATGAGGGCTTTGAGATTGACCAGTAAATGAGGGTTGTTGAGAAGGCCTAGAAAATAATGTTTGGTTCGGTTTCCCACAGAAGATTAGCACAAGTTCTCTAACATAATAATAAGTTTCTCATCAATGGATCGCAAGTCAGTCTTGGTAGCCATTTCCTCTTCTTCTAGGATGGGCCTTTAAGGCCTTTGGTCGGAGGCATTCTCAAACTTTTTCAATCTTTCTCCTTCGATAGACATGCTTATATTAAAGCGATTTGTAATTGGATCATGTATAGTATCTAAAGTGACTATCGGTTCTACAAAACAAGAAACATTAGTTGAGGCTTAATGCCCAAAAGAGTAACACATGTTAGTCATGCATAGATGTTCTAAAGTGAATAGTATGCGACCACTTTACAATTCATTGTGTGTTTAAAATTTATTTTTTATTAAATGTGGAAAACAAACAATCATATACACCCCTATTTCTCACAATACAATTTATTAGGATCAGGATCGTCGATAGAGGACCGGAGTCCGGCTAAAAGAAACCTCTTACACACACAACGGTTGGCGCTAATCTGATTAGGAATTAACATCGATCTTAACACCACATAGACTGTCATAAACTCTAAAACCTTGTTTAAGGGAGGAAATGTTTGTTTCAGCCTGAAGCAACACACACGGATCAGATAGAAATAGGAATGGAGAAGGGTCGGTTAGAATAAAGGGAAATCGGTTCGGCTAGTTTCTTATTGTACTAGGAAATAAGTCGGTCACCCAGGAACTGGCATGTACTGCTAGTACTCTTTCGGTCTATTTTAAAGCCTGCGTAATTTGCATCAGAACAACTCGTTAGATTGAAACTGGAATTCTTTGGATTCCACAGTCCCACATCTTGAGTGCCCTTTAAATATTTTAAGATTCTTTTGGCAGCAGTATAATGAGATTGATTAGGATTAGCCTGGAATCTTCCACATACTCCGACCGCAAATAAGATGTCCAGTCGACTTGCTGTTAGGTACAATAGTGAACCGATAATCTCACGATAAGACGTAATATCTACTCCTGACCGTCCTCATCTTTGTCTAGCTTAGTGGATGAGCTCATTGGAGTGGCGGCTGCAGAGCAGTTGTCCATTCCAAACTTCTTTAGCAATTTTGTTATATATTTAGATTGTTTAATGAATGTTCCTCCCTTGATATGCCGAACCTGGAGACCTAGAAAGAAGCTCAACTCCCCCATCATACTCATTTCAAATTTATCGGTCATCATTTTTGAAAACTTGTCACATAGCTTAGAATCGGTTGAACCGAAAATTATTTCATCCACGTAAATTTGAACAAGTAAGATATGTTCATTTTTCTCAAATTTAAATAAGGTTTTGTCTATTGAACCTATGGTGAAATCATGATTGAACGAGAATTTTGTTAAAGTATCATACCAAGCTCTAAGAGCTTCTTTTAAACCGTAAAGAGCTTTATCTAGCCGATACACATGGCTAATTAATTCTGAATTTTTAAAACCTGGAGGTTGTTCAACATAAACCTCTTCACTTAACTCACCATTTAAAAATGCAGTTTTAACATCCATTTGAAAAACTTTGAAATTTTTGAAAGCAGCAAAAGCTAGAAAAATTCTAATAGCTTAAAGTCTAGCCATATGAGCAAATGATTCTTCAAAATCAATGTCTTCTTCGTTTTTATATCCTTGGGCCACTAATCTGGCCTTGTTCCTCGTAACCAAACCGTTTTCATTGAGTTTATTTATGAACACCCATCTTGTCCTAAAACTGATTGATGTTTCGGTCTTGGAACTAGATGCCAGACTTTATTCCTCTCAAACTGATTCAGTTCCTCTTGCATTGCTTCCAATCGGGATCTAACAATGCCTCATCCACCTTTTTAGGCTCAATTTGTGATATGAAAACCGAATTTTCATATTCTTCCAAAAGTTGATGCCTAGTTCGGGTGGGTGATGAGAGGTTACCTATTATAAGCTCAAGAGGATGATCTTTATTCCTTTTGAGTTTCGGTCCGGTTATGTCTTCCGAATGACCGATTATCTAATCAAGGTTAGACATATCGGTAAGCTGAATAGAGTCAAACTGACCGATTTCCTCAGTGGACACTGAGGTGTCAACTTTCTACTGTGAAGCAGCTTGATACAGCTGAGTCTCAGCATTAACCGCTTGGTCATAGACAGACCTTTTAAAAACCAGAACATTAGATTGAATATTCAAGTTTTCCAACCGATTGTGTAGATCAAGGGGTGATGCGGTATTGCTTTCAACCGATTCATCAAAAACAACATGTGAAGATTCTTCAACAGTTAACGTCCTAGTGTTATACATCTATATGCTTTATTAACTGCCGAATAACCCATCATTATACCGACATCAGATTTAGCATCAAAAGCGGTCAAATAATGTTTGTCGTTGATGTGAATATAACATTTACAGCCAAAGATCCTAAGATACCGGATGTTAGGAACTATGTCATAGAATACTTCAAACGGTGTTTTATTGAGTTGTTTGTTAATCATAGATTGTTTTTGTGTATGACATACAGTATTGATAGCCTCGGCCCAAAACTTTTGAGCAATACCTGAATCGGCTATCATGGACCTTGCGGCTTCCTTGAGAGTTCGGTTTCTTCTCTCGACCAGTCCGTTTTGTTGAGGAGTTCTAGCACTAGACAACTCGTGCCTAATACCAGATTCCTCAAGGAATGCAGTTAATGTATTACTTGTAAATTTGGTTCCTCTATCACTTCTAATTTTATTTATACGTATTGATTTCTCATTTTGCAATCTTCTAAGTAGTTTAATCAAATTTGGAGTAGCTTCATTTTTAGAAACCAAAAATATTACCCAAGTGAATCTAGAGTAATCATCAATAACAACCATAGTATAATGCATACTGCCTAGGCTTGTGACCCTAACCGGTCCAAATAAGTCCATGTGAAGAAATTCTAAACATCGATTAGATTGATAATTTCCTTTACTTTTAAAAGTTGACTTTATTTGTTTCTCCATTTGACATGCAGAACATACTTTATCTTTTGCAAACTTCATGTTAGGTATCCCTTGAACTAACTCTTTGGTACAAATAACACTACTATTTTTGAAGTTCAAGTGATTTAACCGTTTATATCAAAGCCAGTTTCAATCATTTTTAACTATCATGCAAACCGAGTTTTCAAATTTAGTTTTCCAGTCCACTTTGTAAATGTTTCCTAACCTATTTCCGGTTAGTAAAACGCTACCCTGAGAATTATTAACTAAACATGCATGTTTATGAAATTCAACCGTATATCTTACATCGCACATTTGACTAATACTTAACAAATTAAAGTGCAGATTTTCAACAAGAAGTACATTATTTTTAGTTAAGTTTCTATGGACAATCTTACCCTTGCCCACGGCTCTACCTTTAGAGTTATCGCCGAAAATGATCATTGCACCGGCTTCCTGAACAATATCGGTCAACAACCTGCTGTTTCCAGTCATGTGTCTGGAGCAGCCGCTGTCCAGATACCATTCCGAAGTTCCTAGCCACTTGTTCTACTTAATCTATAAAAATAAATATTTACACCTATTTGGTACCCACATTTACTTGGGTCCGTGGTTGATTAGTCCTTTAGAAATCTACACTTTAATTAATTGGATGACTTTCCCAGTAGTAGTTTTAATGATTTCACCGTTACCTGGCTTGACATCTCTCTGTCTGCCTATAAATACCTCATTGTGTCGTGGTAGTGAGTGTTGATTTGTTCTATATGAATGTTTATCGGTTTCCTTTATCACCGGCCGGTTGGCTTTCCTTCTCTTAGGATAAAGTCATTTTACCGTGTCGGTTGGACTCACATATTTAATTTCTTTGGCCAGTTTTGAATCATGATCTGCCTCATTGTCGGTTGAACTGCTCTTAAAATATCTTATGAATGGAAGCTTGTTTTGTTGAGATTCAACTCGTTGGAAGGTTTCCGGTTAGCCAATTTACCGCCTTTATATCCAAGACCAAACTTGCATTTGGGATGTCTTTGGTAGGTTGACATCTGGATTACTGCTTCACTGGACTTCTTCCAAGCAGCCATGACATGTTTTGATCTTTTATTTTCTTCAGTTAACGATTGAACTGTCTCATTGAGCCTCTCATTCTCATAGGATAGTTCAATCGGTTTTAGTTCCACTTGATTCACCGGTTTGGAAGTTACTCGGTTTATTAGTATGGACATTCAGTCGGGTTGGTACAAGAGCAAACAGGTTCTTGAACTCAACAACCATGTCATTGAATGCAGTAACCAAATCTTCTTTAGTAAACTCTTCATAAGAGAAATCAATACCTCTTCCTCCTTAGCCATGAGGCAGGTGAATCCTTCGTTATCTCTATCCGAGACGGTATGAGCCCACAAGCTCCCACCATCGTCAGCTATCAATGCCTTTTGAACTTCTCGCTTTCACCGGATTGCTAATGTTCACCCCTTTGGTTGTTGTCAGCCGGTCTTCGGTCATCCTGTTAGAAAAATCAAGATAGTTAATTTATTAAAAAGAAAATTAACTATCTAAATAACTTAATAAATCTTTAACCATATGTGCAGGAACAGCTTCAACCGAATCGGCTAATCCATCAACATGATTGGCCAAACCGAAATGCTCAACCTGAACTATCCTCTCGGTTAAACTGAATCGGCTCAAACACATTCGAAGTTAAACCGAATCGGCTCAAATTTAGGCCCGGCTAGAGATGATAACCGATAATGTTCGGCTGGCTCATCGCATTGAAGATCTTAAAGCCAACGGGAAGATTATTCAAAGTGATGAATAATCTGAAGATGACGTAATGAATATATCTTGGGAATATGTAAAAGAAGGTCCTGATATATGGCATACAACAATCTAATGAACTTAGATTTTATCCAAGCTCACAAACAACCTTCACGATGCAGACGGCCGCCCCATGCATGGTTGCCATGTGTACAAAAGCAAAGCTACCTACTCTGACCGGCTCGGCTACCTATGACCAATCAACTCAAGAGTGAGAAATATGACCGTTGTCATATTTCCCATATAAAAGGAAGTCAAGGCATCGAAGAGCGACATAGAAGTGATCAACCCGTTTCTACCTGATCAAACTTGAAAATCATCTGAAACATACGAAAGTTATACAGTTCTCTTGATCAAAGTGAAACAGTTGTAAACAATAAATATTATATTGTAAAAGTGTATTACATCACTGTGTAAGTGTTGTAAAGTGAACGATGAACAGTAAATAAGACTCGATCGTATTGTATTATTGAATATTCCATTAGTGAATATCCTTCTCACTATTTGAGAAGAAAGGTGACGTAGGAGAGTTTACTCCGAACATCCATAAAAATCTGTGTTTTGTGTTCTTCATTTACTTTCTGTCACTAAACTAACCGAGCTGATCTTTCTCCACTCCACTCCAACCGGACCGAATTCACTTCACCTAAATTGATCTCTCCATACTACTTTCCCTTAACCGAATCGTGTGCAGTTGCTTCAGGTTAAAATAGACATTTTCTCCCTTGAACTCGGTTCAAGAGTCTGTGACAACCTGCATAGTGTTAAGAACGGTTCTAATCTCTAACCGAATTAGTGTTAGTCTATGTGTGTGTTGTTGTAAGAGATCTCCTTTAGCCAGACTTCGGTCCACTATCGGCGATCCCGATCCTAACACATCCGGTCTTCGGTCATCTCTTCTTGGTCTTCTGCACTCCGACCTGTAGTGACCAAAAGCATTACAATTAAAACATCTAACATTAGATTTATCACCGTAGTTGTAGTTGTAGTTGTTTGATGGTTGATTCTTCTTTATGAATTTTCCAAATTTTCTTGCAAGCATAGTCATCGCATCCTCGGTAAACTGTTCAGCAGTTTAAGCCGGTGCAGGAGCGGTTTGTTCCACGGATGTCACCAAGGCTTTGGTTGCGGTTGACGTTGAGGCTTCATCTTCGATCCGAGATCTCATCTCGAACTTGTATGCCTTTAAGTCTTCAAAAACATTGTGTAGTTTCATGGCCCGAGGCTGTTGGATTCTTGCATCACCAGGGTTTTTATGTCCCAAGCACTATGAAGGGATCTTAATGCTTTGACAATAATTTCCTTATTGTCGTACTTCTTTCCAAGTGTAGACAACTCATTCACCACATTTGTGAACCGATCACTAAATTCTTTCATAGTTTCTCCTAGCCTCATTTTGATATTTTCAAGCTTCTGAGTTGCCACCAGTATTTTGTTTCTCTAATTCTTTCGTTTCCCTCATGAAGTTGAATCACTGTTTCCTAGGATTCCTTTGTAGTCTTGCAATCTATGACCTTCTTGAAGGTGTTTTTTGTCCAGAGATTTGAAAATGTGTCTCAAGAAATGGTTGTCTAGGTTGTTACTTCTCTTATCTTAGGTTGTCCATTCACCTCTCTCTTTCTCGATCTTTATCGAACCTTCTTTAAGGAAAAACATCATTTCATCATTCATGGTAATCATATGTAGATACATCTGAATCTTCTAGTCGGTAAACTCCTCACTTTCTAGCATATGAGGCTTCTCATTGTGAGTCATGTTTGCCAGATTTGGTTGCTTGGGTGTTAAGATCAACCGCTCTGATACCACTTTTTAGGATCGGAATTTCCAATAGAGGACCGGGGTCTAGCTAAAGGAAACCTCTTACACACACAACGGTTAGCACTAATCTGGTTAGGAATTAACACCGGTCTTAACACCACACAGATTGTCACAAACTTTTGAACCGAGTTCAAGGGCGGAAATGTTTGTTTCATCCTGAAGTAACACACACGGATTGGATAGAAATAGGAATGGAGAAGGGTCGATTAGAATAAAGGGAAACCGGTTTGGTTAGTTAAATGACCGGAAATGAGTAAAGAACACAAAACGCAGATTTTATGGATATTCGGAGATGAAACTCCTACGTCACCCCTTCTTCTCAAACAACGAGAAGGATATTCACTAAGGAATATTCAACAACACAATACAACACACAATCGAGTCTTATTTACTACTCGATGTTCACTTTACAACACTCACACAGTATTGTAATACACTTTTACAAATATGTAAATATCAGAACTTAACAATTTGTTTTTGTCACTCAATAGCTTTGTAATTTTCTCAAGGTATGTTCTCAGGAGTGAAAGGATCGCGCACGGATTTCTCAAGGCGGAAGAAGAAGGCGATCAAGACCAAGACCAATAGGCTTTTCTTCAGCCCTTTAGCTTCCTTTTATAGGGGAAATATGACAACGATCATATATCTCTCTCTAAGATGGTTGGTCAAAATGATCAGCAATCCATTTAATACGGTGGAAGCTTCCCAAAGAATGATGCTAGCTGTGCCAACTTAAATCAGGTCGCTTATACGTTTGTGTTTGTACACTTGGCAGCTGTACATCCGGCGGCTCCCTGCTCTTTGGAGGTTGATTCTGGATTTATACCAGATCAGGTAATTGTTCATCTGACAACTGCCTTAAGTCTAATCAGCAAACTTGTTTTAGAAGACAAGTGACACAGTCTAAACCTTTGAGGACCTTCCTCTGCACATTCCAATGAATATATGTTTGCATCAACACATCAATTGCCAATATATCCATATCTTTGATTTTGTTTTGATTTAAGTTGTCCGGTGAAAATGTATGTTGCCTTAGGATTTGATCCGATCGGACGCATATCGGTTGATAACTTAACCGGTCTGAAGTTTAGCCGAGCCGGACTTCTGAGAAGAGGTTTCGGTTTGTGCTGTTTTAGGAGGATAGTTTAGACCGGTCAGGTTGAAAGTATGTACTTGCACATAGAATTTAATTTAATTAAGTTCTTTTAGATAGTTAATTACTTATTGATTAACTATCTAGTTTTTCTAACACAATTCACTCATGAGTTTGTGAAATAAAAAAATGGAAAGTTAAACTTTGAAAATGTAAAAGAGAATCCAAACTATGTCTTCTTCCATCGACGCGCTTCCTTATTTTTGCCTCGTTCCTCTTGATCGGCGTTCGTGGAGTAGTATGCCTTCTCTCGATCAAAAAGTTCCTAGTCCAAATGGACAACAATCGAACGTCAAACATCAACACGATCTATGTAATAAAGACTCAAAGACAAGTAATTAATTATGTTAGACTTTATTTTTTTATTTTATTTTATTTTCAAATAGATAGAACATACTCAATTACAGCTTATTTATAATTATATGCATACACGTATTTACATATATATTAGTCACGTAAAAGAAAAAGACTTTCGACGTGGTTTTATTGCTTGGTCATGACGAGTCAATGAGTAAACGAGTCTGGTAGAAAGTGATTTATAATGTTTGTGTCTATGACTTCTATGGTAAGAGAGTGGTCCTATTGAAAAGGGCGATCTAAAATGTGTCATTGTAGAGAGGTACTCTCAATTGGGATGCCCTTCGCTATCTTTTATGATCCTTTCCTTAAAATAAGGAAGCTCACATGACAAAGAAAGGATTAATCCCGAGTTTTTTCCAAAGTTCATAAACTCGCATAACATCTCTCAAAAAGAGATAGATCGTCATTCTACATTGACGGATCTTGACACATAATCAATACATATATATGTGTGTGATATCGCGCAACGCATTGAGGACGATAATATGACTACTTAAGAGGGTGTTGTGAAGAAGAAAAAGACCTACAATTTCAACAACCTAACAGAATAACTTCTCTATATATATATGGTGGAAAAGCGTTAAAGTCACTATCATCGTCGTCAATGCGGTTATATTAGTAGTTTCTACTCAAAAGAGTATATACTTTGTTCATATGTATATATATGCGCATTTTTAGTGTAGGGGCCAAGCTAAACTGGATGGAGATAGAGAGAATCAACATTATTCCATATATTTACCTCTTTCCACATCAATTTGATCCAACCTAAGGTAAACATCATCATACTACCACATCAGCGATGGTCATTGTAAATTTGGCTGGAGGTAAACACAATACTTTTTTTGGTATTTTTAAATAGGTGGGTAAAATGTCTATTTCCTAAAACACTGGGTACTCAAGTGTCTTTAGCATATTTAATTAAACTAGACAAAATGACCAAAGACAAAGTCATCAACGAACATTATGATTGGAAAGACGCCATGTAAACATATGAGAAAGCAGTTACCCCTATAGGTGTCAAACTACCGACCATACCCAAATATGTCGGTAAAAATTATACTTCCGTCTTTTTCAAAATGTATACGTCTACGATGACTCCACTATGGCTTGAAGAATCGACAACACTCCATTTATTTCCCCAATACCTCGATGAAGATTCTTGACGATGGTATCACCAACAAAAAGTAGCATAATTAGAAACAATTGAGAAACTAACAACATGTTTCAGTATGCATCTAAATTTGGAAAGACTAGAAAAGAAGTTGAAAACATCAAATAAAGGGGAAAATGAAAAATTCGCGGTTTTCATCAAAGATGAACAGTTTATAAATCACTCATAAGTACAAGATCAGTACAGGCAAGAAAAACTATGCAACATTGAACGCTTTTTTGTTCGATTTTACAAGTTTGGTTGATTTCTCTTATAGCCTTAAGTTCTATATAATAAATTTTTTTTTTCTAAAATAAAAAATATAAGTGACAAAATAAATCTCTTTGAAATCCTACAAATAAAAATATCATAGCCAGGTTTCAATCTTAGGACCAGTGGGTTATGGGCCCAATAAGCTTCCGCTACACCACTCTAATTTAGTGATAAAATATTAAAATGAATATGATGAAAACAAATATAAGAGAGTATACGACAAAATAATAAAACCTCAAATGGATACATCAACCTTGCTAATTAAATTTTGAACCAAAAATAAACTTAAGCGGCCAATAATTATAAGTTTTGAATATTTAAATTAAATAATCAAAAAGGTAGAAATTGTTAGTTAAAATAGATAGATAATTAGTAAGTAATTAACTATCTAAAGAACTTAACCAAAATTCACCATTTGTGCAGGAAAAGCAAGAATTGGTTTACCGCTCATCCTGGTTGACCGATATAAAAAAGGCGGCACAAACCGAGATCATCCAAACAAACTATTTATTCGGCTATCTTTACAAAAGAACAAGTAGAGGATAGGCTTAGTAGTGTAACGGTTTTACCGCTCAGTCTCATGTTCAGTAAACTTATCATCCATACCTCAGGAAGAGAAATCAACTTCTATTCTTCGTCAGTATGACCGGTTGACCGATATTGAAAAGACGGCGCAACCGGTGGTTTGTTCGATAAACTACTTGGTATAACTCTAAGCTACTATACAAAGACAATCTATAAGATGGTCGGTAGCTTGACCGATTAGAGACGGAACCACCTTTATGCTAAGACAGATCTACACTGAGAGCGGCCGATAGGATCCATTTCAGTGCAATACATAAGGGAGCTTTCAAATGTACAAACTGTATTATTTTCATTTTAACACAAGTCTAATGATATCTTTGGGAAGCAGAAGACTGTCAAAATACTCTGATACCTATTTTGGTATAAGACTAATAAAAGTCCACTTGGAGCAGATGTTTGTCACATTACTCTAGATAATCAAATTAGTATGTTGATCTGCTCTTTGGGAAGTGTTAAACCCATTAAATGCCCTGTTGTATCTCGCTAATCAACCAATCAAAATCAATAAACAAAGGGATACCATGCAGGTATCCGTTGAAGATGAGAAATATTACTATTGTCATATTCCCTACAAAAGGAGATCAGAACACAAGCAGAAGAAAAAGAAGTGAACAGAAACATACGAACGAAAGTAGAAAATCAACCTTGAAATCTAAAATCCTCTCTGTTCATACATTGTGTAAAGCATTTCAAAGTGTGTTAGATCTTTCACGTGTATTACAAGTTCATCTATTCTGTGTGAGTAGTGAGTGTTGTAAGTTAAAAACAAGCAGTAAATAAGTCTCGGTTGTTCGACTTATTGTAAACTGTTTGAATATTCTAAGTGAGTATCATTCTCAACGTTTGAGAAGAAGGGGTGACGTAGGAGTTTACATCCATAAATCCTGTATTGTGTCTCTTTTCTATTTCATACTTTCTTATTGTTGTACAAACCATGTGTGTTACTTCAAATCTAAACAAACAGTTCCACACTTGAACTCGGTTCAAGAGTTTGTGACGGTTTGTGTAGTATAGAGACCGATATTAACTTATAACCGAGTTCGTATCAACCGGCGTGTTGTGTAAGCGTTCGTCCTAGCGAGACCCCCAATCTCCAATGGCGACCCCGATCCTAACAAACCCAATAACACAATAAAAAGAGGAGATGAGGGATTCAAAATAAATATCAAATTGTGTGGGGATCATTTGTAGAGTGTACATAAGGCTTTCACGATTTTATTGAAAGTTGATTCAAAGAATACGATAAACCGTCAACATTAACAATCCAACTTGAGCCAGGTTTCGATCCTGGGACCTGTGGGTTATGGGCCCACCACGCTTCCGCTGCGCCACTCTGATTTGGTGATAAATATTAAAATGAATATGATAAAAAGATAGATAAGAGAATATACGACAAAATAATAAAACCTCAAATGGATACATCAACCCAATAACACATTAAAAAGAGGGGATGAGGGGACTCAAAATAAATCTCAAATTGTGTGGGATGCAAACTGAAAAAAAAAAAAGAGTTTTTGCTAGATATGAAAAAATAATTTGTTGATGTTGTTGATGGGTCTAGATGATCCTTATGAAAATATAAATGATAGTATTCTAGTTATGGATCATTTGTAGAGTGTATATAAGGCTTTCACAATGTTCTTGAAAGATGAATCAAAGAATCTTATAAATCGCCAATATTAACAATTTAACTTACAATCTGCCATGACGGGAAAAACTCAAAGAAGGTAGGTCAATGCAATTCAAAGAAAATGATGGTAGGGATACAACAATGACAAAAGAAGAAATATTTCATTTACACTACAATATGAATGATCATTCTAAAGAGAGATGCTACAAACTAATTGATTTTCCAAATTCATTTGGATAATATCAAAATGAAGAATATTGTGAATTAAGTATCATCCGACAACAATGAAAAAACAACATTCTCACAAGATTAAATGAAGAGAACAATAGAGTTGTAGCCACTCTAATTTAATGATAACTTATTAAAATGAATAAGATAAGAAAATGAGATAAGACAGTATACAACAAATTAATAAAATTTCAAATGAAAACATCAACCCAATAACAAAGTAAAAATAAGGGACGAGGGAGACTTGAAATATAACCATCAACATAAAAAGAATAACAACTAACAAATCCATATATAAAGGGTTTCTTATAAAAAAAAAACATATACATTTGGTGCGACCAATTTGGTGTCAATGTTGAGTCATTGGGAGGGCTGTGTGTACATCGGCTCGAGAATTCTTATTTTTTTGTCATTTATCTGTGATGCATTTGTTCATTTGTTGTCATGTTTCTCACATTACTCTTTTCTTTTTCTTGATAATGTTTTTCCAAAAAAAATTCAGAGAAAAAAATGCTAGACGAACAATAGAATGAGAAAGTTAAAACAATTTAGATTTTAGAGTTTTAGTCTATTTTTCTCCTAAGATATTGATAAAGAAAAGTGAATAAAAACGTGAATGAATAGATTATTCAATGGTTCATTATTTAAGGACATTTAGAAATAACCACAACGATATTTATTTAGTGTTATTACGTATACCCAATGGCGGAGCCACGTAGCGGGTGGGCTCTAGCCCAGGGTAGAGTTTTAAAATAGTTTTTATATATATGTTTTTATTTAACAAATATAGTTAGCTCATTTGGCTTTTGGACTTAAGTATTATCCTAGAGGTCAGGTGATCAAACCCTGGCTGCGTTTTGTATAAAAAATATTTATATAACCTAAGTATAGATTCCTTTGTTTTGTATAAAATTTATTTATATAACCTAAGTATAAAGAATTATATATAAAATAATTTAAATTATATAATAGTTTTATTAATTCTTTTAAAATTACATTTATATGATAATTATATATTATTATTTTTAATATAATTAATAATACCAATTACTAAGATAAAAGATTAAATAATAATTTAAATAAAGGTAAAATAGTTTTTTATATTTTTTAATTTTAAAATATTTCAAAGTTTTATATAAATTGATAAATTATTTATTTTTCTAAAATGAATTATATATATATTAATATTATATAATTTTAATTATATTCTTCTGGAATGTATATTAACTTAATAATTTATTTTTGTTATTATTTTATATTTTTATTATTATTTTTATATTTTTATTCGTTTTTCTATATTCTCGTATAATTAAGATATACTAATTAAACTTTCTTATTTTTTTTCTTTATATATATAAATAGTTAGTTTTTATTTATTTAAAACTTAATTAATTTAACTTTTCACATTTTTAAACCTATTTTTTTTTTAATTATATAGTTTTAAATTTATAATTTTTTTTTTAAATTGAGTATTTTTATCTTTAATTAGATTTCGTATATTTATTTTATTTTAATAAGGTATTCGTGAAACGATTTGATTAAAATTTTCATTTATTACTCGTGTTAGTGTAACTAGCATTTAGCCTGTGCATTTGCACGAATAATAATATAAAAAACCGGGAAAAAAAATTACGGATAACATTTTTAATTATATTTTTAACCGTTTTAAGTTTATGGGTGGGTTAACCCACAATCCGACCCAAGTATCCATTACTCAACATCATTATATATTAGTTAGTTAAAAATGTGAACTTATATTAATATTAAAACGTCCCGCGTTTATCAAATTTGGTGCTGAATTTAAAATATACCGTCTTAGTAGCTTAGTTGGTTAAAGAGTTGTATTTATTTTGTTAGGTTGCAAGTTTGAAACATACCTTTAGCATTTTTAATTTTATTTTTAACCGTTTTAAATTTAAAGGCGGGTCGACCCACAATCCGACCCAAGTATCCAAATTAACAACAACTCTCGATCCGGCAATCCGGACATTTTAAAAATTAAGCATCATTATATATATAGATACCTATACTATTTAGTCAGCCCAGTGAAAAAAAAATTCCTGGATTCGCCCTTGCGTATACCGTCTCTAATTAAGTATTTGGTTATTTTATTATAAAATTAATATTTTTGGATTTTTATTAAAATTATAAGGAATGGAAGGGTGAAGAAGAGATGTAAATCTGGGTTGAAATGATCGGGAAGATTCAAAAGTGAATAAAAAGCCCACATGACTAGAATGGAGACATAGGCCTAGGATAAAGCATAATTATATTTTTTCAATTTTAAAGAAATAACTTAATTATGTTTAAAAGAATAAATTAAGTGACGTAATATTTGAACAAATATGTGAATAAATTTTGAATAAATTTTTTAAATAAATTCAAAATATTCAAAAATTGCCTCTATTTCTCAATCACTCTCATTTTTGTAGTGGAAAAAAACAAAATCTTAGTCTCGAAGAAAGTTCAGTTTTATATTATTTAAATAAAAAGTTTATTATTATTATTATTATTATTTATTAATACTTCTTAAGTTCTTTTTTATACACTAAACCAAACAAGCAAACTATTTGAATTTTAATAGGCCACTCACCCTTCTAGACGAACGTTGCGATGAACTCGAATCAAAACAATGTTCTAAGTAATTCTTTGAATCAGTGAGTTTTCCATGTTGGATCCAACATTGATCCTTATTGTGACCAGTTTTATGGAAGTAGTCACACCTAGGTCGATTAAGCTTTTCATCATATCTAGAGTTTCGACTTTGCATGGCGAAGCAAAGAAGACGATAACTTCATTTTGTGAGACAAGTGCAGAATACTATGCGATTGGATTGGAGAAATGACGGGCGTTATGGGATTTACTTGAAGACGAAGCTCTTCTTGTCGAACGACAAAGACCACTTCATTCAGACTTTGCGTGGGTTTCATCGCCATTATCTAACATTTAACTAGTTCAAATATAAGTTTCAAACCGAAAAGGTTCTTTTAGATTATCCTTCTCTCTCGGTATTAGATTTATAAAGTTCAACATCATTTGTGCAATGTTACTAGTTCTCTTCAAAAGAGTCAATTAGTTGCCAATATTTATAAGTCTACTAAAATACTCATATATATGTAATATGTCCATTGAATAATCTACTCGAGTTTGTATATTATCAATTTAACTTGAAATAGTTTAGAAATATTATCGACATAATATCGAGATTTATCTATGTCCCTCTACTATTAAGTGATTTAAATAGTTTTTTCATATTTTTGGAGTATCGAATTAAGTAGTCATGACATAACTTAATGATTATCTCAGTTCAATATTTTATAGATTGAATCTGTAACGTTTAAACTATGAGGAATTTTAGTGATCAATTTCTCCTTTCACTTCCCATATATGTAAATTTAAAACGTATTAGGCCATGCCATATAATTTCTACCATTTAACTTATAAGGCCTTCGATTGATTCTCCTATATTTGTTTAGTGACTGATTTTTATTACTGTAAGGGTGTGTTTGATGAGGAAGAATTGGAATTCTAATTCCAATTTCATGAAATTGGCATTGAATTACAATTCAATTCCTATGTTTGGAAAAATTATAGAATTGTAATTCAATTCCAATTTCTATGTTTGGGAAAATGATAGAATTGTAATTCAATTCTAATTCCTATGTTTGTAAAATAAAATATCGGTTCAAAATATTAACTTTTTAAATATGTTTTCACGTTTTTGGTACGTTTAATACGTTTTTGACATGTTTAACACGTTTTTGACATGTTTAACACGTTTTTGACATGTTTAACACATTTTTACACGTTTTTGGCACGTTCAAACACATTTTTGACATATTTAACACATTTTCACACTTAAAACACATTTTCACACGTTTAACATGTTTTTCACGTTTTTGGTATACTTAACACGTTTTTTACATTTTTAATACGTTTAACATATTTTCACACGTTTTAACAAATTTAACACATTTTTCACGTTTTTAGCACGTTTTTAAAATGTTTAATACGTTTTTCACACATTTAACATGTTTTTCACGTTTTTACACGTTTAACACGTTTTTGGCATGTCTAACACGTTTAACACGTTTTTGGCATGTGTAACACGTTTTACACATTTTTGACACGTTTAACATATTTTTTCACGTTTTAGCACATTTAACACGTTTTTCACTCATTCACACACGTTTTTCACGTTTAACACGTTTTTCACACGATAAACATGTTTTTCACGTTTTTCACACGTTTTTCACGTTCATCACACGTTTTAACATATTTTTCACGTTTTTCACACATTTTACACACGTTTAACACGTTTTCACACGTTTTTACGTTTTCACACGTTTTTCACACATTTTAACAGGTTTAACACGTTTTTCACGTTTTTCGCACGTTTTTCACACACTTTAACAAGTTTAACACATTTTTCACGTTTTTAACATGTTTAATACGTTTTCACACGTTTAATATGTTTTTCACGATTTTCACACGTTTAACACGTTTTTGGCATGTCTAACACGTTTTACATATTTTTGACACATTTAACACGTTTTTTCACGTTTTGGCACATTTAACACGTTTTTTACACGTTTAACACGTTTTCCACACATTTTTCACATTTAACACGTTTTTCACACGTTTAACATTTTTTCACATTTTTGGCACGTTAAACACATTTTTGGCATGTCTAACACGTTTTTCACACACTTTACACATTTTGACACGTTTGACATGTTTTTCACGTTTTGGCAAGTTTAACATATTTTTGCACATTTTCACACGTTTTAACACGTTTTCACGCGTGTTTCACGTTTTTCACTTTTTCACACATTTATCACGTTATTAACATGTTTTTCACGTTTTTGGCACATTTAACATGTTTTTGACATTTTTAATACGTTTAACATGTTTTTCACACGTTTTGATAAGTTTAAAACGTGTTAAACATGTCAAAAACATAAAAACATGTTAAACGTATCAAAAATGTGTTAAACGTGCCAAATAAGTGAAAAACTTGTTAAACGTGCCAAAACGTGAAAAACATGTTTAATGTGTTAAAAATGTGTCAAACGTTTCATAAATATTAAAAAACATGTGAAACGTGTCAACAACGTGTTAAACGTGTTTAATGTGTTAAAAACGTTTTAAACGTGTTAAAAACATGAAAACGTGTGAAAAATGTGTTAAACGTTCCAAACATGTGAAAAACTTATTAAATGTGCCAAAACATGAAAAACGTGTCAAAATGAGGTAAATGTGTCAAACACGTAAAAAAATGTGTTAAAGGTGTCAAAAACGTGAAAACGTGTTAAACGTGTCAAAAATATAAAAAAACGTGTTTAATGGTAAAAAACGTAAAAACGTGTTAAACGTGTCAAAATAAGGTAAATGTGTCAAAATCGTAAAAAATAGTGTTAAATGTGTCAAAAACGTAAACAAATGTGTTAAATGTGTCAAAAACGTAAAAAAAAACATGTTAAATGTGTCAAAAACGTGAAAACGTGATAAACGTGTAAAAAATGTGAAAAACTTGTTAAACATGCCAAAACGTACCAAAATGTGCCAAAATGTAAAAACATGAAAACGTTTCAAAAACGTGTTAATCGTTCTAAACATGTGAAAAACTTGTTAAACGTGCCAAAACGTGAAAAACTAGCTAAACGTGCCAAAACGTGAAAAACATATTAAACGTGTTAAATGTGTTAAACGTGTCAAAAATATGGTAAATGTGTCAAAAATGTAAACAAATGTGTCAAAAACGTGAAAACGTGTTAAACGTGTCAAAAACGAAAAAAAAATGTGTTAAATATGTCAAAAACGTGTTAAACGTGTCAAAAACGTGTTAAACATAATAAATATGTGAAAAACTTGTTAAACGTACCAAAACGTGCAAAATGTTCCAAAAAGTAAAAAACGTGTTAAATGTGTCAAAAATGTGTTAAACGTGTTAAAAACGTGAAAAACATGTTAAACGTGTCAAAAACGGGTTAAACGTGTCAAGGACGTGAAAACGTGTTAAATGTGTCAAAAACGTGTTAAACGTGTCAAGGACGTGAAAAACGTGTTTAATGTGTCAAAACGTGTTAAACGTGTCAAAAACGTGTTAAACGTGTTAAACGTGCCAAAAACATGTTAAGCGTGTCAAAAACGTGTTTAATGTGTGAAAAACGTGTTAAACGTGTTAAAAACATGGAAATTATATTTAACGTGTCAAAAACGTATTAAACGTGTCAAGGACGTGTTAAACGTGTCAAGGACGTGAAAATGTGTTAAATGTATCAAAAATGTGTTAAACGTGTCAAGAACGTGAAAAACGTGTTAAGAGTGTCAAAACGTGTTAAACGTGTCAAAAACGGGTTAAACGTGTTAAAAACGTGAAAATTATGTTAAACGTGTTAAACTTGTCAAGGACGTGTTAAACTTGTCAAGGACGTGAAAAACGTGTTATACGTGTCAAAAACGTGTCAAACGTGTTAAATGTGTCAAAACGTGTTAAACGTGTCAAAAACGTGTCAAAAACGTGTTAAACATGCCAAAAACGTGTTAAACATGTCAAAAACGTGTTAAACGTGTTAAAAACGTGAAAATCATGTTAAACGTGTCAAAAACGTGTTAAACGTGTCAAGGACGTGTTAAACGTGTCAAGGATGTGAAAAACGTGTTAAATGTGTCAAAAACGTGTTAAACGTGTTAAGGACGTGAAAAACGTGTTAAATGTGTTAAACGTGCCAAAAACGTGTTAAACGTGTCAAAAACGTGTTAAACGTGTTAAAAACGTGAAAATCATGTTAAACATCTTAAAAGTGTCAAAAACGTGTTAAACGTGTCAAGGACGTGTTAAACGTGTTAAATGTGTCAAAACGTGTTAGATGTGTCAAAAACGTGTTAAACGTGCCGAAAACGTGTTAAACGTGTCGAAAACGTGTTAAACGTGTTAAAAACGTGAAAATCATGTTAAACGTGTCAAAAACGTGTTAAACGTGTCAATGACGTAAAAAACGTGTTAAATGTGTCAAAAACGTGCCAAAATATGATAATATGTTAAACGTGTGAAAAACGTGTTAAACGTGTGAAAAACGTGTTAAACGTGTGAAAAACGTGTTAAACGTGTTAAAAACGTGTTAAACGTGTTTAATGTGTGAAAACGTGTTAAACATGTCAAAAAATAAAAAAACGTGTTAATTTGGAATTACAATTCCGACGTAAAAAGATTGAAATTGAGAACTATCAAATTACACTCTATTGAAATCCATTGGAATTCTAATTCCAATTTCAATTCTTAATATTAAAGTGTGTAACAAACATAAGAATTGGAATTGTACTCTCCAATTCCAATTCCAATGCCAATCCAAGGTTATCAAACACACCCTAATATTTAACTTCAGATGTGTGAGTACCAAAGTTATATATATATTATGTACAAATATTAATAATTTTGTTTATTTTATTTTACGTTAATTCTTTTAAACGTGATCTTTTTTTTAATTATTTTAATATTAAGTTGGAGTCCCATCAGTGTCGACCCTGAGATTTGGGCTGCCCCAGTCTCTCGAGTACACACGATCGACTAAATATTTTAAATACTTATCTTTCACCACTACACTATAACAATTTTTATTAAAAATTATAACAAATTTAATAAAAATATCTTACTCATTTTAATAATTGTGCTGTCTTTAATCGCCCTGAGTCCCATAATATTTTTTTAAATTTCTTGCATTAAATCTGCATCACTCTATTTTCTAACTTTGTCCTTAGGATTATTGATATAATATAGTTGAAATGATAGTGAGAATTTAGAAAAGGGAATGTAAACTTCTCTTCCCTGTCACTTCTGTATACTCATACTATAAATAAATCAAATATCAACCATTATTTTGTATTTTTAAATTGGTTGTTTCAAAATATATGTAGTTAAAAATTAACACAACTTTTTTCATTTATATTTTTGGCTAATAATTATTAACCTTTAACTTAATAAATATTAACTATTAATTACTATCATTATTATTTTAGACTTGATATTATGTTTAAGTTGTCTTTATTTAACTTAAAAGTTTTATTTAAAAGTTTTATTTGTCTTAGTAATTTTATTTTATTTTTTTTAAATAAAAACTTGTATTAAAAAGAGCGTAGGATAAGTTAAAACGTAACAAAATGGGAGATAAAAACAAATTAATAAATAAGAAAATAATGTAAATTTTTCAAATGCCAATAAGATCGAAAAATTATAATTCCGTACAAATCCCTATTTTTTGAATTGAAACGAACGTGTACCATAAATCATTTAAGACGCTAGTATCCATAACTTTACACTTCAAACATTCTTCTATTGTCTTAATTAATATTGTTTATTCATTATTACATTTACTATATATATCTAATGACGTTTAATTTAAAATGTTTGAGGTGTACAACTAGGGGTGTTCAACCGGCCGATTAAACGGTTCCGGTTAATACCGGTTTTGGCTTTTATTTTACAAACCGGTTAAACGGCCGTTAATGGTATCGATTTTACCGGTTCTAGTTCTACCGATTTTGGTCGGTTCTTGTCGGTTAACCGGGTTTAACTAGAAATCGATAATTCAATTTTTTTAAATTAAGTAATAAACTTATAAAATATTTTTTTTAATTATTGTTTGCACTTTCCTATTATACTATTCTCCATCTTTTCTTGTCTCTATTATTATTATAATATAATATAATATAAATATATTATATTATAATAATATATTTTATTTGTATATTTAGGAATATGTTATAATATATAATTTTATTCTAACAATATAATATATTTTATTGCTATTCCGTTAGGTTTTTATATGCTTTTTTGAGAAAATTTAAATTCATTATGTTGATAAGTTTTTGACCAACCAAGTATAAGCGAATATGATTGAATCTCCTTCTCAACCGATATAACGGGAAGTGGTATCGATAATTTCTCTTTCCTAATTTATTTATCTTAATTATTTTATCTCTCCTAATATATATATATATATATATATATATATATATATATATATATATATATATATATAAATATAAATTTCTTTCTTAATATATATATTTCTTTCCCTTAATTTAATTATTAAGTATTTTTCTCTCTTTCCTATCATAATTAATTACTAATTTATATTTTCTATCATAATTATTAATTATATAGTACTATTATATATATTATAAATATTTATATATAAAAATATCACGTGCTTACCATATTTTTCATAAAATTCTTATGGTATTAAATGATAAATTAACGGGCATTAAACATACATAAAAAAAACATTAAATTTAATAAATGATAAATTAGACATAATAAGAGAAAAACGTAAGAGAAAACGTTAAATTTAATAAATGAAAAATTAATGGGCATTAAATATAAATAAGAGAAAAACAATACAAATTTTTGTAAACTTTTCTTTCTCACATATTCCTTCTTTCACTTTTTCATTTTTCAGAAAAATAATACAAATCTTTGTAAACTTTTATTTCTCTCACATATTCCTTCTTTTACTTCTCTCGTCTCTCACATATTCATTCTTTTACATTCTACTAGGATTTTGGACGAGCGAGACACTATCCTGCACTAGATGAGTGATCTTCGATCCGCAGACGCTGAGTGACAGCTTCAACGTTGACGATTTCGAACTAAAGCGGATGAATTTCAAAAGTAATTCCACTCCCTCTTTCACCCGTGGTAACTTTCTATTCCTTCTTTTTTTCGAAAAAAAAACAGCATATACCTTACGAATCCTAAACATTTTATCCCTTACGGTTAAAGGGAATGCATTGCTAATTGAAGGATGGGCTCCTTGACCTTTTGTGTTAAATCCAACCTCTGACATAACCATTGCCGATTTCGAGCTAAAAGTGATGGATTTTTCAAAGGCAATTTCACTCCATGTTTAGACCATGTGGTAACTCTCAATAGAGACATACAAAACTTATATAATAATATGAAAAGTTTACTCAAAGTATGTACATAATATATTAGAAAACTAACATGTGTTTTGATTGAGAGCTTATTTCTTTAAATATAGTTTGTCATTTGGTTCAAACTGTTCAGAGTAGTTTCTTAGTTAGAATTTTTTACAATTTATTTCCAATTTAATATAAATTTAAATAAGTTTGTCATTATTAATGATCTATATTAGGTGAAACTTTGATTTATAATCCAAAGTATTATGTAACGCTTAATTTAAAATGTTGGAAGTGTACAACATGCTCTCTCCACAATCATCCACAAATCAGGTAATTTCTCTTTCCTAATTTATTTATCTTAATTATTTTCTCTCTCTTAATATATATATATAAATATAAATTTCTTTCATAATATATAAATTTCTTTACTTTAATTTAATTATTAAGTTGTTTTTTCTCTCCTATCATAATTAATTACTAATTTATATTTCCTATCATAATTATTAATTATATAGTATTATTATATATATTATAAATATTTATATATAAAAATATCACGGTGCTTATCATATTTCTCATAAAATTCTTATTGTATTAAATGATAAATTAACGACATTAAAAATGAATAAAAGAAAAATATTAAATTTAATAAATGATAAATTAGACTTAAATAAGAGAAAACGTAAGAGAAAACGTTAAATTTAATAAATGAAAAATTAATGGGCATTAAACATAAATAAGAGAAAACAATACAAATCTTTGTAAACTTTTCTTTCTCTCACAAATTCCTTCTTTCACTTTTCCGTTTTTAGAAAAATAATACAAATCTTTGTAAACTTTTATTTCTCTCACATATTCCTTTTTTACTTTTCTCGTCTCTCACATATTCATTCTTTTACTTTTCTGCTAGGATTTTGGACGTCTCTCACATATTCATTCTTTTATTTTTCTGTTAGGATTTTGGACGGGCGAGACACTATCCTTCACTAGATGAGTGATATTCGATTCGCAAACACTGAGTGACAGCTTCAACGTTGACGATTTCGAACTGAGGCGGATAAATTTTAAAGGTAATTCCACTCCCTCTTTCGACCAGTTGTAAACTTTCTATTCCTTCTCTTTTTCGAAAAAAAAACAGCATATACCTTACGAATCCTAAACTTTTTATCTCTTACGGTTAAAGGGAATGTAGTGATAACTGAAGGATGATCTCCTTGGCCTTTTGTGTTAAATCAAACCTTTGACATAACCATTACCGATTTCGAGCTGAAGGTGATGAATTTCAAAGGCAATTTCACTCCCTCTTTAGACCACGTGGTAACTCTCAATAGCGACCTCCAGAACTTATATAATAATATGAAAAGTTTACTCAAAGTATGAAACATAATATATTAGAAAACTAACATGTGTTTCGTTTGAGAGCTTATTTCTTGAATCATAGTTTCTCATTGTGGTTCAAACTGTTCAGAGTAGTTTCTTAGTTATAATTTCTTACAATTTATTTCCAATTTAATATAAATTTAAATAAGTTTGTCATTATTCTTGATCTATATTAGGTGAAACTTTGATTTATAATCTAAAGTATCACGTAATGAGAAAAGTTCTTCAATTCATCTCTTCCAAATAATTAAAATAATTATTTATAACTGCACTTTATTTTGTAGCAGTTAGACTTACAAATAGTTGATTAATATTAAATAAGAAAAATAAATAATTAGTAGTTTATTATTGTTGTGTAGTGTATGGTTGATTTTCAGACCTTATTGTGAATAAAAAATATGTAAATTAATTAATTAGATAATTTTATAATACTTTTTAAAATAAAAATATCAACGATGAAATAAATAATATTATATCAAAGTAAAATTTTATAAAATTTGATCCATAATTCAAATTTTAAAAACATTTTTTTGAAACTACTACACTTCTAACTAACCAATGTACACTTCTAACTAACCAATGTTGTTAATTGATTGGATTGGTATACAAATAATATTAGATCAAAGTAAAATTTTATAAAATTTAATCCATAATTCAAATTTTAAAGACATTTTATTAAAACTACTAATATAAACTTCTCACTGACCTAATTGATATGATCTTTTTTTAAATATTTTTTCTAATAAACATAATAAATTTCAATCATACAATTATTTTTATAATTTTATTAATAACCTAAATGAAAAACCGTTCAATTTAATAAATGATAAATTAATGGTCATTTGACATAGATAAGAGAAAAATATATAATAATGCTTAATATATATATCTTACTATATTTCTCATCAAATTCTCGTATTAAAGGATAAATTCATGACATAAAAAAGATAAAAATATTCAATTTAATAAATGATAAATTAATGGACATTTGACATAGATAAGAGAAAAATATATAATAATGCTTAATATATATATATATATATATATATATATATATATAATATAATATAATATAATATAATATGTTGTTTAATAATGTATTTTTAAATTTTATATACTCCGTGAATTTAAAAATATAAATAAACATTAAATTTGAATTAAATTTAATTTTACAAATTAATGATTAATTTAATATATTTATATATTAGATTTTAAAAATATATTTACTTTCATCTTTAATTCAAATTTCTAAATAATTTATTAAAAAAATATTTTTATACCTTAACTGCATATTTATTATTTATATAATTAATTAAAATTTTTTTATTTATTATATATTTTATCTATTATTAATTAACCATGATTAAATATTTATACATACATAAAATTTTAAATTAAATTCAACAATCAAAAGTGATTTAATAGTGAAATTTTTCATATTTAATATTTGATAGTAGAGTTCGAGTCTCAATTGATGCAAATTTATAAATATTAAAATGAAAGTGATGTTACATGAGGGTGTGAATTGCAAATTTGAGGGAAGGTTGAATAATGGTTCTTATTGAGAGTGGATGCATATTTGATGTGATGGCATACATGAGTCTTTACGTAAATGCGTGTGTGAATTTTTAGTCGATGAGAATGCCAAAAGTAAATGTATGATGGCATATGTGAATCCTTACATAAATGTGTGTGTGAATTTGTGGTTGATGGGGAAGGCTAAAAATAAGAGTAAGATGAAATATTTGAGTCCCTACGTAAATGCATGTGTGAATTTGCGGTGATCCGGTGACAGGGAAGGTCAAATGTAAGGGTGAGATCACTAAAAATTACTCATCGAATGGAGGTCTATAATGAGAGATTAATTAAAGAATTCTTAAAATGAGGTCTGAAGATTAGTAAGTCAAAGTTTATTTTGGTGAAATATTAGTTGTTTTTAAATGAAAATTTTAAATATATTTTATATAGTATTAGTTACGAGATTAGTAATATGAGAGGTCGATTGGGAATGTTAAAAGTAAGGGTAAGATTGGTACAAAATGCTCGAAGTGAAGCCTAATGAGAGATCAATTGAATGCTTAAAACAACATTACAATATTAATAAGTTAGAAATTTATTTTGGTAGAATATTAGTTGTTTTTAAATTAAAAATTGAACTATCAATATTATCTTTGAAAGATAAAATATAATAGTATAATGTGAGTCATAATTTGAGGGATGGAAAAATTATGGTTCGAATTGAGAGAGTGATTGTTAGTCACGAAATTAATAACACGAAGAGTCAATTGGAAAATGCCAAAAGTAAGAGAATAAGACCGGTACAAAATGTTTGAAATGAAGTCTAACGAGAGATAATTAAAGATTGTTTAAAACTTTGAATGAGATCACAAAAAGTTAAAGTTTATTTTAATGTAATATTTGTTTTTTTTAAATTAAAAATTTATCTATATTTTTTTCACCATATTATTACTATTATTTTTTTATATAATGATAAGATATTTTATAATAAAAAATTATTAATTAATTAACATATTAATTAACCCGGATATTAGTAATGAGCGACAATAAAATTACAAAATCAAATAAATATTTGTTTTCTTACTAATTTTTTCTAAAAATAAAAAATTTATATATTTTTTTATTTAATATATTTATATATAAATAATATTTTATTTATATTTTTACCTGTGCAAATGAACGGAATCCATGCTAGTTAAATTAAAACTTATTTTAATCCGTTATATGTCTTAATTAATATTGTTTATTCATTATTACATTTATTGAATTAAAACTTATTTTAATCCGTTGTTTGCTAATATCGAATAAATTGATTTGGTCGTGTTTGTGTAATAATCAAAGTTGCTCAATTTGAGTATTTGCCCACTTAAGGGTATCATATAAAAATAATTTTGATTTAGGTGTTTTACACATCTTCTTCCTTAGTTAATTATATTATTTAAATTATAAATTCAAATAGGAATAAAGTTAATTTAAAAGAAAATTAACTCTTTATTATATATTAATATCTTTAAAATATTTTTAGCTAATAACTTAATTTATCAACCATTTTTTAAAAATAATTCAATTATATATATATATATATATATAATTTTGTGTCATTTTTATCTCACTCTCCTTAGTTGGTATATATCTCTCAATCAAATTTACTTTTCTAAGCTTTTTAACATGTAAAATTTATTTTCTTCATATATACTAAATTGAACATAATATATATATATATATATATATAATTATAATTATAATTATGTGTTTTAAACTTTTAATTCAAGAAATAAAATTAATTTTTATAATTATTTTTATCAAAACATGACTAATATTTCAACATTAAATGACTCAATCAAACTTTAAAGGTAAATATATTTCCAATCAAATTATTAGTTAAATTTGGGATCCCAAAGTTTCCAATGTACCAGAAGATAAAAAAAATTAATATTGTGAAAATAATTAATTTATAAATTACTGCTTTAATTGTATATAATTAATAAAAATAATTAATTGATTCTAACTCACATTGTTAATGGATCATTTTGTATTAAAACAATAAATTATAAACATATATTGAATTAGAAGTAACTCCTACAAATATATATAAAAAAAAAAATTATTAAATTTATAAGGATAAAGTATTTAAAAAATAATTATGTTAGTGTGTTTAACATTTTTTATTATTATAAATAAGTTTGATTTTTTATCTTATTATTTTGAAATATTCTTAAATAAATTTGTGAAAATAAATAATTAAAGATATATGTTATCAAATAAATTAAGTCAACCCTCCTTATATCTTGTAGATGTGGTTACAACATTCATTGCAAAGTAGCAAATTTTGAGTTAGATTAGTAACTTTGCTATATACCAGCAAGCATGGAGATGTATGGTGGAGATATAAAAAAATGTTATATAAAATTATTTTAAATAAAAGTAATATTATTCAAAATTTTGAATTGGTTTTAATTTGTTAAATTAAATTAATTAAATTTAATGTTACTTTTATTTTTAAATTATTTTTAAATCCACTGAGTATATAGAGTTTGAAAACATCTAAAAAAAGATTAAAAAAAAATATATATATATGAACCAATCATATAAATTGACAACATCCATTACTTGAGAAAAAAGTATAGAAATCATCAAAGAATTTAGATCAAATTAAAGTTTTACTTGTCTCTATTCTTCTTTATTATTATATACTTATTAAAAAATAAAATATTAAAAAGTCATCAAACTAATTCATTTAAATTTTTTATATTTATTTATAATAATTTTGAATCAAATTTAATAAGAATACATTTATATAAATTATATAAATAAATAAATTAAATATAATAATTTTTTAAAATAAATAAATTAATATAATAGATAATTGAACAAATATAAAAATATATAAAATTAATATATATATATATATAAATAATTTATAATAATAAATTATTACAAACTATTTAAAAGTAATATATTTTTGAAAAAGATCCACATATATTAGAAATAAAAAATCATTTAAGGATAAAGCATGACATGAAAATAATAAATAAAAAATTAAAATAATATTTAATAAGTTATCTAGCTCATAAATCCTCGAAAAGTACGATTAACTCCCCAACAAACTCTATTGACTTTCCTGAACGAATCTCAGAAAGCATCATAATAATAGTATTATGAATAATACGCATGAAACGACTACAATCATTAAAAATTCGACAATTTCTCTCTAACCAGATATTCCACCAAAAAATAATTTGGATGGTAACCCAAATATGTAGGCCAACCATATCAGGCACATCAATCCAAATTTCGAAGCAACTACCTAAAGACTCGATCGTCACTCAATGAATCATAGTAATACTCCACAAAAGACTTCAAATACTAGTCACCCCACAACAATGCAAAAGTATGTGAGTTGTTGATTCAACCTCTTCTTGACACATACGACTATCCATAATAAAATCTTTTTTCATGCACATATCATCTATTAGAATTCCATCATGAATAATGCTCAATCCAAAGAATAAGTTCTTGGATTGAATCTTTGACTCCCAAAGTTTTTCCTAATATAAATTATATGTAATCATCTTAGCGAATAACTTATATAAATGCCCCACATAAAAACTATAAATATCTTAACAATGCATAATGCCTTGTTTAGATTGTGAGACTTGTTTGCATCCTACCAAGAGTAAACTCTATTATGAGATGAAGTCTGCATAATGTTTAATCTCCTTCTATATCTAATTAGGCTAACGAAACCACTAGACCGATGATCAAACATGTCCTTAACTGTGACATTTCTACATATAGAAATGGAAGCAAGCTTAGGACACGTCGTAGTTAGACTCTTAACGTTACACCAAATGTCGTCCCAAAATCTAATCGAAGAATCAACCTCTACAATGAATCTGGATTGCTGGAGAAAACTTTTCCACATAGGATAAATTCCCCTCCAAATGCTACACCTTGCTGTATAATTAGATATTTTGGTGACCTAACTAGACCAATCATTAACATACTTACATCTGATTATTTATACCCAAAGACTATTTGGCTCCATTTTAAATCTATTACACCATTTTAATAGAAAAACTTTATTAAAAGAAATAAGATCTCAAATATCTAGACCTCCTTAATTTTTAAAATATTTAACCTTACTCCAACTAACTTGATGACAAAATGATGAGTTAGAAGATCCTTATAGAAATTTACACATTATTCTCTCCATTTTTACCACCACACTCTTGAAGAGAATGAATAACGATATCATATATGTAGGCATAGATGACAACACTCTTAATTAGAATTAGTCGATCCCCTTTCGAGATTAATATATATATATATATATATATATATATATATATATATATATATATATATATAATTAAATAAAAAAATATGTGGTAATAAAAAAATATTCTTACAAGTATCTTAATTTGTTTTTTATAATAATAAATAAGCTTTAATACATTTCTTAATAAATTTAAAATTTAACATATTTAGTTAAATATATTTTTTATTTTTTAATTTAAATATTTTTATTAATTTGTTTTACAGTTTTTATTTTTAACAAATATTTTTTATTTCTTTTATTTCAATCTTTTTAATTAATAATATATTAAATATATATATATATATAAATATTTTTATTTTTAATATTTTTTTAATTATAAAATATTATTTCAAGTATATAAAGTCTTATTTTTTTTTATAATAATAAATAAAAAAAACGATCACTTCAAAAAACATAACATATTTAGTTAAATTTCTTTTCTAATTTATATACATATATAGAAAAATTATAAATTAAAATAACAAATATTTATTATATTTTATGCATTTTTGTATATATATATAATTAATAATTTTAATACTAAAAAAAATACATTATTAAAATTATTGCACCCATATATATCATCTAAATTATCTTTCAATGATGCATTAACTTTATCTGACATTCTTGTTTCCGCTTCATTTAAAAATATTCGCACATCCACATATAATAATTACTTTTAGAAAGATTGGAACAATGGTTTTAAATATTAAATGTTAATACTTTAACCGTTAGATCATTTATGATTGTTGAAATAATTTTATAATTTTGTGTATGTATATATATTTTGTAAGTTACATTTTTGAATAACTATATTTAAAAAAAAATCGATCCTTTAAAAACTTAACATATTTAGTTAAATATATTTTTTTTTTAAATATATATATATATATATGAATATTATAAATTAAAATAACAAATATTTATTATATTTTATGGATTTATATATATATATATATATAATTAATAATTTTAATATTAAAAAGAAAAATATGCATTATTAAAATCTCTTGCACCCATATATATTATTTAAATTATCTTTTGAATGATGCATTATTAACCCTAATAATTCTCAATTCCCACCATACTTAAACATTCGACCATGTGTTGTCTTTTTCTCACCCTCTATGAAAGAACTTTGTGGTCTTCAAGGTGCATTCTTAAACATTCGATTACACCTATATATATAATTAATCATTTTAATACTAAAAAGAAGAATAAAAAGGCATTATCAAAATCTCTTGTACCCATATATATCATCTAGATTATCTTTCGAATGATGCATTATTAACCCTAATCATTCTCAATTCCCACCATACTTAAGCATTCGAGTATGTCTTAAGTATGAAATGTTAACACTTTAACCGTTATACCACTTATGATTGTTAAAATAAATTTATAATTTTATTTATATATATTTTGTAAATTATATTTTGAATAAACTATATATGTAAGCATGAAAATTTGACATACCCTAATTTATAAATAATAATACTAATTTATATTAATATTAAAATAATATTTTTAATTTTTAAATTCAAAATAACCCAATAAGTGATTAAAAATCAAATTAGGGTTAATTATTGTGATAATTATACCCTAATTAGAAAAATTAAATTAAAATCCAAAAATTATTTGAGGTTAAAATGTTGTATTTATTTTACCCAAATTAAGCCCAAAAATGGGTTGACATTATTTAATTATGATTTTAAACATAAATTATGTATAATTTATGGCTTAAAACAATTAAATAAATACCCTAAATATCCAAAAAGAAAATAAATTAACATAATTTTTATTATGTTGTCAAAAATATTTTTGTTATTAATTTGGTGAAGAAAAACGCAAGAAAGGGTTAAAAATTTGATTTCAAATAACCCTTTCATTAAAAATATAAATTGATAATTTGTGTGACTGAAATTATGTTTAAATGTCACAGTAAAATATATGGTCATCAGATCATCACCTAGGCTTCATCCAACGCACTAGACGCTTCCACAAATTCGGATGTAACCAAGTTGAAGTGCACCCAGGACGCACTAGATCAATAGACGTCCGTTAGCCAGAGCACTAACGGAACGCTCGAATGCTCAAACGCCCAACGGAACGCGACAGAACGCCAACGACGCGTTACATTTAAATGAAACGACATTGTTTCATGCGTCTTCTTCACTGAGACGGGGCAAACGTCGGAGGTCGCAATCGTCGCCTGTGATTCTTCTAGAAGGTTTATCTCCTCCGATACTCAGCCTTATCCCTTCATTTTTTCACCTTCGTGCACGTCTCTACCCCGCCTTCAATACCCCTAGATTCGATAGTCAAATCCTACGTTCTAGCTAGGCTGCCGAAGACGAAAAAGAATTCAAAAGATAAAACTTTGAAAGCAAAATCAATGTTGAATTTGTCCATAATAATCGACCTAGCTTATATAAATAACGTCTAGGAGATTTTCTTCCAATCCATCAAACAATCATCAAACATTACAGCCTAAATCAAAGAATTGTGAAGAACTTCAGCAACTAGATTTATGCAAAAACCTCTCCGACGAGCTAAGCTTCGATCCAGGGATTGGTGAAGCTTCCTACACATCTTTGGAGTTTTCTCCAATAAATAATAAGCTTCTAGTTTAACTGTAATTCCTTTAATGATTTGAAATTGGATTTTTCCAAGTTTGATCGTGTTGATCATATTTTGGGTTCAATTTTGTGTTCAATTTTGTGTTTTTTATTTGAAATCATTCCTTAGATGATTTATAAGTTTTTTGTCGAAATAGATTTCATCAATTCAACCTAAATCGAAAAAAAACCCAAATTTGATTTGAAAATCTGGAAAAGCTTGAATTTTGATTCAAATAGTTGCCTAACATATTTGTAAACATGTTAGGATAATTTCTAAATCATATAATCAATATCCCGATCATGTTAGATCCAACTAGTTTTTTTGAAAAATAAACTTTGAATTTCGGTTTTTAAAATTGTTACAGATATGTGACACTCTTCCATTGGAAAGCCTCCATTGTACACAGCAGGTTCTGAGCAAAAGGATCGTGGCCGTACCGAACTGGTAGTGCGCCGAATATTCCATCAGGGTTGTACCTGCAAAACAAGTAATGTGAGGAAAATTCTCTTACGTGGCATTTCTTGATTTGATGCATATAGCTGTTGTACTAATCTTCACTAGAAAGTGGAGCAGGAGTAGGGTACAACTATAGCACGTGGGTAGAAGAAATGCTAGATTCAAGCGTACTGCTTAAACTGAGCATTAGACGTATTTCAGTTAGACGGATTGTGAAAATCAGTCTAATGAAATAAGTCATCTCCTTCTAACAGAAAAACGTCTATTAGACCGTCTGGTCTAATAGAATTAGACTCGCATCTAATTACAATAACCATTAAACGGTACGTCTAACTCCACTAAGTTAGACTACACGTCTAATTCTGGTTCTACCTCATACTTGTATGAAGGAGTTAGACTTACGTCTAACTTTCACTAATTAGACCACACGTCTAATTATTCAATAACCATTAGACTGGCACGTCTAACTCCACTAAGTTAGACTACACGTCTAATTCCGGTTCTACCTCAGACTTGTCTGAAGGAGTTAGACTCACGTCTAACTTTCACTAATTAGACCACACGTCTAATTATTCAATAACCATTAGACTGGCACGTCTAACTCCACTAAGTTAGATTGCACGTCTAATTCCGGTTCTACCTCAGACTTGTCTAAAGGAGTTAGACTCACGTCTAACTTTTACTAATTAGACTACCCGTCTAATTATTCAATAACTATTAGACTGATACGTCTAACTCCACTGAGTTAGACTACACGTCTAATTCCGCATCAATTAGACTGCCCGTCTAATTACAAATATATTAGACTACACGTCTAACTCCGATGAGTTAGATTGTACGTCTAATTCCGAATATATTAGACTTACGTCTAATTCTGTGCATTCATTAGATCATCCGTCTAATTTTTTACATCTATTAGACTACACGTCTAAATCCGATGAGTTGGACTGTACGTCTAATTCTATTAGACTTACGTCTAATTCCGTGTATTCATTAGACCATCCTTCTAATTCTTTACATCTATTAGACTACACGTCTAACTCCGATGAGTTAGACTGTACGTCTAATTCTATTAGACTTACGTCTAATTCCGTGTATTCATTAGACCATCCGTCTAATTCTTTACACGTCTATTAGACTACACGTCTAACTTCGATGAATTAGACTGTACGTCTAATTCTATTAGACTTACGTCTAATTCTATTAGACTTGCGTCTAATTCTATGCAATGAAATCCAAAATCGGTCTAATGCTCTCCATTAGATCTAAGTCTTATAACATATTGTCTCAATACACCTGTATCAAAACTCATAAGTTATTTCATAATCAAAATATCAGTGGTTAAATTATTTCAACACTTAGTCAAAATAATTTGACCCAACAATTTCCCCCTTTTTGATGAAGAAATTGCAAACCTACATACATATATCAAAGCATGCACTCATCATGTAAATAAACATAAGCCTTGTTCACTTACACCATTCATCCAAAATTAATATTCGAAACACCATCCAGAAACCATGTTCAATAAAGTTAAAATAGAGTAAAAGAAGAGAAATCATTGTTCTTCCCTTTTAACTCGAGGATCGGTTGGACTCATCTCTTGCCCGGGAAGCATGTTCATGAAATGAGGATAGCCGCGACCACCACGACCGCCTGCACTTGATCTTCCTCCACGTTCACCAACACTAGCACGTCCACCTTGATCGACATTGGATAGCCTACTCCGGCCACCACCACTTCTTCCTCCACGCTCAGCACCGCTTCGACCACCACCTTTCTTGGTTGGCCTAGGATTGTCATCAGTACTTGGAGCCCGCCTGGATCTTGTCCTTGTTAACACGCCATCATTTCTTTTGCTTGACTCTCCTTGAACTGGTCGAGGTTGAGCACTTTCAGCATTGACCTTTGCATCCTCCTTTGCTTGAAACTTCCTAGCAATGGAGTTAGCAAATTCTTGGCGTTCATTGTCGTTCCTTCTCATGCAACCCTGCATTTCTACCATTTGATTCTTTACCAGACAGAATTCCTCCATGGTTTCATTGTGGCGTTCATCGTTGATATATCTTTCAATATCAAATAACTCACTTTGACGGTTGAAGAGATCCTTTTCAAACTTTGAAAAGTTTACATTCGCAATGTGGGTCTCATAAGTGTTCTTCTTCAAAGTATTATTCAGTTTAGTGAGGATCTTGAAGATATTGCCAAAATTTGCTCTTTCTTCTTCTCTGGAGTTCATTGTCTGACACATGGTCTTCTGAATTGAGGAAAGTATAGACCTCATAGATCTTAGCACTTTGTTTCCTCCGGCAGATGACTCTTCGTGAGATGACACTTCTTCAGACTCTGCTGCCATACTTTGAATAGGCTCAAAGTTTGTATGAATCTACAAGGATTGCTCCGGCTGATTCATTTCAGTATTCTTAGCAGCTTTGTTTCGTGCCTCTTATTCAATTTCTTTTTCTGCTCTCTCAAATCTTTCGAGCAGATTTCCAGAATAGTGACGGGGAATGTTGATGTTTTCGTGAACACTTCCCACAACGCCATCGGGAAATAAGCGGGGCTTAACAAAAGTTGGTTGCTCATCCTGTTCCTCCTCAGATGAGGAACTTTCTTCTTCATCATCTTTCTCTTTAGAGGGTTCCCCCTTAGTTCTAGCAGTTTCTGGCTGAGTGACCTCGGCCAATTTTTCTTGAACACCCTCTGTTCTCGCAACAGGGGTTATAATCACGTCTTTTTCAATAGGAGCTTTCAAAGCCTCCTCTGTCACATCTTCCACAAGGATTTCTTCTACATTTATCTCAAGAGCTTGTTTAGGCTCTTGAATATTCACATCTTCTTCTTCTTCTCTATTCAGACGCTCTTGAACAGGATGATCTAGAATGCGTCTCTCTTCGGCAGAAAGGTTCCCGAATTTGATCAGGAGAGAAACATCTGTTTCATCAGCATCTGGAATATCCATTGCTTCTTCTTCTCCTTCTTCATTAAGAGGTTCTGCGCCAGAGCAATCGGCGCCGTGAATGTGTCTAGAAGCAGCAGAGACATAACTTTCCAGGAGATCATTCAATTTCTTCAATACTTTTGCTTCAACATCAGCTCCTTTTTCATCAGGATTGAAGTTAGCTTTCCTAGCTTCAAAAATTGGAAAGAGAGCTTTTCCAAGAATGCAAGCTTCCACCAGTTCTCTTTTCTTCAGAGCCTCATCAACATCTGAAGTTCTTGCCCACTTCAAGACTTTATTCTCATTTGCTACCCTCTTCTTCCATTCTTTTACTATGGCAGCGTTTGACAGAGAGTCGTTGTACTTGGAGGACAGTCTCTCAGTAGACCAAGACTCATAGATTTCCATTTTCTCAGCAGAAAGAACTTTCACTTGATCCAGAATAAGATCAACGATACATGTTGCCTCAGATACCTTCTCAGAAGCTTGAATTGCAGTGGATTTTCTATTTCCAACAACCTCTACAGGTTTTGGAGCGGGTCTTGGTTCACCAATCACAATTTCACGCGTCCCTTTTCTGGAGCGCAACAGTTCAAAGACAGATTGAGGTTTCATACAGATCTCAACAAGAAGCTCTCTACAAACAATCTTCCCGACCACCAAGGAATCTTTAGGAGCATGAATATTGGGTTCACCAGCTACAAGGGTAAGAACAACACCTTGTTCTAGTTGTGAAGATTTTGTAGCACCGGCGGCTACACGATCAGATTGAGTAACAAGAGACTCAGCCCTGTTAACAGTTTCAATATTTGGACCGACTGACTCAACAGCAAGCCCTTCAGCAGATTCTCTCAACGGAGAGAATACAGATTCAGCTTGTTCCACTGCGGGAACATCAAATTTTGGCACAGCAGCCAAAGATTTAAAAGACTTTACCTTAGCGGATTTAGACGCACGGGGCGCCTTAGTCTTCTTCTCCTTTGAGGCACAGGACCTCGAAGGTTTCCTCAAATAGGTTGAGGGAGTGGATAACGATGTCATTAAGGTTGCAGCAAGTACGCCTGGACCTTGCTTCAACCTTGAATCAACAGATTCAGAGTCCTTTTGGTTTGGGATTTTCATACTGGAGGAACTAGTCTCCGATTCGTTCACAGTTTTGGTTCTCTTTGCCCCTGTTGACATAACAGAAGTAGAGAGCTTTGATCGAGTGGAAGGCTTTCCACCGGTCTGGTAACTAGAAGCACCAGATGCAGATTCAAGGTTGCTCTTCAACCTCGTCAGCGTGCTAGCCACCGTAAGAGCAGTAAATACTCTTGGAGAGTTGATTTGTGCCGGTTCACCAACGGGAACCCCCAAATACTTCAACAGGTGACTCAGTTGAGCCGCATACGTGATACTCTCCTTGTTCGTTTGACTGATAGAATAACACAGATTCTGAAAAAGGGTATGAGCCTAGTTTACCTGGATCCCTTTCGAAATAGCGTACATATAGTCAAAACGGTTTTGACTATAGAGATGGAAGGAACCAGCCTTCCCTTGCAACGCCTTCGCCACCACGTCGTTTAGAAGAATGAAGTGGGGTTTGAATACCTTCTTGTATCCATTCACATGGATCTTAGAACCGTCTGCAGAGAAAGTTGACTTCATCTCCTCCATGATTTCTAAAGAGAGCACCAAGTCGAATAGATGACCCTCCGTCGGAAGTTCAAAGAACTCCGCATAAACTGCTTCGTCGAAAGAAATCTCATTACCGTTGACGGTTGCTACGATGGAATCGTCCACCATAACTGTCGTCTTGAAGAACTCGTGAACGTCTTCATAGAAGATGAACGGTCCGCCAAGATACTTCCTTAACCCAGAATATTCTAGGGTTTGGAACATTTTCACCACCTCCGGTTGATCAAACGTATACACCGATGGAAAATCCACCTGCAAAGTACAGTGACCGAGAGTGATTTTCTTCACCATTTTTGAGAGAATATGAATCGACACGATATTTCAAAGACATTTAGTGAGAGAAACGCAAGAAGGCTAGGGTTCTTAGAGATTTCGAAAGATTGAAAGTTTTCAAAATCATGCAGTAATGTCCTTATATAGATGAAAGATGGAAATACATAATAACCGTATATTCTAGGGGTATGGCCCATTAATAAATGTTAGACGTCATTTTTCAAGAAATCATCATTAAAAATGAGGGTATATCAGTCATTTTCTCTAAACTTGATAGACACGTGTCTTCATGTTATTAAGAGATGACTGTTTGATATTTTGAGCGGGAAAAGCAGACAACTCTCAGCGTGTGACAGTTGTCCCTGATCAGTCTAATCGGCACGTAGTTAGACGTTTTTCTTACTCCACAAATCCAATATGACACAGCATCTATTAGACGGATGAGTGTATTAGACGCATACGTCTAATTCCGTGTTTATAAAAATCCGTCTAATGATTATTAGACGTGTACGTCTAATTCCGCATAAACACCACGTGTTAGACGTGTGTTCATTAGACGTGAGCATCCTTTTTCTCAAGACGTAAAAACGTCTAACGTCTATTATACGTGTACGTCTAATTGAGTAGGTATAACACCTCAACATATAGACTTAGATATATGGATTGTGAGCAAAAATACGTCTAAGTACATACTGTTTCTTTTAGACATCCTTGTCTAGTTAGACCGATTAAGGATATTTGTCTAGAGAGTATCTTTAATTCCAAAAAAAATTCTTCTCATAATGACTATGGACATTAGAGTTTTATAAACAAATTTTGTGGTCCAAAGACCAAAAAATCTTTTTAACAAATAAGAACATTTATTCTTCCAGAATGGCAAGTGCCATTGTTGATCTTCCAAGCTGTGTACTCAGAGGAGTACTCTTCTAGCTTCCTTCCTGCTATCCTCCTACATCACCTACAAAATAAACTATTTACAAACATTGGTACCCATACTTAATTGGGTCCTCGATCAATTAGTCCCTTAGGAATCCATATTTGAGTTATTCTGATGGACTTCCCATTTTGAGTTGTGATTAATGCATAAGATTTTGACTTAGCAGATGACTTCCTGCTAGCCACTGATCCTTTAGCTTTTGAAGAAGATTTTCTTTTAAAACTCCTTGACTTAGAGTCAGGTTTTAAATTACTAGACTTATTAGCTTTTTCTAGCTTATTCTTAAGCCAGCTAACAGTTGGTGGAACACAAACTATTTCATTTTTTAGAACAACTTCTTCATGAAGAGGATCAGATTCAATGTCAGTCATATTTCCTTTGACAAAACTTATTGGCTTAAGTTTTTCAATTGGTTTTGACTTTTTGCATGACAGGTTAGGATCATTGCTATCAAATCCCAATCCAGATCTAGATTCAGCCAGTTTCAACATGCTGATCTGATATTTGACAGCATCACTAGACCTTGTCCATGCACAGACAATATAGTTAAGCATTTTGTTTTCAGATGAAAGAGTTTGAATCTGTTCCTTGAGCATCTCATTCTCAGATGAGATCTCTTCAATCTTCTTTTCAAAATCATTTGACTCTTCCACTTTAGACAGATTTGTCTTATTTAAATCTGATGAGAATTTAGTTTTATTTAGAGATTCTGCTAGCTTTCTGTACTCGATGACCATGTCATTTAGTGCAGCTACCAGTTGTTCCCTTGAAAACTTTTCGGAAGAGAAATCAAATACCTCAGTCTCCTGAGTTCCTTCCTCATCTTCTCTGGCCATGAAGCAAGCCACGTCTTCTTCATCACTTTCACTGGATGAGAAGTACGAACCCCGGCTGCTTCCTATGTTCTTTCCGTCACCAGCCATAAGAGCCTTCAGCTCTTTTCCATCATCCTTGGCATCTTCACGCTTTGGCTTCCGGCATTCCGATGCATAATGACCTTTAATACCACAGTTAAAACAAGTAACATTATTTTTAGATTTTTTATTATCATTAGAATTTGAAAAGTTTGAGTTAGAGTTGCTCTTCTTCATGAAGTCGCCAAACTTCTTCACAAAGAGAGACATGGCATCGCTGCTCAGCTGCTGAGCTGCCATCTTCACGTCCGGAGCGGTTGGTGGCTCTTCAGCAGTCACTAGTGCCTTGGCAATAATAACGGACGAGGGTTGATCTTCTTCCATCATATAGTTCAGCTCGAACTCATAGGCCCTGAGGTCAGCGAAGAGATCAAAGAGAGAGATCTTGTTAAGATCTTTGGATTCTCTCATCACCATAGTCTTTATGTCCCATTCTCTTGGAAGAGCACGCATGACCTTGATAGCAAGCTCCCGGTTGCTATAGGTCTTGCCTAGGATGGACAAAGAGGAGACGATCTTGCTGAATCTGGTGTCGAAATCGTTCATTGTTTCACCAGGACGCATTTTGAAGCTGTCGAATTGTTGTGTGACAACCATGATCTTGTTTTCTTTGGTTTGTTCGTTTCTCTCACACAGTTGAGTGAGTCTGTCCCATAACTCTTTGGCAGTTTCACATTCAATGATGTAGTTGAACATACTGTCATCGAGAGATCTGTATAGAACATCAAGAGCCATGTTGTTGAGGTTTTTCTACATTTTTTCATCAGCGGTCCAGCGGCCTTTTCTTTATCAATCTTGATAGGACCTTCTGTGACAACGCTCCACATGTCATCATGAAGAGAAGAGATGAGCACGAACTCTTTTCTTCCAAACAATGTAGTTTTCACGAGAGAAGGTTGGAATGGTTGTAGCACTGGCATCTTTGGGTATGTTCGACATATTTCAGGAAAGGCTTGAGAATAGAAACAGGGCTCTGATGTCAATTGATAGGATCGGCTTTATCGATAGAGACGGAGGTCTGGATAAGGATGAAGTCTTATGAAAAACGGTTTGAAAGAAATCCTGTTAGGGATTTAATTCGCTTTCTATTCTACGCAAACTTGTGTAAACACTTGAAACGGATTCAAGGTGGAATTGTTTACTTGGGTTTGAAGCACACGATGAAATATGAAAAGATGACAGAAATGAAGAACACAGCAGTTTGTTTATGGATGTTCGGAGAAACTCTCCTACGTCACCCCTTCTTCCAACCAACGGAAGGATTCACTATAAGATGATTAGAATCAAATACAGTTTATACACACACTTAGCTCACTATTGAACAGAACACTTTCTGTTCAATTACAAGATGAAGAATATCACTCAGCTAAAGGTGTTTTGATTCTAACTCTCTCTCTTGATTCACACACAGTACAATCAGAAAGAAGCTTCACAATATTCAAAGGCTTGAATTCTCTGTAGATTCAGTAAACAAGATTGCAAGAAAGCAGGTGCTTCGTCCGTTGTCCTTAGGATTGGTTAAATACTGAGCAGGAGCTAACGGTCGAAACTTCAAGAATGATATGTGGCACTCTTCCATTGGAAAGCCTCCATTGTACATAGCAGGTTCTGAGCACAAGGATCGTGATCGTACCGACTTGGTAGTGCGCCGAATATTCCATCAGGGATGTACCTGCAAAACAAGTAATGTGAGGAAAATTTTCTTACGTGCATTCCTTGATTGGATGAATATAGTTGTTGTACTAATCTTCACTTGAAAGTGGAGCAGGAGTAGGGTACAGCTATAGCACGTGGGTAGGAGAAATGCTAGATTCAAGCGTACAGTTTAAACTGAGCATTAGACGTATTTCAGTTAGACGGATTGTGAAAATTAGTCTAATGAAATAAGTCATCTCCTTCTAACAGAAAAACGTCTATTAGACCGTCTGGTCTAATAGAATTAGACTCGCGTCTAATTACAATAACCATTAAACGGTACGTCTAACTCCACTGAGTTAGACTACACGTCTAATTCTGGTTCTACCTCATACTTGTCTGAAGGAGTTAGCCTTACATATAACTTTCACTAATTAGACCATACGTCTAATTATTCAATAACCATTAAACCGGCACGTCTAACTCCACTGAGTTAGACTGCACGTCTAATTCCGGTTCTACCTCAGACTTGTCTGAAGGAGTTAGACTCACGTCTAACTTTCACTAATTAGACCACACGTCTAATTATTCAATAACCATTAGACCGACACGTCTAACTCCACTGAGTTAGACTGCACGTCTAATTCCGGTTCTACCTCAGACTTGTCTAAAGGAGTTAGACTCACGTCTAACTTTCACTAATTAGACCACACGTCTAATTATTCAATAACCATTAGACTGGCACGACTAACTCCACTGTGTTAGACTGCACGTTTAATTCCGGTTCTACCTCAGACTTGTCTGAAGGAGTTAGACTCACGTCTAACTTTCACTAATTAGACTACCCGTCTAATTATTCAATAACTATTAGACCGGTATGTCTAACTCCACTGAGTTAGACTACACGTCTAATTCTGCATCAATTAGACTGCCCGTCTAATTACAAATATATTAGACTACACGTCTAACTTTGATGAGTTAGACTGTACGTCTAATTCCGAATATATTAGAGTTACATCTAATTTCGTGCATTCATTAGACCATCCATCTAATTCTTTACATCTATTAGACTACACGTCTAACTCCGATGAGTTAGACTGTACGTCTAATTCTATTATACTTACGTCCAATTCCGTGTATTTATTAGACCATCCGTCTAATTCTTTACATCTATTAGACTACACGTCTAACTCCGATGAGTTAGACTGTACGTCTAATTCTATTAGACTTACGTCTAATTCCGTGTATTCATTAGACCATCCGTCTAATTCTTTACACGTCTATTAGACTACACGTCTAACTCCGATGAGTTAGACTGTACATCTAATTCTATTAGACTTACGTCTAATTCTATGCAATAAATCCAAAATCGGTCTAATGCTCTCCATTAGATCTAAGTCTTATAACATATTGTCTCAATACACCTGTATCAAAACTCATAAGTTATTTCATCATCAAAATATCAGTGGTTAAATTATTTCAACACTTAGTCAAAATAATTTGACCCAACATCTTGCTTTTGGCCCAACTCATGTAGGAACTTTTTCATCCACAACACCTCTTTACATGCCTCGGTAGCTGCAATATACTCAGCTTATGTAATAGACAAAGCAACACACTTTTGTAACTTTGACTGTCACGAAACAGTATCGCCTGCAAAGGTAACCAAAAAAACTGATACGAATTTTCTTGAATCAACATCACCCGCTATATCAGAATTTGTAAAACCTTCCAAAACAGGAGTATATCTTCCGAAGCATAAATGTACTTTCAAAGATCCTCGAAGATATTTGAGAATCCACTTAACAACCAATAAATATTCTTCTCCCGGGTTGGAGAGATACCGACTAACAATACCAACTGCGTGTGCTATGTCCGCTCTAGTACATACCATGGCATACATAAGACTACCAACTGCGGAGGCATAAGGTATATTCTTCATCTCATCTTTATCTTTCTCACTTGTAGGACATTGTTTAGAACTCAACTTAAAATGACTTGTAAGTGGAACTGAAACCGGTTTTGTATTTTTTATTTCAAACCTCTCAAGTACCTTCTCAATGTAGTTCTCTTGTAATTTCCATGCCTAGGATCTGCTTCACTGAACCCAAATCCTTCATCACAAAAGACTTGTTCAAATCCCTTTTGAGCTTCTCAATTTTTGAAATATCTTGCCCAACAATCAGCATATCATCAACATAGATCAGAAGAATAACATAATCATTAATGTTGTATCTCTTGATAAAAACACAATGATCAGAAATAATCTTATTGTACCCATTTGCTTCCATAAAAGAGCCAAATTTCTTGTACCATTGTCTAGGCACTTGCTTGAGCCCATACATACTTTTCCTCAACCTACAAACAAGATCTTCTTTACCTTTAACTTTGAAACCCTCGGGATGTTCCATATAGATATCTCTTCCTCCAAGTCACCATGGAGAAATGCAGTCTTCACATCAAGTTGTTCAATTTCCAAATCTTGACTAGCAGTCAATGCTAACACAACTCTGATGGATGACCTCTTCACAACCGGTGAGAATATCTCTTCAACATCAATCCCTATTTTCTAACTAAATCCCTTCACAACCAGTCTTGCTTTGTATCGAGGTTGTGAGTTATTCTCTTGATGCTTCAACTTGAATACCCACTTGTTCTTCAAAGTCTTCTTTCCCTTTAGAAGTTTCACCAAGTCATAAGTCTCGTTCTCTTGCAAGGAATTTATCTCTTCTTGCATTGCCACCGACCACTTGTTCTTGTTTTAATGAGATAATACTTCTTGATAGGTTTCTGGTTCTCCCCCGTTAGTCAACATCACATACTCATTGGGAGGATACCCACTAGAAGGTTTTCGTTGCCTACTAGATCTTCTAATATGATGATCATCAGGTGGCTCTAGAGAACTTTCATCATCTTGTTCAACTTCCTCGGTTGGCTCAGCATCAACTAAAGGAGTCTCATCAACCTCAACTTGGACATTTTCCACATCATTAGGATGTGATTATGGTGTACGAATCCTACAATTATCGGGCAATTCCTTCTCCGTAGACTTTGGCTTTTCTTTTTTCTCAAAGTCTTTAATGGTCTAATCTTCAAATAATATCACATCTCTACTTCTAATGAGTTTCTTGTTAATCGGGTCCCAACATCAGTACACAAATTATCCGTGGTCATACCCAATAAAGATACATTGTCTCGTCTTGCTATCAAGCTTAACTCTCTCATCTCTAGGAACATAAACAAACACTTACAACCAAAAACTCTCAAGTGATCATAAGAGACGTCTTTACATCTCCAAACTCTTTATGGAATGTCTCCATCTAAAGGAGTTAAGGGTGAAAGATTTATCAGATCAACCGTTGTCTTCGTTGCCTCTTGGCAAAAGGATTTTGGCAACTTAGCATGAGACAACATACACAAGATTCTCTCATTGACAAACATGTTCATCCTCTCTACGACTTCATTCTGTTGAGGTGTTTTTGGAACAGTCTTCAAAAGCTTGATCCCATAAATTCTACAGTATTCCACAAATGACCCTCTATATTCGCCACCATTGTCCAAACGAATACATTTCAACTTTTTCCCAGTTTATCTCTCCACTTCAGCGTGAAACAACTTGAAGTAATCCAATGCTTGATCCTTAGTCTTCAAGCAATAGGCCCACACCTTCCTTGAGAAATTATCGATAAAAGTGATGTAATAATGAGCACCACCTAAAGTCAAGGAATCTATAGAACATAAGTCTATGTGAATCATATCTAGGATATTGGACTTCCTAGATGGAGAGAAGCTCTTGAAGGAAACTTTTTGTTGCTTACCAACTAAGCAATATGTGCATGTCTTCAAATTTATGGACTTCAAGCCATGAAGATCGATTGTCTTGGAGAGAACTCGCATGCCATTCTGACTTAAGTGACCAAGTCGCTTATGCCAAAGCTGTGATGAACAATCATTAATTGTATTTGCTTCTCCTCCATAAGACTTAGCCTCTGTTAGATAAAGAGAAACGACTTTCATTCCTTTAGCTACCACTAAAGACTCCTTAGTGAGTTTCCACGTTCCTTCACCAAAGTGACTATGATAGCCCTCATCATCAAGAATGGCAGTGGAGATCAAATTCATCCGAATATTTGGAACATGTCGAACATTATTTAAAAGTAGCTTACACGAAGTGTTAGTATCCAAACAAATATCTCATTTTCCAACGATCTCACACGTAACATGCTTTTTCAGCATCACTAAACCAAATTGTTCATTAGTGTAAGAAGTAAATATATCACAACGATTGGTGACATGATAAGAAGCACCCGAGTCTACCACCCATTGTGTATTTTGAGAAACAAGGTTGATACTATCATTGTCGTAAACAATATCGATGTCATTACCACCCATAACTACAACCTTACTACTTTCATCTTGCTTATTCTCATTTTGTTCCTACTTGAAAGATCTTCACTGATACTTCTTGTGTCCTGCCTTGCCACAATGATAACATGTAATCTCTCGAGTTGGATGTTCCCCGTGACCTATCTGAACTACCATTGCGATTCTTTGGAGTTTATTTTTACTTCTACCCCTTTTCTCGGTCACGAACACCTGACTTAGAGTCGAGAAGCCTTGTTCTTTTCTTCTAGCCTCTTCATTCAACATGCTCTCTTTCATCATTTTCAAAGTGAGTTTACCTTGTGGAACATAATTGGTAATTGAAACCACAAGTGTCTCCCAACTATCACGCAAAAAACTAATCAAACACATAACATGAAGCTCAATATTAAATTTAGATGCTCAGACATAAAAGACTCATCTTCATATTTCAACCAGCAAAGTTTCCTAAATAGAAATGTTCTATTTTGAGTGTTGTTCTTCTCATACAACTCCCTCAAAATAGTTCACGGTTTATGAGCATTAACCTCAGTAGTCACATGCTGATACACATTATTGTCAACACATTGCCTAATCTTACCAACTGCCTTTCTGTTCAACTTCTTTCAATCTGCATCTGTCACAACCTCTAGTTTGCCTTTATCACCCAAGATAGTGTCTTCATAATCATAATTACACAATAAGTTTTCCATCCGTGACTTCCAAATTGTGTAGTTGGTAGTTGTGAGTTTGATCATCATGTCATTACTACTTAACTATTTTTCCATTTGAATTACACAAGAATCACCACCAAACGAACTCAGCTTTGATACGACTTGTTAGAAAAAACGAATAAAAGCACATGTTTAGCAATCCAATTAGACAAGCTACAACAAAGGCCTAAACCATATTTTTCTCCTTCTATATATTCAAATGGGCAGTTAATTCAATTGAGCATCAAACAATCAAAGAAACAAGACACTGAGATTTTACGTAGAAAACTCAATTAAGGTAAAACCACGGGACCCTTAGGCCACTTAAACCATCCATTATATTAATGGGTATATAAATGTTGTCAAATACAAATCTAGAGATAATCTAATAAGAAACATCGAATAACCTCATCCTAACATGTCATTACAACATATATCATCATCATCAAAGATGACTAGCAAAAATAGAGGCAAAAGAAACTATATCTAGCCTAAAGCCACTGATCAGAGAAGAACATAAGAATGGATGATGTTCTAGCCTACACGAACTAACCTGGTCGATTGGTCAAATGTTGGTCGGAGGCTGATCGGAATCCTTCTCTAGAGAGAATAGAGTGTACAGGGAAGAAGAAACAGAGATCTGAGACTCTTCCTTTTATTGTTAATTAATGAAATGTTCTAATGAGCTTTATTTTTTTGTAAGCCCAAAACCATTTGAGGTGACCCAAACATGTCTTTTTATTTAATTTTATATTTCAATTCTTTGATATTTTTTATAAACTTTCTGTCAAGCTCAATTTGATTACTAAGGCCTAAACGAGCCTAATTTAGAATTAATTTGGCTAAAATGTTCAGTCATTATTTTTAAGCGTTAGAATTGGGTGCTAATATAGAATTTTTCTCTTTATATTCTTGAACTTCAAATGTCAAATTCGTATTATCTCTTAATTAAATTCTTTGAGTTCTTTGGGAAAATGATCACGCCATGAGGGTTCCAAATGATCTGGCCAAATGCCAATTGCCTGTTCTCAAGTATCCCTTGCAGATGACCCACGCACAGGAGACCCGTCCATACGGTCGTGTTGACATACACAAAATTTGTTGACTCGTCTAGTGGTTAGTACCCTAGCTGCCTGTGGCGGTCCGCGGTTTTCTCCACCACCTACGGAGGTCTATAGGTTACCTTCATGACATTTTTCGGTATCATTTTTTATTTTTATTTTTTAAAACTTGCAAATTCAAAATAAAAGGTTATTTTTGATATTTTGAGCCAACTAATATTTTTGTATTTATTTATACAATGCCTCAATTATAAATTTGTTCGGCGTATAATAATTAATTTGCAATTTGCAATCCTACTAAGTGTATTAATTTCGAGGATTAAGATTTTAAAATTATATTATAAATTGGAGGTAAAATGAGTGTTTACAACTTTCTAGCCTTATGATACTTCAGAAAAACAAATGAGCAAAAATAGTCATCGTCGTTAGAGACATTGAAATGTCATTGTGTGTTTATCTAAACTCTCGTCTTGATTACCCAAAAATAATAATATAAGTATATCAATTTTATTAAATATTATATATTTATCAAATATAACAGTTATATATGTTAACTAGAGATGGAACATATTTTTTTAAGAAAAATAATTATAAACTTACTACCATATCATCAATCACAACACACACGAGCATCTCCCAAAAACTATATTATATATATATATATATATTATCTCTAAAATTATTAATATTTTTAAATAAAAAATTATTTAAAACTTGAAAAAATCCTATACAAACAATTATCATCTCTAAAATGATCATGTTTCTACCAAACATTATCCAAAACATGACAAATTTCTCAACAAACAAAGTAGAGCAATAATATTAATAAAAAATAAATCCAGAATGATCAAGGTTTACCCAATAATTAATCTTTACACAAATAGTAATCATCTAAAAAATGATCAACGTTTTGTTAAATATTATCTAAAACATGCAAGATTTCTTAAAAACAAAGTAGATCAATACCATTAACCAATAATGAATCTAAAATGAACAGTGTTAATATCCACCTCTAAAATGATTAATGTTTATGCTAAACATGATTCAAAACATGATAGAAGCCTTAACAACAAATAACATAGCAATATTATGAACCAAAATTAAATCTAGAAAGAACATTGTTTTACCAATAAGCTCTAGATGAAAAGTAGCCATATTTAAAATGTTGACATTCTTGCTAATTTTGGAAGATTTCTAATAAAAGACAAAGTAGAGCAATGCTATTAACCAAAATGTTTTACCAATAATCTCTACACGAACAATAACCATCTCTAAAATGGTGAAACCGACTGCGGTCTCTCACAATGATTTCTCTCCCATAAACCTTGGATATGTGTTTAATGGCAATGTGACAATCCCCACAGACCCTCAAGTTCTTGACAACTCTTATTGGTGTTCCCGGAGGAGTATTTATAAGCATAAACGCAATTGCAATCTTCTCACTGTGATAAGATACCGCAGTTTCCTTTTCCTCTTCTTCTATATCTGCAAGCACATTCTCAGTATGAGGCCTATAACCTTCCCCCTTCAACAACTTTGTAATCTCTTCTAGTTTCGCATATATTTCTTCACTTTGTCCATGAGATCTATCTCCCATAACAAATTCATAAACGCGATTCGCCATCTCAACAAAGCTAAACCCAGGCGTTTTCTTCACGCCTTCCTTCAGCATTGCAGTTCTTATCTGTTGCACGTCGGTCCATCTTCGCTCGGATGCATACAGATTCGATAGAAGGACATAGTCCCCACTGTGCTTGGATTCAAACTGCAATATTTGGGTTGTCGCTATTTCTCCAAGTGTTAAATGACCGTGTACTGTACATGCTCCGAGTAAGGTTCTCCAAATGACAGCATTAGGCTTCATAGGCATATTTTGGATGTAATCATATGCTTTCTTTACCAAACCGTTCCTTCCCAACAAGTCTACCATGCAACCGTAATGTTCTATTCTTGGTACTAAATGATATTCTTCTTTCATCCTTCTAAAATAGGCAAAACCCTCATCTACCATGCCACAATGGCTACAAGCATATAAAACTCCTATGAATGTGACCTCAGTTGGTACATGGCCCTGTCTCTCCAGCTCTTTGAAAAAACCAAGCGCTTCATGACCAAACCCATTGGTAGCTAATCCGACTATCAGAGAATTCCAAGAGACAACACACTTATTCTTAATCTCACCGAAGACACACTTAGCCTCCCTAATGCTTCCACATTTGGCATAGAGGTCAAGAAGGGCATTAGAAGCATGTGAATTCTTAACTAAGCCCACCTTCAACATATATACATGAACCCTTTTACCCAATCCCAAAGCCCAAAGCTCAGCACAAGCAGTGAGCAAGCTGACAATACTGAATCCATCAGGCTCAACACCTTCCAAACACATTTCCCTGTAGAGGGTCAGAGCTTCATTAGGCATCCCATTAAGTGCATACCCATTAATCACAGTGTTCCAGGTGACAAGGTTTTTTTCATTCATTAAATCAAACATCTTATGAGCACTCTCAGCACGCCCACAAGCTGCATACATATGAAGCAATGCATTCTGAACAAAGACCAATGATTCAAACCCATTTTTTACCGAAACAGAATGAATCATCTCACCTTCACTAACAGCGGTCAACTTCGCAACGGCTTTAAGAAGGAAAGGGTAAGTGTGAGTGTCAGGATCAATGGATTTCATATGCATACAGCTGTATACATCAAGAGCAGGCCTTGGGGTCTCAGTTTCGGCATAACCTCTAATCATCGTGTTCCAAGTGAAAATATTTGGGTTATGAAGTTGGGTAAAAATTCGGTGTGCATAGGACATGGCTGAGGAAAGGGAGACGAGGGTGAAGATAAGGTGCTTGCCCATGTCTGGGTTGGAGAGAGGGACGCCATGCCTGATAGAGAAAGCATGGATCTGCTTCAGCTTTTGCTCTGAAGAGGTGCATGTGAGTAACAAGGCCACACATTTCTTGAGAATGAAAGGTTTTGCTCCTTTTGTGGACTGAGAGAATGACTGACAGAGAGTGCGGAGAAAGTGCAAGCGAAAATAAGGGCTTTTCTGAAAGCACATCAAACCATTATTTTGTTTGGGTGAAGAGTTCATAATTCATTTTGTAGCAGTTGTTAACTTACAACTCACAATATAACTTTCCTTTTCATACAATAAATAGTGAGTTTGTTTGCTATGGTGTGTGTCTATGGCCTTGTTTTTCTCGTTATTGATCATAGTCAAATGAGGGCTCAATAAAACCTAATCAAAGCTACATATATCTACCACTAAAGTATGGACAGATTTTGAAATAGACCCTTAAAGAGTGAATCTCTTAAATAACCCGTTAAATATTTGATACCTACAAACCTTGAGGAGTAAGGAGATGAATCTCAGCATGGATGTGTTTCCTGCAAAAAGATGGGAAGTTGGTAGATTTAGAATGTAGAAATAAATTAATTATATAAATGGTGTTATTAAAAAGATAAAGAGACCCACATTTGCACTATAGGAAAAGAGTGCAATAACAAGAGACAATAAAAATCAAAAGACAGCTATGCCTAGAACCAATATTGCAGCAATTGAGATAACTAAGAATTCTACCCTAAGGCATGAATTAACCAAAACATTGAAAATTCTACTATGCCTTTTGTAGAGAAGTTACTATTTTTCTCTTCAACATCTACAGAAAATATATTGTTTCCTTTTTCAATGTACAGGGGTTCATGCTGATCAGTTTAAACCTAATTCTAAAAGGCGGATTTCAATGAGTTGTAACCAATGCATATTCATTTCTTACGCAAACAGAACAAGTATAAACACATAAAGAGAGAAATATAGGGAGAGATTACGCAATGATGAGATTAAGCTCTTGAGGACTGGTGAAATTCCGACGCAGGAATGCTTGACATTCGTGGGTTTGTGAGGCGTCACTAACTAATTCCACAAACTCATTATCGAAACCCGGATGGAACCCTAATGGTTAGTCACCTTCTCTCCCTGTATTCCTCTATAAATATACAGAGATATTTACACCTTCTGAGGTCAGTCCACCGATTGAGCACACCGAAACTGCGTGATTTCTCAAGTTCTCACTATCTCACTGGAATTCCACTGCCTCTGCAAGAGCAAAAGCAAGAACTGTGTAGGCAATCTCTTCCAGCTCGGTTTGATGGCTAAATATTCAATATGACCCTTAAACATATTTCAGGAAGTTTATCATTGTAGTTAAGATCTTAAATAAGAATTTGGTCTCTTTTCTTTTCTTCCTAAAACTCTACTTTAATACCTTTTTAATGAAAAATTGAGAATTTATTGGTACAAATTAAATTGAAAAAAAAAAAATATAATACAAAAAAATAATCATAGCACACCAAAAGAAAAAAAATAATATTTATTGTTTATTTTTAAGATTTTTAAATATAACCCAGTCTATTATGAAAAAATATAAACTAAGTTTTAATATATGTACATGAATGACAGTACTCTTATTAAAAAATTCACAATATTTTATTAATTAAAATATATATAAATAATTAAATATAAAAAAATATTTAATAATTAATATTTTTTTTTAATTTCTAGTTAACTCTAAAATATTATTTTAAATATATAATGTCTCATCTGCTTTTTTTTATTATAATAAATAAATCTAAATAATTTTTTAATTAGTTTAAAACATAATATATTTTTGTTTTTTTAGTTTAAATTATTTAAAACATGTCAAAATATAATGCATTATTAATATCTAAAATTAACACCTATACCATTATACATTATTCTTCAACCATGCACATTATTAATCTTTTCAATTCTTAATTCTCAATTCCCATAATATACATTATCTTAGAAAATGACTTTCTTAAACATTAGAAAATTATCTTACTCTAACTCACCTTCTGTGGATGAACCTTGTGGTCTTCAAAGACACATTCAACTACACCTTTCAACATTATCTTAAGTTCCTAACTCCCCCTTCGTGATGATCCTCTCACTATTCTCAATTCTCACCATACATTCAGTAACTGAAACAACCTTTGACTGTCCTATCACATAAAAGAAGATAAACAAGACTTTTTATAGAAAGCATATAGATAAGAAAGAATGGCACATCTGTGTTAGAAATGAACTTCTTTCCCTTCTGAATAGCAGAAAGTTATTATTTCGCTTCATTTTTATCTTCAAGGATAACATTCCTAAACATTGGATTACATATTTTGGTATTATTTTAGGTCATAACTCACCCTCCGTGGACGAATCTTGCGGTCTTAAAGGATACATCCTTAAACATTCGACTATGCTTTTTAACATTATCTTAGACTCTGACTCACCCTCCATGGATGAACCCCTCACCATTCTCAATTCTCACCATACATTATCAAAAATATATATACACATTTATATTTTATAACGAGGAATTAAATTAGAATTAAACATATATGAGGTATGTGAAGTTTCCGCGTTGTAACGCCTAAAAAGTAGAGAAGAATCAAGAATCCTATTTTTTTATATTGTAACTTACCTTTATCTCGAATTTCGTTATAGACTGAAATTTATCGGATGCTTCATGGAGATCGTTTCGACTTAAACAACGAGATGAAGAACCAAACGATAGTGGTCGATCAAAAATATTATTTTAAGCTAGTTTTGTCTTGTAAGGTCGTCACCCGATTTATTCTTTTAAAAAATGACAAAAGGAATGTAGCGTATTAAAATTGAAAATAAAAGAGAATCAATTTTGGTTCAATACTATGTGAAACTTAAAAAAAGACATCGACACTATATCCCTCATGCGTGTCTTATGACGATCTATACTATAGTTTTTGGCCATTTATAAGATCACAACATTTACATTTTATTTCAATCTCTTCCTAAAGTTAGAATCTTCATATTCAAACATACCTAGTTTAGTATAATTTTGTTCATAATTAAGTTCTTTTTATCATTACTGAATTTTTTAAACTTTTTTAAAACCCTAATTTAAGGTATTAACGATCGGTATAGAGACCTTTTTTTACTAATCTAGACATAATTTGATTTTATTTTCATCCTGGTGAATGGAACAAGTAAAGAAGAATTCAAATCAAGTAGTGTGAGCAATTATAGAATGTCTCAAATCCAGAAAGTACATATTAGAAAGAATGAACAAATTGAGTAATACAATTACTACATGTGATGAGAAAGCTACTAAATGCGACAGCCACAGCAGAGAAAGTAGAAACAGAATGTTCCGACAAGAGCAATGGCTTCCACCATTGATGCGATCTTGAAAATGAATCCCTTAAAGAAGAATAGTTTGTTCCATCGGAAGCCAGAGTTCTGCAGCTTCCACCATTTCCAAGTTTTCTTCTTCTTGCCAGATAGTCTGTTAAAAGATATTCGTTGCCTTTCCTCCATCTTCTTTCTCTATTTAATTTTTGTAGTTGTGGAAATCGGTCTAGAGTTTATTTAAATATAAGGGCTTTTTTTTTCTTTCAAGAATTAAGTTGAGAGACGGCTCATTCATGTTGGTCAACTTACGCGTATTCTAGAGCTTGGGATGAGATCAAAGACTAGTCCCATTTACTTTTATGATTCCTTTTGTATTATTAAGTAATTTTTAAAATATGATTTTATGAAAGTAATAATTATTTTTAAATTGTTATTAAAAAGCATAATTTATATAATGAAAATAAAAAGGAAAAATAGAAGAAAATGAAAGAGATTGGGGGCAATATATATTATCTAATTATACAACTAATATAAATTTAAAAAGATAATAAATATAATATTTCATATAGATTTAATTAAGTTTTATATATCTTTCTATTCATAATTTTGTTTACAATTGCTTTTCTATATTATTTTTTTTTATTTAAATTTACTATTTAAAAATTTAAAATATTCTAATAGTATTAATTTACGTTGAAAATAAGCACGTATTTCTCGTATTCGTGACATTCGTTTAAGTCTTGCGTGTGTAGGTGTGTCATATTTCATCGTTATCTTCCCTCCATCTAGCAAAGTTGTGAGCTAACCAATTCATTCCCAAAATGATATCGAAACCATGCATATCTAGCACCGTAAGATCTACTAGTAGCACTTTATCTCCTATATGCACTTCTCGAGACTTACAGATTAGATTTGCAGTTATTTTATCACCTAATGGTGTTTCTACACTTATACTCATGTCTCGAGGTTCAATTTTCCAATTATGCTTTTTGACAAAAGTTTGAGAGATAAAAAAATTTGTAGCACCAGAAAATCAAATAATACTAAAGCATAAGCAGAAGACACATAAATAGTACCTGAGACCACAGCATTAGACGCACGTGCTTTCTCGGTATTCATCATAGAAAACACCCTAGCTTGACTTCCTGACGTTTGTCCAACTTTCTGATTCTTATTTGGGAAGGGTATTTGATTCGTGGAACTTCCTGTCTCATGCGCATTAGGCTGAGTGAATGGCTTTCTAAAGCGTGAACAATTTGATCTCAAGTGACCATGTTGCCCACATAAAACACATGCTCCAGATAGCCAGCGACAATCTTCCATGCGATGGTTTCCAGAACAATGCGAACACTGCACAGACGAAGATGAATAATGTGAAGGCACATTTCTAGTGACTTGAGTCGTATTGCTCGCAAAAAAGGCTTTCTATTCTAGAATGAGTTTCGATTTCCTTCATTGGCACTTTGATGACTTCTTTTCTTCGAGTTCGCCTCATCAATCCTTCTCGTAATACCCAACTCCCTTTCAACCAATCGTGCATTATCAACCACCTCAATGAAAGTGTTAAACTCAAAAAAAAACCACAACTTGCCTAATGTGGGGACTCAACCCCATTTCAAATTTTCTCGCCTTCGTAATCTCACTTCCCATCCATGGTTGAACAAACTCTGTTAATTCCACAAACTGAGCTTGGTATTCGGTAACAGTCATATTTCCCTGTTTTTATGAATTCCATCTCTTTCTCTTGCCTCAAACTCTTGGGAAAGTAAGTGTTGTAAAAAGCTTTCTTAAATGTATCCCATGAGAGTGTACTTGTATCGCGCTCGTAAGTTTGCTTCTCCAACTCCCACCAGTCACTTGCATTTCCTTGTAACTGAAATATTGTAAATCGTATCATTTCCAAATCGTCACATTTGAGTACATCGAAGAACTTCTCTAACTCTTTTATCCACTTTTCAGTTTTTAACGGATCGCTGATACCATCAAAGTATGGTGGAGCCAATTTCTTGAATTCAGCAAACTTATTTGTCGGTGCATGCTGTTGTGCTATTCCTGACATAGCTTTGACGATAGCCTCAATTGTTACCGCTCTGGAGGTCTCCCCCTCCTCTTGACTTACAGGTCCATTTGGTTTATTGGTATCACGTCTTCTCCTTGTACGTCGTGCAAAACCGGTAAAAACTTCATCATCCATTCCTACATCATTAATACCATTGTTAAACCTTATGCTTTGATACCACTAAAGTTGTCACGCCCCGAACCGAGTCATGAGGCGTGCACAGTCGCTGCATGTCCTCCTAAAAACATTTAAAAGAAACATGCAAGGCTAACAATTTTCTTTACTAACTTTCTTAAACAAAACATCATCCATCTTTCATTAAACAAAAATCCTTTCAGCTACAATATGTTCTTGCCACCTCATCAAAAGTCCAAAAATACAAGGTGACAATGCTACCATCTTAAAGTTACAAAATACATCATTTTAACTTTCCCTTAATACACTATTCTAAGGCGAGGACTAACTTCCTTACCCAAAATGAACTCGATAACTAAGGTCTTCAATGTTCAGTAGCTTCTGATCCTTGAATTTTATCTTTCTCTGAAAAGGGGACCCATTAAAATGGGTGAGCTAAACTTGCCCAGTAAGAAAATCATAACCTCATTACAGCTGGATCAAGAGCCATTTAACTAAGTATAAAAAAATTAACCTTTATTCAAAATATAATACGTACTTTTAAAAACCAATATACTTTCTCTTTTATATAACTCTGGGATAGTGATAATGACTACATTATTGTGATAACTTATTACCATCAACCAGAACTTTAATGTCCTGCGTTGACTCATTATCCATCAATGAGGATTTAGGAGTCCTACATTGACTCATTAGCCATCAATTAGGATTTGGGAGTCCTACATTGACTCATTAGCCATCAATTAGAATTTGGGGATCCTTCATTGACTCATTAACCATCAACCAGACGTGACTATCACGCGTTAACTCATTACCGATACAAGCACTCGAGGCATTAATAACCATTATCAAATAAATAAGTACATAATCCTATCCAGAGTAATAAAATCATTCATGTATTATTCACATAATCAAATCCATACATATGTATCAATCTTTCACAAAGCATTTAGCATAGGCTTATCAAAAATACTTTATCAACTAGTTTCGCAAATCATTTCATAAATCACATTACCAAGTCACTTTATCAAATGTTTTATCAAATCCTTTTCATTCTCTTCCAATAACATTCAAATTTATACATAAACCCTAAATACCTTTTCTCATCTTCAAGTTTATCCAAAACCAAATAATTCATATTCATTTATTCTCTATTTTCTCTTCTCCTTCCTAAACAATAAACAACCTTAAATTATTCAACCATATCAAACAAATCAGCTTCATTATTTCTACCAGCAAACTCCATTTCATTTATAACCCTAATTCATCCATAACCTTATCAAATTCACCATTTACTTACCTTTAATTCAAATGAGCTGTTGATGAAGGAATTGATTTGTTGAAAGAGGTGATTTGTTGATGGAATGATGAAGAAGACGGACAGATGATTAAATGAAGAATGTTGTTGCTCGATGTTGAAGAAGAAGAAACTGCTGGAAGGATAGAGAAGACATAGGGAAATATCTCTGCTTAATTTCCTGCATACCCATTTAACAATGAGGGAGGTGATGATGTCGCATATCCTCATTGGCATCTTTAGATTTCCTTATCTTATCCAAAAAATCACATTACTTTATTATTATTATTATTATTATTTTAAATAACTTAGCTTTACTCTCTCTCTCTCCCTCTCCCTCTCCCTCTCCCTCTCCCTCTCCCTCTCCCTCTCCCTCATACAAAAAATGTTTAGATGAAAAAGAAGACAGATGATTAGATGAAGAATATTGCTACTCAATGTTGAAGATGAAGAAACTGCTGGAAGGATAGAGAAGACATAAGGAAATATCTCTACTTAATTTCCTGCATACCCATTTAACAACGAGGGAGGTGATGATGTCGCCTATCCTCATTGGCTTCTTTAGATTTCCTTATCTTATCCAAAAAATCACATTACTTTATTTTTATTATTATTATTATTTTAAATAACTTAGCTTTACTCTTTTTTTCTCTCACTCTCTCTCCCTCCTCTCTCTCTCCTCTCCCTCTCTTTCATAAAAAAATGTTTAGATAAAAAAAAAAGACAGATGATTAGATGAAAGTTGCTCGATGTTGAAGATGAAGAAAACTACTAGAATGATAGAGAAGAATAGAGAAATATATCTGCTTAATTTCCTACATGCTCATTTAATAACGAGGGAGGTGATGACGTGGTCTATACTCATTGGTTTCTTTCCTACATACTCATTTAACAACGAGGGAGGTGATGACGTGGTCTATACTCATTGGTTTTTTTAGATTCCTTATCTTATCCAAAAAAATCACATTACTTTATTTTTATTATTTAAAAAACCAGTTAACAATAAAGAAAACAATCTAGCAACCTTAAGATAGTTCCAACATATGTTCTCAACATAGTAACTAATGCATGTTCCAACTATTAAAGCTCTTTCAATATACTAACCAAATTCCCCACAAAGTCTACAGAAACAAAAAAATGCCACCTTCCAATAATTTATGATGTAGGCGAAGTATACATGCAAGGATCGACAAAAATATTCTTTGATAAGGAACCCATATGCACCCCTTTTAAAGGACTCATAGCAGTCCTCAAATCCAACCGTAATGATCAACTGTGTACATGGTTGAGTTTTTGTTTCACGAAAAAATGGGGAGCAGCTTCTATCAGCCAAGAAGGATCTATTGAGATAACATTCCGCATGTACTGGCGATCAGTGGAGACAATAGAATGGTATATAACCCACTTCGGGTTAACCCTGCAAGGAAATATTACACAATTTAGCAAGCCTACACAAAGTACCATTCTAAAATAACTGTTTATTGTAAGGACAGCCTGTTTGTTTACATAATTTAAATGAAAATGTTCCTACTTGTAGAAATGGAAGCAAATGATTTTTGTGTGACCGAAACAAATACTACAAGCAATTTTTTAGGGAATAGATAGTCAAATTAATGCTGAGCATGGATGGTCATACCTTAAATAAGATCTTTTTACAGTTTAGCATTTTAGTGGTAACAAATCAATCAACATTTTTTCTAGTAATTCAATTGTGTACAACAAGTAAAGATATAAGAGGACAGATCTTTTTCGTAGTAATAACTAACTTTCCTCTAAATAGGAAGAAAATGCCAACAACCATAAATCTAGTATAAAAATTTCATTTAGTTTACAGAACTATAAAGCAACAGCACAACTACCGTCTCATATGGAAAAATAGCGACCTTTTGTATTTTCTATTAAATAAATAGAACCATATGATCAATGATTCCAGCAGAAGCAACACAGGAGAATATTTGGAAACTAATATTTTATCACAATCAGTATGATCTCATTGGAAATTCATCAAAGTTATAATTGAAAATGACTTTTTATTCCGTTTGATATAAGATTTTTTCTGGATCATGATCATTATATTGTGATTTTATTGCTTCAGTTTGGTGTGCAAGTTATTTTATAGACTGATCAAAATTATACTTTATTTTTTGTTTAGTTTGGTATTGAGATTTTTTACTCAGATGAGACGATGATCCACATTGTGATTTTAACCAACATAACAAATTTTAATTTTTTTGGGATAATGATCAACACGTAAAAAGTGTATAACAAAACAGCGCACGCCCAATACATAATAGTAAGAATCCAAAAACCTGAATAGCACAGATGATGGGTGAATATAGACTTCTTGTGAACCTCTGAAGGTCTTATACATCTCATTGTGACTGGATGCCTAGTCAAAAACGTTCCAAAAGATATTAGTCATTAATATTTCTAAGTTATAGGTGTTGTTGTGCCAATAAATAAACATAGAAGATGTGTTTGTTGAAAAGTTGTGCTCACATCTAAACGACAAGCATTAGCAAAGCATCCTGCAATAACGGCCTTCCTCACTACCTGAAAGCAAAAATATTATGTTTGTGAATCATTAGTGTAAAGAGTATGTGATTGGGGATATAGATAAACTCCTCATTTTAACCAACCTCCATGTCTGTATCGCATGATTTTAGCACTACACCGATACGATGTGCTATTCTTCTGAGTTGTTCTCTGATCTCAATAACTTTTCTCTGCACACATAATGTAGAGTTCTTCTATAAGTTCATCAAACTGGAAACTTCAAAGAATTATCTCGCAGCATATGGCTTTAGGACAAACTGTCACTAAGGTTAAGTGATTTCTCATTGCAGTCAAAATCGATTATTGAATGAAAAGTAATAGTGCCTCCTTCTTGCTTAATGTGTCTACTTTGATCTTTGACAATTTTCAATGAAGTGTATATTCATTAGTTGGGAGACTGATACAAGGGATCATTAGGGTTAGGTTTCTAACCCTAGAATAAGCTGACGGGTCAACGAAACCAAAGTCAGCAGTTCACATTTAATTCAGCAGAAATAAAGCAGTTAGCCAAAAGAAGGTTCAAGATCACTGGCGGGACAAGTGGTTAGTAACAGTTGGCGGAAAAGGAAGGTGAACAATAATACTTTGAATATAGTTCTGGCGGGAAAAAGAGTTAATAAGGAAATGGCGGGAGAATTAGTTGATGGCAGCAGTCTATTAATAAGGGAGTAGCGGCTAAGGATTGACATGTTTTTGGCAGATTGTTATCACTATCAAGATTCAACCTAAATCTTCTCTCCGTCTCTATTCTCATCTAAACCTATTCTCACTTCTATTCAATCACAATTTCAATTGCGGGGAATGTGCAATTGGAACTTCTACTCAACCTAATCTTCATTCTCACTATTCATTCAAGGTATAATACCTAGCTTTATCATTATCGCTGTTGAATTCTTATTTGAGCTATAACATTGGTATCAGACCGTAGTTCTTGGTAACCATGGTGGAAACGCGTATAGATAGAGAACTGGAGGACATTTGCAGCAGAAGCCAGGCGCAAGACAAAAGACTTATCGCACAGAGAGCGGTTTGGAGCGAATGGAAACAATGATGGCGTTGATGAGCGATGCGATGGGAAGGTTGAGTCCAGCGTCCGGTAGCAACCAGAATGAACCAAGAGGAGCAGAAGGCAGAGTGTTCCGAGGAGATAATCATAGAGACAGACGAAGAGCAGACGATAATCGGCATTGTGGTTACCATCAGGACGACCGTGATCATCGTGAACAAATGCACCAACCTTCGACGAGGCCGTCGAATATGGAATTTCCGAAGTCAATGGAGAGGAAGTCGATGACTAGATCTATGGAGTGGAATATTTTCTCAGATAGATCTCACGGCGGAAGACTCAAAACTGGAATATGCTTGTGCACACTTAAATAGAAGTGCTCGATGTTGGTTTAGCTCACATCTACAACATCGACTACCTGGAAGAGCAATGACATGGAACGAGCTGAAGGAGTTCATCTTGTAGGAATTCGGTCCAAGCGAGTCCGATGATCCGTTGGACAAGTGGAAGGACTTAAACCAAACGTCTTTTGTTAAAGAATATGGTAAGAAATATATCGATGTAATCTACAAGTTACCACACTTAAAAGAAAAATACTCCATCAAAGGGATATCTGAATGGTCTTTTAGGAAAAATAGCTAATCCATCCAATATGTATCCAAAAGCCGATTTCACTATCCGAGGCTATGGGAATGACAAAATTACAGGAGAAAACTAATCAGCACGAAGCCGTGTGTGATTCCTTAGTTCGAAGAGGTTATTTAGCTAATATGCCCATAATTATCATATTAAAATAAATCAAATATATTACAGTATATTCTACAATAACTAGGCATATAAAATATTAAGGAAGTTGGATGATATTGTCAAAGCATCTTGCAAAGGAAAAGCAACAATTTGAGGTCAAAATTGCCCGGTTTTTTCAAATCAAGAGGATCGCATTAATCGCTAGGTGCAATTGTGGGTTGTTGACATGCTATTGTTTTATGCGAAAAATATCTATCATCAATGATAATTTATGAAGTCGTGCACAGGATATACTCACCATGGCATTGTAGTTCACAAAATTCTTATGACACCATTTTGAGGATTTATTGGACTGAAGAAACCCCTTGTAGACATTCAGGAAAGTTACATGATCACCCTACAAGTTATTACAATCAACAAAGAATAATGCATTCAGAAAGTGAAATATCATATAGAATATGAACGGCGCTATAATGAATCGTGTGTCTATAAAACATCAAATACAAAAAGAAATATGTAAAGCAACATAAGACATTAAACACACTTTGAATTTGAGTCCTGCAAAGTGTTTTCAAAATGAAGCTATAATCATGTGCCATGCATATAGAAAGAAAACAAGAGAATGGAAGAATACTTCATAGACAGTATGTCGTATGGATGAATATATTATTTCTGAATAAATTGAAATTGTGTTACATCATTCTAATTTAAATGGTAGAGAGAATAACTGAAGAAATAAAGGTGAGATTTGATTTGCAAAATTCAAAATCAATTGCAGATTTAATTCAAATCAGATCTCAATCAAAATAATTTGATATGCTAATTGCTTCGTATTTCCTTAGAGTTTACGAGAGTTTATCTCACTAGAGAAATATATAGTGTTCAAGACGGATCTATTGATGAGTTGTTTTTTTTAGTTGAAATAAAATAGAACTAGCATTACACCGTATAGTCATGGTCCCCGCTTAAACTCAAAACGCTTTCAGATGGAAAATCAAACCCGTGACTTTTTGGTCTTTTAAGCCGACTCTTACCACTGGACTACCTTGGTGGGTTCTACTGATGAGTTGTTATAAGGTGAGTGACGAGAGTCGATGGGCTGCGGCTCAATATATTTATTTTCTTTATCACGTGAATAAACCATATATGTCATTGGCAATGTTTTATATCCAATTTCTTGTTAAAAGATACGATATGTCATTAAAAAATGATGTAGCGCAAAAGGGAAGCTCAAATGCATGGTGCGCCACTGAATTTTTCTTGAAGAAGCACACAAGACTACACAGCCCAACAAGAGTTATGTGCAGTTTTCCAAAATGTGTACACTATATTTCATTTTTGTGTACTCCAAATTTAAAGCATGCTTTATGAGGAAGGTAACGTAATACTGGAAGAGAAAAAACAAATCAGGATAATGAGATATTCCACAATTCCGACAATACCTCAGAAGCAGCAAACCTCAGCTTGGCTTCATCCATCCCCTTTTGCTGCCCTCGACCTGAAACCCAGATAGACTACAAAAAAGGTTAACAATTCACAGAGAATACATTACAAAGTCAACTCTTTCCCAACTTATTAGGATCAGTATATAGTCAATGTATAACTACAAATGGTAAAATTCTAATCAGTTAAAAAATGAGAAATATAAGTTATATTAGTCACCTGAATAGAGAGCACAGCAGCAATAGTGATAATTTCCTCAGAACAGCCAAATTCACTAGAAGCCAATATCATCTTCGAGATCATTGGATCCTAAACACAAGAAGAAGATTACTAGGTTACTAACTAAAGAATGTATCTGTTCCTTATTCTTTTTTTCAAGCTTTTGGTCACATCTCATGAGGAGACCTGAACGTTGGATAGCCACAAAATGAAATGTAATACTGCAGTATACCAAGGGGATTTCAGCAATTTGGAACCCGATAGGTGAAGTAAGTTTGGCATCATCATCGATGACTCCAAGTGAATACAGTATTTCAAGTGCTCTGATCATTGCCTCGGGAGTTGGAGAAGACAACCAATCAAAGCCTAATATATTGTCAACTCCCAATGCCTTTAACTGTAAGATATAAAAGTTTATTAAGATATATATGCAGAGACTTTCTAACATTACTCCTCATAAAATAAATCCAATAACTAAAAACACAAAAGCAAAAGAATAAGGATGCAGTTCATAAAACTGAACATTAAGTGTTAAAATAATAAATTCTGTATTTTAAGTGTGAGTGAGTCAGTTTCTGAGATTAATCAAATGATAATATCTAAAAGTATACAGTATGTAAGTTGATTTGATAAACTGGGTGGCTAATGTCACATAAAGAATTTAAAAGATTAACCCTTAATGATAATTTGATTAATTATCACAAGTTAAAGTTGACTTTTGAGGCTCTTAATAAATTAACGAGTTAAGTCATTCATAGTTGACAGAATTAAGCTAGATTTTTTTGTTTAATTATGTTTAATCAAATAATTATGTGATTTTAGATGACAGTTATCAAATAAACTTAGTTCAATAAGCAGTTAATCATTTAGATTAAGTGATAATATGTGTTATCAAACACCGCCTATAACTTACCAGTCTCAAGAAAAATATTATAAAGTACTTTTCTACTCATAAATCATAATAGATTTTTCATAAATACATAGATCAGCATGTCTATATACAATAATTCTGAGTTGGTTATTCAATTAGCTGAAATTCTCTCGAGAATTTCCTTATGACAAAATCCGACTAACAAGGGCTATAATAGATGGGATTATGATAAAAAAAAAATATATGCAAAAATTCAATTCTAATTAATAACGCACTAATTCTCGTTAATAACGCCATGATTTTAAGTGGGGGTCATGACTTTGAGTTATCGTGCTAGCCTCTTCCAAGGAATAAACCCTGGTCGAAAAAATATAACATGAATGTATAGGAACACACAATGAATGTAGCAATTAGACATGATTTTAGCATATTTTCATTTTACCTGAATAACAGTGGACACAAGGTTCGCTCTTTGCATCTCTGGTATCCCCTCATTAGACATTTCATTCAAAAAATACTCTTCTGTGTACAGTCTGGTCATGGAATTATAAATTATGAAAGTCAATTCAACAATATAATATGAAGAATTTAAAGAAAATAAATGCACACTATTTTGTATGCAATCTACAAATAGCTTAGAAATAGAAAACAACTTAGCAATTTAAATATCTATAAACATCACAAGACCACTTTGGATTATCATACTCTGAAAAAGTCCCAATATCTAAAACAGCCATCTAAACAGGGTAGTTTACCTATAGCATTTTCCCGGGCGTACCCTTCCAGCTCTACCAGCCCTTTGTTTAGCAGATGCCTTGGATATTGGTGCAATCACTAAGTTTTCAATATCTGATATCTGTCCGATGGTAGAAAAACGTATTGGTAATGTAAACTTTAACAGACGCGGGTGGGCTGGTAAATAAAAAATATACACTGAAACTGTCACATTAAATAGATTCCTGAATCATGATAGATTGAAAACTCATAATCACATTAACCTAATGATCTTCTTCATCTGAATTTGAATAAACATCCTTACAACAATGCTAATGTAGCTTCATATGAAACTAAGCAACATAAAGACACTACCATAATGTTAAGCCCAAGAATCTAAGAAGGAGCAAGTTCTAACAGGACACTTATTTTCTTTAATGTTAAAGTTTATATTAATAAAGTTATCACAAAGGAAACTTTTAATAATCCAACGAGTGTTAAATCTTCGACACCTGACCCCACCGTTTACTAAACAACTCAAACATAACATGTGGAATTGGTATTATCATGACTCATTTTCGTGACAAGACAATTGTAAATAGATTTGTAGAGCAGAAGATACCGGGTTGTAATATCGTTGTTTAGAGAACCCACTGTCAACAACATAGACAATACCCTACAAAGACAAAAACAAAAGGACTCAAAAGCATTAAGAGACTGAACTGCATTTCCTTCCAAGTTTACATGAAGCCATATAACATCTGAAAAGTATTCAAATTATGCACTAAACACATTCTCATGCATGTGTTTGTGGAATTTTTATATATATATTGCAGTAATATCAAACTAGGCTCATTACAAAAAATACACTTGAAGAGACATTAACTCCAAGAGTTTGGAATTGTGTGTCTTCCCAACTCCAAAAGACTTATTAATGTTTATCTAGCATGTTGATCTACCATTTATTTAGCATCTTTTGTATTGTCTATAAATTGTAGCATCCTTTGTAAGAGTTAATCTGTCCAAATATAAGAAGAAATACATCTTCGCTATTAAAATAAAATAAAAATGTATACTAATTTTTCACATTCACCAGGAAGAAATCGAGCCAACAAAGGACCCTTTGGTCCATATCTTGTTTGGGTCAATCTCATTTGAAGGTAGGGTATCTCAAACTGGCCCGCCAACAAATTTTAGTGCCCATTTCAGTTTCGAGCCAAAGAATCAAACATTCAAATGTTTTGGCATCACCTCCGCATACACTCAGAGTAGTCACTCTATAAACTTCATAACCGACTATATCAATTCAGCGGTAAACTTCATAACTGACTTTATCAATTCAGTGGTTGTTGTTCTGTTGACACTCAACAACACCATTGTGCAAGACTTTTGACATCAACCCTCTTTCGGTGATCGTTCTCAAGACACTCTTTTCGAGTTGAATCGGGATATTTTTGAATTTTACCTACCTTGAGGAGGAGTGTGGAAATATCAAACAACACCTTTCCTTTCCAAGAGGGGTTAACTCCAATTGGTTGAAGTTGTGTGTCTTCCCAACAAAAGGCTTATTAATGTTTATCCAAGAAGTTCTTCTACCATTTAGTTAGCACATAGTTGTCAATAGCGTATAGCACTCAATAGCGTCAAAGTTGTTCATGGCTATAGCGTAACGAGGACCATTTGAAAGTGAAGCATAAAAAACATATAAATATCAAAGATAAAACATAACAAAAATATAAGTTCAAAACATAAAAACCATCAATTCTTAAACTAGAAAAAAGTTCAAAATATAATCTAAATTCATTGTCATTATTTTCTTCATCAAGATCGAGATCATCTTCTTCATTCGAAATGCTCAGCATCAATCTCTTCATCAAAATCAAATTTATCTTCTTCATCTAAAAGATCAAATGTGTTAGATGTTCCTATTAATCTTTTCCCCCTAGACTTAGATGTGATTGCTTCTTAAAGGTGTAGATGAAGTTGTATTTGAGGTCCCTATGGATTTCCTCAATGAATAAGGAGCTTCATCAACTTCAACAATATCGGCTACATCTTGCCAAGTCAAATCATCACCATCATGAACTAAGTCATGCTCTTCTTCATTTAGTATCCCTAGCAATCATTCGTTATCATCAATTGGTTCACTTAATATGATAGGATTGATGATATCACGATAACAATAAGAATAGAAAAGGAAATGTTGAAAGAGGAAAAAAGAGAAAAGAAGAGAAAGAATAAAAGGCTAGAGAGAAAAGCAATAAGAGAAGAAAAAGAAACGTACAAAGAAGAGGAAAAGACAAAAGAAAAATTGAATTTAAATAAGTGAGAAAAATTTGGGGAGATGAAAAGTTTAGGAGATAAAAATTAATATTGATTTTTTTTAATAAAGCGTCGCATTTTGGGTCAAAAGTTTTCATCGCTATATGAGCTATAGCGACAAAAGCGTGGCTGTTGCAAACTGCGTAGCCTATTGCGCCTTATAGCTACATATGGTCGCTACGCTATTCGCTATAGCTAGCGCTCGCTATTGACAACTATGATTTAGCCACTTTTGTAATGTATATAAATTGCATCATCCTTTGTAATAGTTATTAATACAAATATATGAAGAAAATCATCATTCCTAAAAAGAATTCTACGTATACGAAATTAAGGTAACTGGCAATTTGTTAGCATGTATTCCTTCATCCCATGCCCATTTGTTTAAAACTCATTGTTTTATGCAGAATTTTAGAGCCGTTTGTATAATTAGCTTCTTAGATGAAAAAGAACCATTAAAGGGTATCTAGTGTATCTTTATGGAAAAAGTAAGTGATTGGATAGACAAGAGTATCAAAAATCATACATGTTATTCTATAACGAATAAGGGAGAAAAACCATGTTTGTCAATGGAGTATAGTATAAATATGCATTACCTCCAAAGTCAATGATGTCTCTGCAATGTTTGTACATATCACTACTTTCCTCTTTCCTCTTGGAGTAGGGGAAAATATAAGGTCCTAAAGAAATCAAACAGATGTATTAGAAAATTTTAAGAATCAAATAAGTGTAGAACTACACCTTTAAGATCTCCAACCTGATCAGCCCTTGGAAGACCTGAATATAATGGCAGAGGAACCAATCCTGGATGAAAGTATTAAATGCATTAGTAGAATGGTGGAGGGATGTGGCAACTAGAAGAGTCATAATCTCATGGAAGATGGTAAAAGCTATATTGTCTGTTCATATAAATTAGAAACAGTCAAGAATAAACATGGCTACAATAATTATACTTTTGTTTAGTGGCACACAAATACATATTGATACAACATTAGTGACTCAAAGTGTCAAGGACAAGAAAAAACATATCTATGAGTATTGTTATGTCCCATTTAGGGAATCACATATGGACTCTTTAGAAGTGTGAGGCTAATGGGTTATGACATAGACTCTCTACCAAAATGACATCATCATATACCTCATATTCTATCACTATTTGACCTTTGACTTCTTTTTTCTAGGGTATTGGAGCATGTAGGGTTAGGTTGTTACCTAAAGAAGATTTTGATTGTTGTGCTTCCTCCTCAAGTAAGTGAAGAACAGCTTCAATATCATCTTGACCAGTCATGAAAACGAGTATATCCCCCATTGGTTCCTACCATTCAGACATATATCCGTTACTAGTCTTGCAGCATAAAATAATAAATTTGAGAGAATACTTTTTGAATAAGGATATCAGTTATCAATAGACAACTTGAAACTCTGAAAGAAAAGGGGAATCTTGGGTGTCTCCTTGCCTGTTTATGAATTGACATAACAGTTGATACAGCAGTTCGAACATAGTCAGAAACAGGTTCTTCAATATAAAAGATCTGAACATTAAATCCTCTTCCCTGAAAGATGGAGAAAATTAGCATAGCCAGTCTGATTAGGTTACCCACCACCAACAATAGTGCATTAAATTCTCAAAATTATGAAATAAGATTTATAAAACAAACATGCTTGATGCCATCACCCTACCTCAACCGACAGAATTGCTGGCTCTGGGTTCGGCTCTTGCTTCTCACCTTCTGGCACTGTGTGCTTTTTCCTATTTCCCAATAGATATAAGATGCTTAATATTTTGATCAGATTTGTGTTCTTCCCATAAAATAAAACTATTTATTGTTCTCTGTAAAGGTACCAACTAAGACCTTGTTAATTTGCATGGGATTATGAACTGATTTATTATTGAAAATAGAATGTTCTGTACATTGAGTGAAATTAATGAAATGAAGTGTCTCCATAATAAGTGTTTTTTGTTGGCAAAAATAGTAAGTCTTCTAGTTTATTTCAGTTTCATAACAAAGCAAACTAGATGTCAAACAAATTATTTTATAGAAGTTTGAGGATAACAGGATTATGAGGAGAATCAGATTCTTCCAAGCAAGGCCTGATATTCATTTATCACATCCACAACAGTAAGGAAGTTTTATGTATTCAGGTCAGAACAACATATGGGAGATGAAGAAAAGGAAAAAAAGTATCTAACAACTCTAATAGGAATGACAATGATGCCATTAACAACATTTCATGACAAGAATTTGCATTCTTTCGTTTTCATTTTTGGTGTCCTATTCTTCCATTGTTTTACGGAGGTGGTCAGATAAATTCCTGCAAACCTACAGATTTATGAAAGTTTCACAAATTCAACAGATATGAAAGGAAAACATGAAAAATGAGAAGGAAAAACCTTATACGGAAGAAGGCAGCCATGGATTTAGCCTCGATTGTAGCTGATGATATAATCAGGCGGAGTTCAGGTCGGCGCTTTTGGATCTTGAATTAGCACGTATGGTCAGAATGAAACTAGCAAATCGAAAAAATAAATTTGGAATGGCACAAGTATCATTATTAAAGTACCTTTTTTAGCAGACCAAGTAAAACATCTGTTGCAAGGGATCGCTCATGAGCTTCATCTACTATTATGACACTGAAAGAATGATAAAGATATCACAAAATAGCGAGAGCAAATTATTATGAGGTTATTTCCAATCTCAAAGCAAAAACAGACCAGACCATGTTGATTACTACTAATATATAGAGCAGAAACAAAGAACTGCTCAAGAAAGGTATTCATAAATCGATCTTGAAAATGAATGGAAGTTGCACTATTGAAATATCAAATATAATATGAACATTTGTATATGATGCTCTTTCCAAAACGAGCATACCTATCTTCACATATATGATATATGCACACATTAACTAACAAAACCATAGAGAGAAAGAGACCTGTATTTAGTTAATAGTGGGTCGTCCATCATTTCCCTCAATAAGACACCATCAGTAAGAAACTTAATTCTTGTAAAATCCTGCGCTGCCAAAAATTGTACTCTATGCATCACTTTGTGAGGTCGGCAGAAAGAATAATTGGACAATAAACAAATGAAGGGAACACCAATGACCAAACAGTGTGTTTTTCTTCATTTATTTAAAGATGCAGTTTATGATCATGTTCAAATGAATTCTCACTGTATTTGTGAGATCTTCAAATCGAATGGTATAACCAACTTCCTCTCCAAGCTTGACGCCCATTTCTTCAGCTACCCTCGAAGCTACCGACTGTGATATAGTAATCAGAAATTAATACAAACTTTAGAATCTGCATTATTTGGTAATGAAATTCGTCCAGGAAGAAAGAAGGATAGGCCAAAAGGAACCAACATATACCTCTCAGGAGACAATAAGCCTGTGTTAACAGAAGATAATGCATGCTAAACACTAATGAGCTTATTTGGACACAATCTTTATTTTTTGAATTATAACTCTTGTATATGTGAACATCATTTGCAGTATCTTATTCTCAAATTTAAATTAAAGTATGCTGATATAATATCGAAAATAATAAACAACTTAGGCTTGTTTGTTATCGTTTACTATCCCATCAACAATCATCTTTCATCCCATCGTTCAACTCACCAAAATACCCTTAGTTTATTATTGACACTTTTCAGATACTAAATACTAAAGGTATTTTGGTCATTTAACCCAAATAAACAACTTTGCCATCAAACAAGATTTAAAAGAAAAAACAAAATAACCCCAGATCAAACAAGCCTTTGATCTCAATCATAGTAAATAATCACCAATCATATAGAGTAAAAATGCTTGACTTGGAAGAGATAATAGCTAAATATGAGGCTAGAAGATTAACTATTGTCAGTATAGAATCTTCAAATTTTCAAAGATCTCATCTTTTCTGCATTGGCATGTGTATGCATATCATTATACTATTAATCTTAGAAATAATTATCACTCTTCAGGATATACATATCCATCCAAAATCTTATCTTCTTTATGACAAAAGGAAGATATTTGCACTGAATCCTCACAGAGGAATTGAAGTTCCAGAACATAGCAATGAATTGCTTCTATCAATGCTTATCAGCCCAAATTCACTATAACAACCCAGTTACATAATAGTCAAAAGGAAAAGTGTGTTCATAATGATCAACATGTTATCAAATGATAAACAGATGTGAATGTGTGCATTAGACCTCCACAATAGAAACAAACCTGGACAGCCAGTCGTCTTGGCTGAGTACAAGCAATCACATACCCTCCATCAGCCCAACCAGCTTCTTTGAGGTACTACAATTTGTCAACAAAAAAGAAGCCCCCAATTGAGAATCTGTCTACTTAGAGGATGTACGAGTAAGAAGTCCAAATCCCTTAAATAAGATCCCAATAACTCAGACTAACGAATAAAAAGAATAGAGTATTCTAATAAATGTACAAGAGTCTTACTAAGAAGTGTCACTAGTTCAATTTTCCAGTACAAGACCAATGAAATAAAAATGGAACAAACTTTAACAAAAGATATCAGTTTCAGCCCCCATATTATTTCTGAGTCAGTCAATCAACAACTTAATCATTTATTTTCTTAAGTTAGAAGGTCTCAACTTCACACTAGTTCTTCCTTCAATCCTTCCTCATCCCAAATTCTTACATTATTGTATATTCTACTTGTTCATCAATCAACATAATGGGATAATTGGGGGATAGTATTAGCTTCTTAGAGGAGTTATAGACTAGTTCATAGCTACTACTAAGAGAAATAGCCTTATACACTAGATTTTCCCTTAAGGAAACTCTTCATCCGCGAACAAGAAGAACTATATGGAGTTCATTTGATGGAGGGAGAGAGAGAGAGAGAGAGAGAGAGAGCAAGAAAGTAAATGGAAATACTTGAGGAATTTGGGTGGTTTTTCCACTTCCAGTTTCTCCCACGACAATAGTCGTGCCATGGGTCTCCACCAGATAGAGAATAGCCTCTCTGTATTTGTAAACTGGTAGTGTCTGCCTTTGCTTCTCTATGTTCACGAAGCCTAATCTGCAATATACATGGCAAAGACAGCTTATAAGACATATGAATAGAAACAACGATCACGTTTGGGATTAGTAGAGAGAATTCAAGATACCGAGAAGAAGATGCGGAAGCCGCTGAACTCAGGAAAATGCCCGCTTCCTCGTCGTCGAGAAGGAGCGGCCTCTCGGTTCCCGGCTTCCAAAATTGAGCCATGAAAGAGTTGAGAGCTTAGCGGTCTTTTACCAATTGAAATAGCTTTCAGGAAGTTTGTATTGTTTGCTTCGATTCTAATACACATAGGGTTGTGAAAAAAAAAAAACACTAAAAAGATTTTGTACAATTAAAAATAAAATAATTTTAGTCAACCAACAATCTTATTTTTATCCACTTATAAATTTATTTTTCTCTTACCGAGCTTTATCAATTCATTTTAGACAAATAACAATATTATTTTTACCCACTTACCAACTCAATTCCGTCAAGTGACCAATATATTCTTTAATCCCTTTTTATAATTATTATAAATTTGCACCGAGTAAGATTTGAAACTTCAATCATTATATAAATTGAACACTTAACAATTACATCACTAAAGATTGTTGATTTCTTTTTATAAATTTATGTATGAATATATAATTGATATGACTAAAAATTATATATAAAGAAAGAATACACTTATACTCGACAATCCGAACACTTTGAAAATTAAGCATCATTATATATATATAGATTAGTTAGATAAAAAGTTGAACTTATATTTTTAAAACGTCATGCATTCATCAAATTTGATGTTGAATTTAAAATATAAAGTTTTATTAACCTAGTTGATTAAAGGGTTGTAATTATTTTGTTAGGTTGTGAGTTCGAAACATACATATATCATTTTTTATTTTATTTTTAACCGTTTTAAGTTTATGGGTGGGTGAACCCACAATCCGACCCAAGTATCCATTTACTCTAACATATATATATATATATATATATATATATATATATATATATCTAAATTAACCACAGCTCTCGACACGGTAATTCGGACACTTTGAAAATTAAGCATCATTATATATATATATATATATATATATATATATATATATATAACCCACCCCTAAATGAATTTGCAAAAGTAATCTTTTTTTTCAAAACTTGACCATTTTACCCTTAATATATATTTTTTTATATCCGTTTATTTCGCCTTTCCCTCCTCATTTATTAGTTCTTCTTTCTCTCTTTTCCCCCGGGTGACACGAACGTTCCCTATCCCTCCCCGACTCCCTGACTATCGTCGGACGTTTCCCCGCGAGCCCCGACTCCAGCAGCATCGCCGTACCATTAGACCATGACAGTAGCAAGCAAGGCGACTCCATCGAAATGGGTATGTTCTTTTGATGAAAACAAACTATAATTTGCTATTATATATTTGGTATTAGCTGAAATGTTTGTTATTAGCTGAAATATAAAGACCCAAAGTGTAGTTTGCGTCCACACGCAAAGTGCAATTTGCGTCCCATGGAAAATGAACTTCGCATTCCACGTAAATTGCACCTTGCGTCCACATTGTATTTTCCACTCCACTCACTTTTGTCAATTTCTATCAATTGCAGATCACAATTTATTTGTTAGTTATTTTGTCCTCTATGATGGAGAGTGAAAAGTTGATGATGGTGTTACTTCTTTTGTCTCAAGTTTATGTGTGGGTGTGACTCTATCAAAAAATACTACATATGACGAATTAACAGTGTTCTAAATGGCGGCCGAGGCAGCCGCCTAGGCGGTGCCTAGGCAGTAGGCGGTCCAACACCGCTCCGCCTATACATGAGGCGGTCAGATTATTTAATTATTTATTATTTTCAATTAATTAATTATTAATATTAATATATATATATATATAAATTTAATAAAAAAACTCTTTATCTCCCACTGTTTATTTAAATTTTGAAACGACTCTCTACATTCCAATTCATTTCTCTTCTTCATTTCTCTTCCTCATTTCTCTTCATCATTTCTCTTCTTCTTTTCCGTTTTTTTATCTCATTCACCTCACCTCCTTGATCATCTACATTTTCTTCGATCATCTACCTCTTCTTCAGTTCGTCTACATACTTATTTTTGTTAAATGTTACTATGTTAGAGAATATTAATTTGACTTTTTGGTAAAATGATAATTATAGAACATATTTATTATATTTATATTTATATCCACCGCCTAAGCACCGCCTAGGCACCGCCTAAGCACCGCCTAGGCACCCGAGGCAGTAGGCAGTCACTTACCGCTCCGCCACCGCCTACCGCCATTTAGAACACTACGAATTAACTAACATTGTCTATGATGTTATTCATGCAGACAAATTGAGATATGATTTAGTGTTAAAGTCAAGTATAATATGGTTTTGACAACTACTCCTCATGTTGTTATCAGGCTAGATAGGGATGTGTTGTTCTATGTAAAAGAAATTTCGAATTCACTCCTCTATGTGTCTCTTTAGTAGACAAGTTACTACCTTCACACCAAACTCAAGAAAGAAAAATACCAGGAGAGGAGGAGGTTCCTAATCTTGAAGAATTCCCTATATTTGAGCATGATATATTCCAAAGTCAAAATAACATATTAGTAAACCATGCAGTTGAAGGAGAATAAGGCCCTAGTTTGCGTCCGAGTGAATTGGTTACTAGTACCGTCGCTCATTCTTTTGCACCCCAAGAACCAATCACTTCTCATATGAGGAAAACATTCATCCATAGTGAGTGGCTTAATTCATATGAACCAATCGAGGTTGAAACACCTGCTTAATTAACCCTTGAAAGCGGATTGAAAGTGGATACGTTTTTTTAGGACAAAAAAGAACTTCAATTTAGGTTGCATAGACATGCGATGGCTAATCATTTTGAATTCAAAGTGGATAAGTCAACAAAAGATCTTTGGTTTGTGAAATGTGTGAATGAGAACTGCAAGTGGAGATTGCGTACTATGAAAGGAAAAATTCCAGGAGATGTTTGAGATTCGGAAATTAGTAAAAGAACACACATGCTCAATTTTGACGAAGCAAGAGGATGTGAGGCAAACACCATCATAGGTAATTGGGGAGTGCATCAAACGTAAGTACATGGACCATCACCATGACCACATGCCTAAGAAAATAATGGAAGACATGCAGACAATCTATGGGTTAAATCTGACTTATAATAAGGCTTGGAGGTTCAGGGAAAAGTCCTTAATGGCGGTGCGAGGAACTGTGGAGGATTCCTATGGAAAATTGTCATCATACATGTTCATGCTGGCGAAGAATAACCCAGGTACCATAACTGATATCCAGACGGATGAGCATGGCCACTTAATGTATATGTTAATGTTCATAGACGTCTCAATTAGGGGTTTTAGAAGCTATTGTCGTCATGTATTGTGCGTTGATGTCAGTTTTCTTAAGCACAAGGTTGAAGGTCAATTATTGGTTGCGATAACATTGGATGCGAATGAACAACTATTCTAAGATTGAATTTATGACTTAAATCATATTTTTTCAGATTTTACTTAACTGAAGCGTGGTGCAATGCATATGTAGAGACATGTTATCCAGTTTGCAATGAAGGTTCTTAGGATATTATAGAAAATATCAAGAAACGAGTGTACCTAAAACCCTCTATCAAGATTAAGAAATGACGGACAACAACAAAGCGTAGGCCATCACAAGGTGAGCCTCGTAAGAAATAGAGACAGTGCATCTCATGTGCCGGTTGATGCCATAATAGGGCAGCATGCTCAGTAGTGATGCATGCACCATCTACTGCAAGACAATCTAGTACACAACCTTCATAATCTATTGCACAACCTTTGGCATGAATAAAAAAATGTGTTTTAATAAATTGGAACTAATTTGTAGTTTAATGATCAAATGATTTGTAGTTTAATGCATTCATAAGTCCACATTTGGAAGGCTAGTGCGAACCCATGTACAGTATAAGCGACATCACAGACGTCTTTCCTTTTCCAGGTTTTCCTCTTGGCAAGATATACCTTTCGGAGGTGTTTCATATCTTTGTCAATACCCTTCAGGGTTGCTCTGAAGGACACATTTCCACATGGAAATTATAGGAACATCTCCATGTCCTCCACCATGCAGAAGATTTCCATACTTACCACCCTCATATTATCAGTTGCGAAGAGGTACTAGTAAATAAGGTATATGAGCCTCATCTTTCATGCATCCTCCTTATTAGAGCATTGGAGGAAACGGGCTTCAACCTCTATCACTCTAACCATCATTTTACCACTAAAATACTTTTGGACTAAGGGTGGACATTCTTCACCTTACTTGTTTTCCACCAAATGAAATCTGCCAAAGTAGAGGCATGTCACCAAGGCATAATCCTTCATGCCCTAGAAGACCTCCTCACCATTGACCAAAAACCTTATCTCTTTAGAATTTGAGCTGATTTTCCTGATTAGTATCTGATGGAGTATTATTCTTGATAAAAATATTGTCAGAGTTTTGAATAGATGTTGGAATTTGGTCTGCAAAGCCCTATCCAAAAGATCAAGGTGAGTAAACCTCTCCTTTATCCTTGCTAAGCTGGTACCGGTGAATTTCCATGAAATACAACTAACAAAATTATTAATAATGGTTTTGGTTGGTGCCATCTGCAAAGAAACGGTTTGTTAGATTAATGATGTTGGGGACGCAAAGTGTGCAAATTGCATTTTTTTAGGACGCATAATGTATTTTTCGTCAATATACGTCCCACGCAAATTGCATTTTTTGTGGGACGCAAATTGTATTTTTCGTGGGACGCAAATTGCGTTTTTCGTGACACAATTTATAATTTGCGTCCCATAAAAAATACAATTTGCGTGGAACGTAATATACAGAAAGATTCTCACATATTAGAATCATAATCATTCATACTCATTCAAACCATTCAGAATAACATTCACCTAAAACCCTAAAACTCTAAACCTATCATACTCAGCATGCAAATGGAAAAAATAAATAAAAACTCACCTGAATATAGTAGCCGCATGTGAATGGTGAATGTTGATGCGGGAAAGCATCCGACGTTGTTTGGCGATCATCGGGGAATGATGGATGTTAATAACGGGGGAGAGAAGCGAGAGCGCAACGGTCGGCCGGGGAGAAGAGGGAAAGAAGAGAAGTGAAAATGAGGGGGAAAAGAAAAGGAAACAATAATAAAAAATGAATGAAGGGTAAAATTGTCAATTTATTTTTAAAAAAATGTTAGTTTTGCAAATTTCCCCTAAAAACACAATGTTGACATTTTTTGGTAGGTCACCAAATATTCAACCAAAAATAATCTCTTACATGCATTCTTTATATATTTTATTAATTTTTGTTTTTTAATCACAATTCTAAACCAAAACATTATATTTTCAATTTTTAAACTCTTTAACATTTCATTTTGAACACTTTTCATAAGTATTTTTTCGTTTCATTATCACTTCTCAGTTCTACCAATAATATTTGGAAACATAAAACTTGATAAACACAACTATATCTATTGGAAATCATAAGTTACTCCCATCGTGAAAGGTTATGATTTTATGGATATAATAGTATAGGGGAATCTTGAAACTCGTCCCAATTTTTTTTTAAAAACAGATGATCAAAATAATACAATTCAAATCAAAAATCCAAAATTTAAACAATGGCGTATCCAAGATCAAAGGGTACTTGCATGACTCTTTTTAACATTGACCGACGAGATTCGTCAACAAGTCTCAAAATCATCTTCGGCGCAAGAACTCTGGGAAACCCTAGAGAATATATATGCTTCTCAACTAAAGAGCCGGCTATTTCAGTTACGAAGTTAACTCCTAAATGCACACAAAGGTAGTGACTCTCTTCTTAACTCCATTCATCATATCAGAAACCTGTCAGATGCACTTATCGTTGCCGGATAATATGTTTCTGATCAAGATCTACAACTAACTCTACTCAACGGGCTTGGAGACGAGTTTGAGTCGATGATATGTGCTCTAACTTTCGGACAATATCGATCTATCATTAATGAGATGACAAACATCCTTCTAAATCATTAACAATGAGTCATATTCAAGAAAATAAAATTTTATTATGAAAATATTTCCCCTCAGACGTTTTGGCTAATATTGCTTATATTTATGGGCATGAAGGCAGAAATAACCAAAGACAATACCGACACAATAATCGTTTGCAATGTAATTTTTGTCATAAAATTGGTAATCGCTCCGAAAGTTGTTTTTATAATCTATATTGTCAAATATGTAATGTACAAGGACATAGTGCTCTCGAGTTCCCTCGTTTTAATCCTTCTACGAATCATACGACAATGTTAGTTATATCGTCTACTATTGTAGATCCTACTTGGTGTCTAGATGCAGGTGTTACCGACCATATTACTTCTGATCTTAATAATCTACACAAACATGCTCAAATATTCTAATAAACAAGTGTTTATTGGTATTCGATCTCCGACTCAAATTTGGCATTCACAACTTGGACATCATTCTAGCGCTATTACATCTTTATTTATATCATACTTTAAATTACCAGTTTCAGGTAGTAATACTATTTCTTTTTGTGGATCATGTCAATATGGGAAAACACATAAACTACATTTTTCGGTTTCAAAATCTATATTTATGGCTCCTTTAAACCTAATTCATTCGGATGTTTGGGGACCTACTCCTGAATTTTCGTTTATTAGTTGTCGTTATTTCTTACATTTTGTAAATGATTTCAGCAAATTCACATGGATATATCCACTAAAAAAAATTCAAATGTTTTGAATACGTTTATCAACTTTCTTCGACTAGTTGAAAATTTGTTTAGTCGTAAAATCAAAATATTGTAAACTGATTGGGGAGGAGAATATAGAAATTTCAAAACATTAACGGATAATCATGATATTTTACATCATCTTGCCCACATACTAGTGAGCAATAGTATTGCTGAACGAAAAATTCGTCATATTACGAAAACTGGTCTCACTTTATTGGCTCATGCATCTATGAGACTATGCCACTACATTATTGGAGTGAAGTTTTTGAAACGGCCACATATATTATCAATCGTCTTCCTACTCCAACATTACATCAACGTTCACCATTCGAGACTATATTTAATTCTTTCCTGACTATGGTTTTTTGAAGACATTTGGGTGTTCTTGCTTACACTCACTCGTCCTCAGTTATCCTTTGTTGTCAATCAAGCTTGTCAATTCATGCAAACTCCTACATCTTCTCATTGGGGAGCGGTTAAACGTATTCTTCGATATCTTCGTCATACTCCTCGTCATGGGATCTTTCTTCGTCCAATTTTACAATTCAATCTTGTTGCATACTCTGATGTTGACTGGGCATGATGTCCTAATGATCATCGTTCAACAACTAGATTTTGTATTTTTCTAGGTGACAACCTTATTTCTTAGAATTCTAAGAAACAACAAGTAGTTGTTCGCTCTAGTTCTGAATCTGAATATCGCGCTCTTGCATATACAACTGCTGATTTTTCTTGGATTCAATCTCTACTTAGTGAACTTCGAGTTTCAATTTCTTCTTCTCTAGTTCTATGGTGTGATAATATTGTTGTCGCATTCTTATCAGCAAACCAGTATTTCATTCGCACAAAATATATTGGAATCGATTTTCACTTTGTTCGAGAAAAAATTGCTCGTAAATAGTTACTCATCCAATACATTCCTACTAAAGATCAAGTGGATGATATCTTCACAAAATATTCTGCTTCTCATCGATTTTCTCTTTTACGTAGTAAGCTCACAGTTTGTGCATCACCTTTTCATTTGAAGGGATGATAAAGTATTACACAAATGAAAGAAATTATTGATTTATTTCCTATTAATTAGGGTAAATAATATTAATTAATTCCTAATTTTTCTTTATATTTTCTATTACTATTATAAATATAAATTATTATAAATTCATTCATTCAATCAAAAATATTATTTTAATCTTTTCTACGGTGAATCTATATCACGTGTTTTGAACATTGAACTATTTATCTATGTTAATTTAATCTATACCATTGATATAATCTATACTAAGTAAATTTTAAATTTCATTACCTTTAGCTCTTACACTATTGTGTGACAATATTAATGTTGTCTTTTTTATCGACTAATCGACATCAAATACATAAATTTGCATTTTGATCTCCCACAAATAACAAAATTATCAAATAAATTTTCAACAAAGATTGAATTACAGACTATCACAAAAGGTCAACTGACATTTTTTTATTTAATAATTAATTAAAGTCACATAATCTTATTAATATTTCTTATTCTTATTTTCAAAATTTTAAATTTCATTATTTTAATTTAATTATAAATAAGATCAATAATATTGTTAACTATTACATTTATTATCGATAATATTGTTAACTATTACCCTTATTATCAATTATATTATTAAATAAATGATTTGTTGTTAATTAATTTTCAAATCATTTAGAAGACCTAAGTTGAATGGATGTCATGGTTTTGAGATTTAGAATATGCATATAGGGTCACTAGCATCCTTCACTCAAAACAAAAATAGTTAAAGTGTATTATACACAAGGTCAAACGTTGAACCTTATTTACTAAATTTCACATTTTTTTTTGAGAAAAGGTTAAAACCATTTCATTAAAATTCTAAAAGTGGGAGGGTCAGAAATCAAAGCTAGACAACCCCTAGCTATGATTAAGGATGACAATCAAAAGACCCTAAAAAAACTGATTAGTAGCATTCATACATTCTAAAAAACAGAGATTCAAACCTAACCATCCCAGCCTGAGATTTTCGCATTCCATCTATTTTCATTGAGATGCATTCTTCCTCTTCCCCTCCTCTTCCTCTTCCCCTAACGATAAAATAAGATTGTATTGAAGAAGATGATGAGTATTGTTGATTCTCATTTTGAATTCTCTATTTGTACAAGCCCGTTCTGATTTGATAGAAAAAATTATTTCTAAAAATTTCAGGGCTTTTACCTTTGTTATCTTTAACTTGAATTTCTGTATTCTTGTCTTCATTATGTTTAGCTTCGGCTTCAGACTCCACATCGATTTTAGAATCTTTTTCATCGGTTTTAGAATTCTCTGTTTCAGCTTTGAAATTCTGAGTGTTTTTCTTTTGAGTTTCCTCAACAACAACTTGAGGTTCATCTTCCCTTTCCATCCTGATCCTTCGCATTACAAAAATTTTTCTTTTCCTCTTCACCTTGATTCCCTAGTTATTAGAGTCGATATCCTGTCGTTCGTGCTGATTGTGTCGATCATGTCAATCGTGTCGATCGTGCCGATTGTGTCGATCGTGCCGATTGTGTCGATCGTGCCGATTGTGTCAATTGTGCGCACGTTCTTGAATTGACAAGCGACTTTAAGCGACTAGCAATCGCGACCACAACAAGCGAAACCGTGACCTTGATACCGTATCGATCGTAGAACTCTATAATTAAGTTTGCTTGGGCGAGAGTAATACTAGAATGGGCGAGAGTAAATTTCACATTGTAAAAAAGAAAATAAGACCAATCTGGCATGGATCCAAATGGTACTTTATCAAGGAACAAAGTTCTAGATATTCAAGAATTAAACTCTCATAGTGACTAGAGAGGAATTAACTAACCAAATTTCATTCAATTCCCGCCATCTTTGCAACAACAATAAACATAAGCCTTATTATTACTCACCTAAACACCTATGGAGGAAGTTGGTTGCATTATTATATTACTTTTGGGGTCGTGTAAAAGGTTAATTATAGAAAATAAGCTCAGACGTATTACTTGCATAACTAACTTATTTAGACGTATAAAGTATTCGAAGTTAATGAAAGATCCAAATGATAATATATCAAGGAACAAATTTATAGAAATGCAAGATTTGAGTTTCTCATAATGACTGGAGAGGCATTGGCTACAAAATCTCATTCAATGCCAGTAAAAATGTGTCTTTGCAACAACAATAAACAAGAGTCTTATTAACAACTAAGACCTACTGAGTCTTGTTATTTGCATCATTTGAAGTTTTGGAGCTGCGATTAGGTTTAAGATGAACATATCAGAGTAAGCACTTTCCAGGTTTTTAATCACATTTCAGGACACTCACTTGGATGGTTGTGATGAGTCAAGTTGCATAGTAACTGGTCCATCATTAACCAAATTGACCTGTTGCCATAAGATAGTTAGGTTAATGTAATACAAAAAAGTTTACTAGAAACAATAAGGTTGCATACACTCGCCTTCATCATCGCTCCAAATATACCATCTTCACATAGCCCAAGAAAGAAAGCAGAGGAAATCATTAATAAACAAATGGCTTCTTATCTATCTAGGATAAAAAATTGAAAAAGTCACATACCTTTGACTACATCAGGTGTATAGGATTTCTTGAATCTATTGACAAGGGATTCATAGAAGACCTTGGCTCTGTCAGGTGACATGGCCACATGAAAATCCGGCTTGTTACCCTTTAAAATTCCATACAATGTAAACTGACTCACTGCAAAAGAAAAAGTAAAACAAGATGAAATACCCAATTCCAGATCAAATTTGGCCAATATGAAATGTCAACATCATTTAGACAATGCAAAATGTTAGGGTGAATCCAGTTATGTATTAAATACTGCGTCAATTATTGGATAAACAAAAAAAAACATGGTCATGGGGTAATATTGCAATATGTATTCTTTTAATTTAAAAAAAAAAAAACAAAAGAAGCAGGAAAAAAGAAAGACAAGCTTAGATCTCTTTTGGCAAACAGCATATGGCTGTTGATTGTATACACAGACACCAAAATGCAAGTATTTAGCACTTGATTTTCAAAATTAACTAAAGAAACCTTTCAAGTGAATAAATTATAATTCTATAGTAAATTGACATAATCCCATGAATGAAGCTCCTCAATCAACTTTTCATAACAAACCTGGAAATGTAAACTGAATTCAAATGTATCATAGAACAAAAATATACAAAATTATCCGATTTTATACTTCTTACCAAGCAAAACACTTAAGCCCTTTTGCATTACCTGCCATAAATCATAGATATGTTCAGATCAACAAACAGCAACGGAACTGGAGAAAAGAAATCAAGAAATTACAGTGCATTGATAAATTTTATAAGTAATAGGAAATATGAAAGAGAGAGAGAGAGAATTCACATTCTGATCCCAAGTTTTCCCACTTTTCTCATTAGGAAACAATCTCATGTTAAGAACTTTCCGGCATCTGCATAATAAGTTAAATCCCTGTTAAGGAACTGATAACTCACCACCAAAGTCAAAAGAACCTAAAGTAGGAAAGGACGAATTTGTAATTAGAGATTACAAAAGTTAAGGATATTGGATTCAAATTCAATCCCTAGAATCAAGGATAAATGATCTCTACATGTATATATTCACTGTAATAGTAATGAAATCAGACAGCAAGAAATAAAAACATTTTCTTCCTCCATTACAGCATCTTGCTCTCTCTACCTCTATCTTAACTTTCACTTGGCATCAGTGCCTATTCAGGAAAGCTTTGAAATGCAATATCAAATGACAGAGCCACAAATTACACCTGATTAAACACTTAACCACCCTCAAATTAGACCAGAAGAGCTATGCACTGTGGAGGTCACATATAATCCCAGCCTCAAGGGAGATTGATTGTTTGGCTACTTTACAGGGTAACTGAACCACCCAGGCAGGCTACTAACGTCTGTAAAACAATCAATCTCCAAAAAGTTGTTGAAATATCTTGTGTATCTTCACAAGCTGTCACAATTAATTGGGTGAAACTCCACACAGATGAGTATTTCCATTACCTTCTTTTATTTACCTTAGCTTTATGTCCTCCAAGGCCACATGGCTCTGAATTTTTAGTAACACTCATCTTCATTGATTGAAGCTCTAAATCCATAGTCACAGTCAGTACTAGAACATTCTAATATCCAAAGAGAAACTATTTTTCTCAGCGATTATCAACAGTCGAAGCGAAGTTTTTATGGTCATATTTCGAAATGTCAAGAGTAGCTCTGATACCAACATAACAAATGTACGGTTTATATGAGAAATTAGATGAGAAAAAGATTAATATAGATAAGAATGGAATAGATAAGCTAGATATGAGAAATAGTCTTGTCATTCAACATATAATATCTAGTAAATTTACAATAACTACTGTATTTATAATAGAACTAACAATATGTATTTAACTATAATATCCTACTAATGGGCTAAGTCCTGCCCATGAGACCTATATTGGTTATGATGGTATGCAAATCTTTGGGCTTCTCTATTATAACTAGGATTTGTAGAGTCAATGTCAGATACATCACTATTGCTGTATCACAGTGTTGAAATTACTGTCAATGTTATTGTGTGTGTGGACGACATCTCTTTTAAGGGAAATCCTTGGCTTACATACATTCTAGCTTCTCCATTGAGTGCACCTTCCATTCAAATATCTTAGACAACTCAGCTAATTTCTCAGTGTTAAAACTAAAAGAACTAAGGAGGGACTCTTTCTAAAAAATAAAAATATGTTGGGGATATTCTCACATGGGTCGAAATGACTGAAGCAAAACCATTAAATAATCCAATTGCGTTTGACACCTCACTCCTGACATGATGGTGAAGCGACTAGTTTGAATATCGGAGCTTTACTGAGGTCATACAATATCTTACACTGACTCGGCCTGAACATATTTTTGCAATCAACCGTGCTTGTTAATTCATAAAGGCCCTCACAACCCACTGGGGTGTCATCAATCAAATTCTGAAATATCTTCAGTACACACCACATCATGGTCTTGTATTTTGACTTTTATCAGTTATCACTTACCTTTACAGCTTACTAGATGTTGATTGAGTTGGCTGCCCCAATGATCGTGAGTTAACATCTAGTTACTGCATATTTTCTGGTAGCAACTAGCAAACTCATTTCATGAAATTCGAATAGAACAACAAGTTGTGGCATTATCCACCACTGAGTCTGAATATCGGGCACTTGTAGATACCATTGCCCAATTACGTTCTCCAATATCTCCTAGGAAAATCCCCAGTGTCCATAAACTCTATACTCTATGATGCAACATCGGTGTTGCCTTCTTTATAGTCAATCCAGTTTTTTATGCACACAAATAACTCAGCATATTAGCTACAAGCACACAAGACTAAATTGCGGATCTTTTTTGCTATAGGTATATCATCTCGTCAATTTTCTCTTCATCAAAACAAGCTTACGGTGTGCCTTCCTATTTGGCTTGTGGGGATGTTAAATAAGACTATAAAAAAGCTCGATTTCTCTCCTAATATTACTAAGACCCTACTACAGAATAAGAACATGGAGCAAAAGGAGAAATAAGAGAATAAGAATTAATACATGTAATCGGCATCTGCGTCGACATCAGACTCGTGAAGACCGACGAGAACGAGAAGACCGGGCCCAATCTCCGATACGACGCGGCCCTCCACCTGCGAGTTTATATTAAGCCGAATGAAGAGAATAAAATAAATGCCTTCAAAGAAGTTGTTCTGGCTGACCTCAACGCTAGCGGAGACTACTCTCTGAACCACTGCTCTCATTGCTTTACTCTCCGACAAAACACAGAACTTCACTTTCACGACGAGTCCGAACAATGTTTTTTTTGTAAGTTCTCTTTTCAAATAAGAAAATTAATATATATAAAAAAATCAATATTTAAAACCATATTCACGCTTCATGTAAAACGCGTGAGTTATTATACGCGTTTTATATGAAACGTGGATGTAGTAAAATGCGTATTTTCATTATACGTGTTTTACCACATTCGCGTTACATGTAAAATGCGTATAGTATTACAGGTCTATACATCAATGAGGACAAAAATCAGGCTTTCTATGGAGGGGTTAATAAAGAAAGGAAAGGAAAGGAAAGAAAACATATTCAATATTATGAGAATCAAGGAATGTGAACTACCAGTGAAATACCTTGGAGTACCCTGTCATCAAAACAACTCTGATACAATCATTTCAGACAACTAGTAGAAAAGGTTAGAAATTATGTCTTGGGTTGGGCTACGAAAAAACTGTCTTATGTAGGTAGAATCGAGCTCGTTAAAAAAGTCATCTTTGAAATTATTGGCTACTAGGCACAACAGATAGTCATCCCAAAAAAAGTAATGGTTGAACTCGATAGAATCATGAGAGACTATATCTGGGGAACACAAGGCAGAGGAGGAAAAAAAAATCAAATGGGAGGATGTTTGCACTCCTATAGAAGAAGGCGGACTAAGAATAAAAAGTTGTGTTGAATGGAACAAAGCCCTCACTATCAAGAGCTTATGGGAGTTGGAGCAAAAAGCGGACTCCCTATGGGTCAAATGGGTGCATACAAGATTTATGAAAAAAGAGCAGAGTATCTGGACACGAAGCATCAACGAAAGAATGGCATGGTCATTGAAGAAAATCCTAAAAACAAGAAAAGATGCCTTTCAAATGGTGAAAACCACAATTGGAAATGGAAGAGGGGTACTATTCTGGCATGATCCTTGGCTGGATAATATTTCCATTATATTCAAAGAAGAAATGTAAGAAAACAGAGTTAGAAGAGAATACATCAAGTACTCATTTAGAGACGTCTATGAAGGTAGATGTGATTCACTTTTGAGGTGTATTCCAGAAGGTGATAGAATCCTAAACCTAATGAGGCAGATGCAACTCAATGAAAATAATGATGAAATATGCTGGAAAACAGAAAGCAATAAGAAGTTTATTACAGGAAAGGCATGGGAAATGGTTAGAACAAGAGGATATGAGGTAGATTGGCATAATGTGGTATGGTCTTCAAAGATTATTCCTCGTCACCAATTTATTCTCTGGCTGGTATATAAGAAAAGGTTGACAACAAAAGACAGAATTCGAAAATATATAAACATTCTTGATATCAACTGTGTTCTATGTTCGAGAGTTGAGAAAAACATAAACCATTTATTTGGGGAATGCTCTTTTGTAATACAAATCTGGAGGATGTATGCTGCAAACATTAACATCATCAACTTTCCAAGAATATGGGAAGAAATCCAAGAGTGAATGAAAAATAAAGCAAAAAAAGATTCTTCTATGTAAGTATGTTGAAATGATACTTTATAGCAATAATCTACAATATCTGGAAAGAAAGAAATTCAAAAACTCACAGTGGAAGAAGTAGAACCGCTGAAGATATTTGGAGAGATATAACTTCAGATGGAAATGCACTCATTCAATCCTGGAGAGGAATCGAAAGAAATGAAGAGAATAGAAAGCTCTGCCAGATATGGGATATTTAGTTTGAGAAGGTCACAAGTAGAATAAAAGTAAAAACGTTGTAGACGCTAATTGATTGTAGTTATTGTCTGTAATTCAATTATTGTTTTCATTGTCAAATTTATAAATTGTCTAGATCTGATCTTAAACTTTTGTATTTTTTTCCCTCTTTTGAGTTTTTTTAATGAAATGGTACTAAGCTGTTTTCCCAAAAAAAAAAATTAAAAAAATGCGTATAATAACTCACGTGTTATACATAAACGCGAATGTCGTAAAACGTGTCTTTCATAGTATATAAACTTAATTTGCTCTCATTTAAAAAAACTCGTTCCATTCATGACTCTCTCTCTCTCCAACCCATGACTCTACTCTCCAACTTCCACGACTCTCCAACTTCGTTCAACTCAGTTCTACTTCGTTCAACATGACTTCAACATCATCATCGATCAACTCTCATCATCGTTCGTCGTCCGTCTCTTCGTTCATATATTCAGGTGGGTTTAAGGTTTAGGGTTTATGTGTAATGTTCTTATTATTTTGGCGTTTATGTGTATATATATTGATGGATAATCCTTAGTTTTTAGAATTTATGTGTAATGTTCTTATTATTCTGGCGTTTATGTGTATATATATTGATGGATAATCTTTAGCTTTTAGGGTTTATGTGTAATGTTCTTATTATTCTAGCATTTGTGTGTATATATATTAATGTATATTTGTGAATAATCCTTAGCTTTTAAGGTTTATGTAGCTTTTAGCGATTATGTAGCTTTTAGAGTTTATGTGTGTATGATGTTGTTTATCCAATGTTCCATTAATATATGCGTATTACATCTAAATCAGCGTATTGTAATGTTCTTATTCTACATGCATGCATGCATGGTTTAGGGTTTATAATATTCGCGTATTCTACTTCACGAGCATTGTACGTATGTGAATTGCAACTTGATTTGAATTATTTGTTATGTTTTATCCAATTTTCGTGTATCATTTGATGTTGCTTACTTGAGTTGTTATGCTTACTCCAATCTGGTTTGTTTTTTTACTTACTAGTTATTCATTTTTTGTAGATGATGTCGATCATAATTTCTGAGTTTGTTTCTATGCTTTCATGGAAAACCAATATCTCAAACATTGCTACTAAGTTTGTTGCAATGGATCTAATGGAAAGGGTAGAGCAAACGCCATAATAAAAAAAGCATTACACATAAACCCTAAACCCTAAACTCACCTGAATATAGGAACGAAGAGGCGGACGATGAACGATGACGAGAGTTGATCGATGATGATGTTGAAGTAATGTTGAACGAAGTTAAACTGAGTTGAACGAAGTTGGAGAGTCGTGGAAGTTTGAGAGTAGAGTCGTGGGTTGGAGAAAGAGAGAGAGTCGTGAATGGAACGAGTTTATTTTAAAATGAGAACAAATTAAGTTTATATAATATGAAAGATGTGTTTTACGATATTTGTGTTTCATGTATAATGCGTGAGTTATTATACGCGTTTTACATGAAACGCAAATGTGGTAAAACACGTATAATGAAAATACGCATTTTACTACATCCGTGTTTCATGTAAAACGTGTATTATAATAACTCACACATTTTGCATGAAGCATGAATGTGGTAAAACGCGGTAAGTGAGCGCGAGAGAGGCAAGACAGACACTTCGCAAGGCGAAAATCTCATTTTTGCAAGGTTTATGAAGCGTGGACAATTTTTAGAATTAAACTCATTATCAGGCTTCCCATTTCAATCTATAAACACACAAAAAAAAATGTTTACTTTCTTAGAAAATAAAAATAATATTCTTTGTTTTATCATAAATATTAATATACATAAATATTAATGAGTTGAATGCCACATGTATTTGTCCAGCTTATTGTTTGATAAAGAAGTGTAACTTCTCTTTTAAAATTTAAAATTTACATAATAACAAACATATAACTAATTTTTCTAAATTAATAAATAATTTTAAATATATATACTAAAATATATAAATATAATAAAAATTTAATGAATTTATACACTGTTATTTTAAATTATAAATATATATTTATTTAATTGAAAAATACATATAAATGAAATTAATAATAATATATTAAAAGCATGAACATATATTATGGGCTTTTATATATTTATGTATCTTTTTAAAAAAAAATTAAATATATATTTAGATATATAAATTCAAATTGTCTAAATTTTATAATTTTAAAAAATATTTATTAATTTATAATATAGAAAGATTAATAATTATAAAAACAATTATGTAAAATTATATGAGTGAATTTTCACTATTTTTATTTGATTTTATTATATTATTATTATTTTTTATTTATATGTATTTTTATTTTTAAATACATATATAATTTGAAAATAATAGTGAATATTTTTTTAAAATATTTTATTTATTTATATATTTTAGTATATATATATTTAAAACTAATTATTAATATATATATATATATTAAAAATATATATTAAAAAAATGTTCATATATTTTTTGATTTTATAATGTATATAAATTAATAAATATATTTAAAATTATATAATTAAATATAATTTATTTTATTATATATAAATATATATACTTTTAAAGTTTTTAAACTATGTTAATAAACATATTTATCTTTGTTAAATAATATAATTAAAATGTATAGAGTTAATAATAATATGGTAAAGAGATAAAAAGAGAAAATAAGTTTACACAATTGGTATAAATAAGTTAAAGTTTTATTTAACATTTTTTAGTTATTGGTTAACCATTTGTTAATTTTTTAATATAATTCTCAATTCTAGATAAACTTTTAGATTAATTTATGTATTACAAAATCATCAAAGTAAAAGAAGCGTGTATGTGTGGATTTCCTCTTCAAAATGTGTAAAGAAACTTAATTATAAATTTCATATGTTCATTTTTTGTGTTGCAAAAACAGTGTGGGAAACATTAGTGTTTTACAACCCAATTTTTAATATTAATATAATTTCTAATTAAAAATTATTTTTAAAATTATTTTATACATACTAATTTTACGAGATTAAAATAAATAATTAGTTTTAAAACAATATTTTATAAATCGGATTCCAAATTAACTAAATTCTAAAATATTTTAAAATAAAACCTAAGTTGAGTAAATAAATAAAAATAATCAAACATATAGAGTCAAATGAAAAGATATATAGTATACTAATGTTTTTTTATCTGTATAGTACGAATTAAAAAAGATTAAGAAAATAAAATTTTAAGTTGGTGAAAAAAGTGGTTCCGACCATCGTCGACGACCGCTAAAAGGATTTGTTCATTAGAAGAAACAATTGAAATCAATCTTAATATATAAAAAGATCTTTAAATTGTTTTAACTGAAAAAATGTTAAACTATAAAAAACGAGAAGATCTAACTAACTTTGAAGAATGAGGACGAATATCGTCAAGAATGTTAAAGAAGAAGTCTAGAAACAACTCGACCAAAGATTCATTGAAGTCGTATACTATCTAGAATAAGTCGTCAACGTAGTCTCAATTGCAAATAAGGATGAAAAGATCCGAGTGTGTTGATTATCGATATCTCAACAAAGCAAGTCCCAAAGACAACTTTCCGTTACCACACATCGATGTGTTAGTCGATCAAGTCTTAATGGCACCTGAAGATAAAGAGAACATGAAGTTCATCACATAAGTCAGGACGTTCTACTATCAAGTATGCCTTTCGAGCTATAGAATGGATGAGCAACGTACCATCGAGCATCCACAATGATTTTTAACGATATGATCCACAAGGAAGTAAAAGTCTACGTTGATGAATGATCGTCAAGTCAAGAGATCGAGAATGACACATTTAGAACCTCGACAAGTTGTTACAACACATTTGAAAGTTCCAACTTCGACTCAATCCTTAGAAGTGCACCTTTAGAGCAATAACAAGAAAAATGCTAGTCTTTCTCAACACGCAACTCAGAATCAAATTAGATACAAGTAAAATCGAACTAATCATGTCCATGCCTTCCCCTCGAAGTGAGAAAGAAGTGCGATACTTTCTGGGAACTGAAGTTTGTCAAAGCCTTTTGACGGAAGATGACGATGGTGATTGAGCCGGTGCTGAAAAATTCCAGTACATAAGCCATTTCATAAACAAGTTAACCGTGACATGTGATCTATTGTTCAAACTCCTCAGGAAGGATGAAAGGTTCGTCTGGGATGACGGTTGTCAGAACACCTTCAAGAAGATCAAGGAGTATCTCAAGAAACCCTCATATTCTTATGACTCTCATGCCATGTGTTCCTCCAATCCTCTACTTAACATTGAAAGAATTTGTGATGGGTAGCCTACTCGCTCAAGAAAACGAAGAGAAGATCAAAGTCGTAGTATACTACATGATCAAACAAATGACAGGCTATGAGCTTAACTATTCACCAATAGAAAAAAATTGTGTTGGGCCTTAGTATGAGTTACTAAAAGACATTATATGTAAGCCCATATATGATCAAGTTGGTGTCAAGGTTATACCCAATCCTCCACCTATTCTAGAAAACGTTGTTGACACCCAAGCTAACCAAGTGGATGATGATTAACTCGAAGTACAACATAGAGTACATAGTCCAGAATTTTATCAAGGGAAGCGTTGTATCCGACTTTCTTGCAGATCAACCTATCGAAGTAGAAGACAATGACGAGTTAGCATTTCCAGATGATGAAGTGATGACTTTAGACTCAACAACTTGGAAGCTATTATTCGACAGGGCATTAGGAAAACAAGGCTAATGCATCAAAATCTTTCTCATCGGCCTTGTAGGAATGTACAATCCTATTTAGGTAAAGCTCGAGTATCGTGTGACGAACGATGAAGGAGAGTACGAAGCATGTCTATTTAGTCTGAAGATAACTCATAAGAAATGAGTTAGACTATTAAAAGTGGTAGACGACTCTAACTTAGTCATTTCACAAGCTCGAAGTGAATGACAAATAAAATGAGAAATCTTAAAGTTTTATCATCAACATTTGTCAAAGCTGATAGTTAAGTTTGAACATTAATCTTTACGCACACTCTATGAAGTCAGAATCGATTCGTAGACGCATTGTCCACGCTAACGGCAATGACTCAGATTCCCGAAAGAATCAAAATCAAACCCTTAAAGATTCGACAAAAGTAAGAGCGAGACTTCAAGAAGAACACATATTATTATATTAACTTTCATTAAAAAAATTGATAAGATTTGAAATGATTGTGTGCAAAATTATGGAAGGAAGGTAAAAAAAATAAATTAGAATGGATTGTTTGTTTGTTTTTTCTTTTATTATATATTTTTCTTTATAATAATAATAAAAAAGTGAATAAATAAAATTAATCAAATATATAATTTGTAAAAGGAACTGTAGAAGCAAATTATATATAAAGGAACGGTAGAAGCAATATATATAATATAAATATTATATTATATATATATAATATATATATTTTATATATATTTTTATATAATTATATATTATATATAATATATAATTATATATTATATATAAAATATATAAATATATATTTATATTATATATATTATTTATAAATTTAAATAAAAAATAAAAAATAAAATCTATTTTTTCTCTTTTCCTTCTTTCTATAATAATTTTATTATATCTTTCCTACTATTAAAATCATCTTGTTTTAACATTTTTATTTTTTAATTTTAGAATAAATAAGAGAATTATTTATCGAGGGGAATAAGAGAAAAATAAATTTTAATATATATTTTTTAATATATATATATATTTAAAATTATAAATATATATAATAATAAATTTATATTTATAACAAATATATATACATATAATTATAATATTTTTTAACCTATATAATTATATTTTTTTTTAAAAATAATAAAATTTATATTTAAGTATATTAATATATATAATATTTAAATATATTTTAATGATGAATGTAACTCATTCAAATTAATTTTTAACTCCTTTATTATTAATCATGTTTTTATAATATTTTATAAATCTAGTCATATATGCTCAGAATCTCCTCTCTTTTACAAACAAGAAAACTTTTCTTTCATTACAAGAAAGGGAGCACCTCTTCTCTATATAAGTATCATCTCTACCTGACTATCGGCCTAACTCTAATTCTCTCTTACTTGCATTCCCTGAAATTGTGGTTTCTCTCTTTGTCAATTACTTGAAGATGAGTAAGCAACCCGAATCATCATCCGAATCGTAAATGCCCCTCTTCCTTCTCCGTTCCTACAGATCGATACAATATTTTTGTTAATTATTTGATCAATTGCTTTCTTAAAGGTGGGTTTGATTACAATCCCTGGCAATTGATTTTGATCAATTTTTTCCGATTATTCTGTAGGAAGGGGACGAAAAGAGACTTTAGTACTGCCATATTGGAAAAGAAGAAGGCGCTGAATCGGCTTATGGTGGATGAGGCTGTGAATGATGACAACTCGGTGGTTGCTCTCAATCCTGAGACGATGGAGAAGCTTCAGTTGTACCGCGGCGATACGATCTTAGTGAAGGTTTGGTTTTGCGTTTAATTCAGTTGGTGTTATTCAATTGCATGTTATCAAATCCATGATTTAGTTTGTTTGATCTTCCGATGTTAGGCTTTTTTTTTGAGATACAATGCTGATTGATCTTTTGATTTTAGGGTTTTTATGCGTTTACAATTCTGTTTAATTAAGGACCCATCTTTGGTTGTTAGATGTTGCTGTGCTGTGATTATGCTAAGAAAAATTCAATCTTTAATACTTTCATATTATTCTAATAAATCTGTAAAATCTAGGGTTGATTGACATAAGATGTACATTTTAAGATTCATCTGAAGTAGCTTTTTGTTATAGTTTTAACAAGTTAAAGGATGGCTTGTTGGCGACAGCAGGTAATATCCTACTTAGCATTAAACATGTCATGTCATATTATTTATGTTAGAGAATTGAAATTGTAACCAAATTCTGGTTTATGATGAGAACAATTCATAATAATCTGAGTCTAAATCTCAGCTAATGTCTGAATAGATATGAAACAATTATTGTTGTTGAGCTTGCATTCTTATAATAATACAAGAAATCCAGGTCTATATGGTTACTAGTTTCATGTTTAACATCTTATGAGTAAGATTGTCTATTGTTTATTCTTTTCCTTGTTTTTGTTCTTTGAATACCTGCTTCAATATTCTGTAATTACTTTCATGGTGGTTCTGACAAACAATATGCTTTCCTCTTACCTTGTTTGGTGTTCAGGGAAAGAAAAGAAAGGATACTATCTGCATTGCCCTTGCTGATGACACTTGTGATGAATCTAAGATTAGGATGAACAAGGTTGTCAGAAGCAATTTGAGGGTCAGACTTGGAGATGTGGTTTCTGTCCATCAATGTCCTGATGTCAAATACGGGAAGCGAGTACATATCCTTCCTATTGATGACACAATTGATGGGATAACTGGAAATTTGTTTGATGCATACCTCAAACGTAAGGTTTAGAAAATAAATATTTAGATATCTTTGATTATTTTTATAATAATTGTGCTATAATAACCCTTTCTTTTTTACTGAGTTCAATGATTTTGGCTTCGTTTGTTTGCAAGTATGCTAGCTGATTATTAGACTTTATTTATTGCGATATTTGGAGCTGTGAATAATGTTAAGCCTAAGATTGAGTTTGAATATTGGTATATAGAATTTTTCTATCAAATCAAACGATGGAAGCATTTTCTCGAAAAAATAATGACGGAAGCATGTGCAATACTTAACTGAATTTATGAATATTTTGCAGCTTATTTCCTTGAAGCATATCGTCCGGTAAGAAAAGGTGATTTGTTTCTTGTAAGAGGTGGAATGAGAAGTGTAGAGTTTAAGGTTATTGAGACAGATCCAGCTGAGCACTGTGTTGTTGCTCCCGATACTGAGATCTTCTGTGAAGGAGAACCTGTGAAGAGGGACGATGAAAACAGGTTAGACGAGGTGGGTTACGATGATGTGGGTGGTGTCCGTAAACAGATGGCTCAGATTAGGGAATTGGTGGAATTGCCTTTGAGACATCCTCAGCTCTTCAAATCTATTGGTGTTAAACCACCAAAAGGAATATTGCTTTATGGGCCTCCTGGATCTGGAAAAACATTGATAGCACGAGCTGTTGCCAATGAAACTGGGGCTTTCTTCTTTTGCATCAATGGACCAGAGATTATGTCCAAGTTGGCTGGAGAGAGCGAAAGCAATCTCAGGAAAGCTTTTGAGGAAGCAGAAAAGAATGCACCATCTATTATCTTCATTGATGAGATTGACTCAATTGCTCCCAAGCGAGAGAAGACAAATGGGGAAGTTGAGAGGAGGATTGTGTCACAGCTCTTAACGCTCATGGATGGACTTAAATCCCGTGCTCATGTTATTGTAATGGGTGCAACAAACCGTCCGAATAGCATCGATCCTGCCTTGAGAAGATTTGGAAGATTTGATAGGGAAATTGATATTGGTGTTCCTGATGAAGTTGGCCGTCTCGAGGTTCTTCGTATTCACACCAAGAATATGAAACTTTCTGAAGATGTAATAATAATAAATAGATAACTGGCTAACTACAATATTCTTCATTCATTCACTCACTCACTCACTACACTAATATTATTATGTAGGCTGACATGGAGAGAATTTCCAAAGACACTCACGGTTATGTTGGTGCTGATCTAGCAGCTCTGTGCACGGAGGCTGCCCTTCAGTGCATCAGAGAGAAGATGGATGTGATTGATTTAGAAGATGATAACATAGATGCTGAGATACTCAATTCAATGGCAGTTACAAATGAGCACTTCCAGACGGCCCTAGGAACAAGCAATCCTTCTGCTCTGCGTGAAACTGTAAGAAGAAGGTTTCATTTTACTGGCATTTTCTGTTGCAACTCAAACTTGACTCATGAGTGCTTTCTTTCTTCTGTGAGCAGGTTGTTGAGGTGCCCAATGTCTCCTGGGCGGATATTGGTGGCCTTGAAAACGTTAAAAGGGAGCTTCAGGAGGTAATGTTTTCTAGCTTTATTATTAAATCTTAAAATTTTAGAGAAAACTGATGTATTTTTTTTTGACGCAGACTGTTCAATATCCAGTGGAGCATCCTGAGAAATTCGAAAAGTTTGGCATGTCACCTTCAAAAGGAGTTCTTTTTTATGGTCCACCCGGATGTGGAAAAACACTACTGGCCAAGGCCATTGCGAATGAATGTCAAGCAAACTTCATCAGTGTCAAAGGTCCTGAATTGCTAACCATGTGGTTTGGGGAAAGTGAGGCTAATGTAAGAGAAATATTTGACAAGGCTCGCCAATCTGCCCCTTGTGTCCTCTTCTTTGATGAACTAGACTCAATTGCTACTCAGGTAGACCATTTTTTTCCCTAGCTAAGACTCTCAAACTCATTGTTTGTTTCATTGTTGGATTTATTAAACAATAATAATAATCTATGAATGATTGTTTGTTTGTTTGTTTAACGCTCGGCAGAGGGGAAGCAGTGTAGGAGATGCTGGAGGGGCTGCTGATAGAGTCTTGAATCAACTTCTCACGGAAATGGATGGAATGAATGCGAAGAAAACTGTGTTCATCATTGGCGCCACAAACAGACCAGACATAATTGATCCTGCTCTTCTAAGACCGGGTAGACTTGATCAGCTTATTTATATCCCTCTACCAGATGAGGATTCAAGGCATCAGATCTTCAAAGCCTGCATGAGGAAGTCCCCTGTCTCCAAGGAAGTGGACCTAAGAGCCCTTGCAAAGTATACCCAGGGCTTTAGTGGTGCTGATATAACGGAGATATGCCAACGTGCATGCAAATATGCCATCAGAGAGAATATAGAGAAAGTAAATTCGCTATTTCTTTTTTCTTTTCTTCTGGATGATATATAGATAATAAGATGAAGAACAAAATGATTGTTCTGATCTGGTTTGTCTTCCAGGATATTGAGAAGGAGAGGAGGAAGGAAAATCCCCAGGCGATGGAGGAGGATGCAGAAGATGAGGAAGTGACAGAGATCAAGGCTGCTCATTTCGAGGAATCCATGAAGTATGCAAGGAGGAGTGTAAGCGACGCAGACATTCGAAAGTACCAAGCGTTTGCCCAGACATTGCAACAGTCTAGAGGCTTTGGTTCAGATTTTCGTTTCTCTGAAAATACCAGCACGCCAGCTACAACTGGATCCGAACACCCTTTTGCTCCTTCCTCTGCTGCAGCTGCTACTGATGATGATGATCTCTACAGTTAGCTAGCTTTCTTTGTATTATCAATTCATCTTTCTCCTCTTGCTCAACACTGTTATTAATACTTGTTAGTAGTAGTTTGGGCATCACCTCTCCATTCATGATTGAAATTATAATCTCTAAAACCTGAAAAATTAACCCCAATAACATTGGAGTCCATGGTTGCAGAATTTTTTTCAGTTCTACCAATTTTTTCTTGATTGCTTCTCTTTTTTACTTTTGTTATTTAATATTTATATTATTTTTTTTTTAAATTTGATTTTTAAATTTATATTTACTTAATTTATTTAAGTTATAAATTAAATGCAGGATCTGCAATTGATAAGAATTAGAATATGAATACAGGATTACTCTGAGTTTAATTCATCCGTAGTCGTATTTAAGGCAGTATTTAAGGCAGAATCATTCACCTCTCTACAGTACACTCTAACTGCCTTTGTCAGATGTTACTGTCCTTTTGTTATAACTGATACAGTTACACAACTACTACAAGAACTACCATCGGTTGTGTACCAGCTTATTCCCAAACTAAAACCTGCTATGTGTGTACAGCTTATTAAAAACGAAATTACTGAACATGTCGACTTTGTTAACAATTCATCGATTTATTAAGGGTTAGAAAACCTAACCCTAAAATACTCTCATAACATTAATCTCCCCATCAACACTTGTTCGTCCACGAACAAGCTGATTGAAAGAAGCTGTGTCTCCCACTGTCAACACAAACTGAGAATACTTTGTCATCAACCATGACTCTTCCTCCCAGGTAGCATCATCATCTGAAGCGTTAGACCACCCGATCAAAAATTGTCCAATACTAACTCCATCCTTCCAAACAATTCTCTCATCTAGAATTGCCACTGGTTCTACAAGGCTGTCCTCTTGTAGGATAGGAATATGAGGATTGACTACTGCATTTCCCACCTTTTTCTTTAGCTGAGAAATATGAAGCACATTGTGCATTTATGCTGTGGAAGGAATATCAATCTTGTAAGCCACTTTCCCCACTCTTTCCATTATTTAAAAGGGTTCATAGAACTTAGGGCTGAGTTTATGCATTTTTCCTCTCACCGAAAACTGTTTGTATGGTTGTAGCTTAACAAACACCCAATCCCCCACTTGGTAAACACAGTCGACCCTTCTCTTGTCTGATTGCTGCTTCATCCGATGTTGTGTCCGTTGGAGATGAAACTTCAAAAGTTTCAATGCCTCTTCCTTTGCCGACAAACTGCTGTCCACTGCCTCAATCCTTGAGTCCCCTGCTAAGTATGAATGATGAACTAGTGAAGGTTGACCATACATGATTTCATATGGTGAAGATAACGCTGCCGAGTGGAAGTTTATATTGTACCACCATTCAGATAAAGGAAGCCATTTTACCCATGACTTAGGTTTTGACCTTTCATACAGCGCAAATAAGTTTCCAGGCTTCGATTAACCACTTCTGTCTTCCCATCGGTTTGTGGGTGATATGTTGATGACATTGTCTGCTCAACACCTTGCATTTTACACAATTCTTTCCAAAAAGTACTCACAAATATTTTATCTCTGCCACTTACAATGGTCAGCGACATTCCATGTAAACGAAATATATTATCCATGAACACTTGAGCAATATCACTAGCAGAAAGTTGGTGTTTCAACCAACAAAATGAGCCATTTTGGAGAGTTTGTCCACCACTACAAAAATAACTGAATACGCATTGGCTTTAGGCAGACCTTCAATGAAATCCATGAAAATATCACTCCAAAATGATGTAGGAATAGCCAAAGGTTGCAACAACCCTTTATACCCTTGATTCTCCAATTTCTGTTGCTGGAAAATAACACAGTTTCTCACAAATTCTCTAACATCTCGTTCCATTCCCCTTCAAAAATACGCTTGACGCAGTTTCTGATATGTGACCATCACTCCTGAATGCCCGCCCACTGTTGAATTATGCATTGTTGAAATAACATAAGTTCTCAAATCTCTATCACAACCCACCACCAAACGCCCTTCTTTACGCAGCTGACCTTTGATGAAGGAAAACTCTTTTATCCCCGACGGATCTGTCTTCAAGGTTGAAATGATCTTCTTCAAGTTCAAATCTTGACTCCACGATTTCTCAATTTTTTTCAATAAAATTGATGAAAATTATGATATTGCTGAGCAAGATCCCTCTTCTGAAAGTCTCGATAATGCATTTGCTGCCACATTTTCTTTGCCCTTCTTATATTGTACTGAAAAATTGAATCCAACCAATTTGTATAATCACTTCTCTTGACTCGGGTGTTTAATTTTCTGCTCCAATAGATATTTAAACGATTCGTGATCAGTTTTAATCACGAATGTCTTAAACTGTAAGTAACTCCTCCATTTCTCAATTGCATGTAACACTGCCAACATTTCTCGTTCATATGTTGATGAGGCTTGAAGTCTTGGCCCTAACCCTTTGCTGATGAATGCAATATGATCTCCTTGTTGTAATAAAACGACCCCACCCTTGTTTTACTTGCATCCATCTCAATAACGAATTCTTCCTCAAAATTTGACAACTTGAGCACCAGTGGCCTCATCATTACCCCTTTCAGCTCATTAAAGGTCTTTGTTGCTGCCCCATTCCACTCAAATTTTCCTTTTTTCAACAGAACTGTCAAGGGACCACAATGGATCCATAATTTTTTTATAAACCTTCGGTAATAACCTGTGAGTCCCAAAAAACCCCTCAACTATTTCAGATTACTTGGTTGTGGCCACGATTCAATTGCTGCGATTTTATACATGTCAATAGCCACCCCTTCTTGTGAAATCACATGGCCCAAATAGTCAATCTCCCGGCAAGCAAAAGCACATTTTGAATACTTCAAAACTAACCGTTGTTGTCTTAATAACTCAAAAACCAACCTTAAATGCTTCACATGTTAATTCAAATTAATGCTGTACATTAAAATGTCATCAAAGAAGACTAAGACAAACTTCCTTAGGTGATATAAAACTTCATTCATCATCCTTTGAAATGTTGAAGGGGCATTGGTTAACCCAAATCGCATTACTACAAATTCATAATGCCTCTCATGAGTTTTAAAAGCAGTCTTACAAATATCACCTTCATGCATCCTCATTTGATGATAACCCGAACGCAAATCTAGTTTTGAAATAATACAGCTACCATGTAATTCATCCATCAACTCTTCAATTAAAGGAATTGGAAATTTATCTTTAATGGTTACCTCATTTAATCGTGGATAATCAATGCATAATCTCCAACTTTGATCCTTCTTCTTGACAATTACCACCGGGGAAGAAAACGGGCTATAACTTTTTCTAATCACCCCTGCCTCCAACATTTCATTGATCATGCATTCCATTTCGTCTTTTTGAAGAGTATGATATCTATAAGGCCTCAAGCTGACAGTTTATCTTATCTTCTTGATTTTTGATACTCAGCATAACCACCTTAGTAGTATGACCTTATAAATTTACCATTCTTTCTGATTGTTGAAAGGACATTACCAATCCATTAAAATCCCATTTTAGATTACACAAAGTTGACAGCCATTCGATTCCCAAAATGATATCATATTTTGGTATGGACATCAATCTTGCATTAACAATAAAATCCACATCATGGAAAGACCATTTCAGACCCCTGCATTCACTGCTAATTATTAACTGATGCCCGTTCTTCACTGTTACAGTTAACGGTCATGTAGGAGATATGACAAACTCAGTACCTCGAATTGCCCTAGGATTCACAAAATTATGTGTGTTTCCTGAATCCACCAACACATATACAATGTTTTTTTACCCACATTGTCTTTGATCTTCATTGTCTCAAATGTGTTAGCTCCTTCGAGGCTCACTGCCAATGCTTCTGTTGTTATTTCTTATGTTTTTGTCCATCGATATCATCCACTTGACTTTCAGCTTCCATCACTTCAATACTCATAACTACAGGCCCAAACTTACATCTATGCCCATATTCCCACCTTTCTTCACAATAGAAACATTGATTCTTCTTTTTCTTTCATCCAAAGTTTTCTGGTCGATATTAAACCTTCGAGAACTCTGATTAGTGACTACTGATTTCGGCAATGCTCCATCATTAACAGTAGTAGTAGAAGTATTCGTACCTGATCGATTATAGCCTCCCGAGTAGTTGCTTCTTCTACCAAATGCAGGTTGCTTAGGATGAGGAAGTAGAGATCTCCCTTTAATTTCTAGATAGCCCCGACGTACCAATGAATCACACACTGCCTCTTGCAATTTAATATTTGTTCTCTCTTGCAGTTTATCCATTCCCATAGCCTCCGATAATGACCCCGAATTTTGAATTCTGATTGGATTTGCAATCTCCTCTTTCAATCTATTTAAATAGCCTTTAATTAAGTATTCTTCCGTAAGGTGTGGTAACTTGTAGATGACATCCAAGTATTTCTTACCAAATTCCTTAACCGATGCTGACTGCTTAAGATCTTTCCATTCGTCTAACAGATCATCAAATTCACTCGGACCAAACTCTTTTAGTACCAGCACCTTTAACTCCTGCCAAGTCATAGCTCCTTCCGGTAACCTATGTTGTAGATGTAACTGAACCAATATTGGGCTCTCCCTTTTAAGTGTGCTGTATGATCCACCTGAAAGAACATTTCCACTTCATATATCCAGTCATCTACCTCCTCACTGTTAAATTTCGAGAAATCCATTTTTGATAGTCTCTTCGGTGGTTGATACATATAATCACGTGATTCCCTTTCTTCAGGATGTTCACTTTAATATCTTCTTTCCTCACCACATCTGCGATCAGGTTGGCGTTCACCTCCGTATTCACCTCCACCTTCACCTATTGGTTCTGGATTATTGTTACTAGATGCTGGAGTTAGCCGTCTAAGTGCATCGTTCATTGAAGTCATCATCGCCTCCATCCCATCGAAATGATTTTCTTGCACTTGTAAGCGTTCTTCCTGCGCTTGGCTACGGCTATGAATCTCATTCAATTCTCCTTCTATTCGCGTTTCCACCATAATGTCAAGAAGGTTGCTCTGATACCAATGATACAATGAGAACTATACTTATACAATATGTAGTCTAGGATTGATAGTACCTTAGTAACTACCGATAATATGAGAGATTAGAGAGTAGAGAATGAGAATAACTGCAGAATCTTCTAGAAGAGAATTAGAATATGAGTAGAGAGAGATAATCAGGATTACCTGAAGAGTTCAATTCATCAGTAGTCGTTTCTATTACTGTTCAACAAATATTTAAGGCAGAATTATTCACCTTTTACATTACACTCTAACTGCCTTTGCTAGTTGTTAATGCCCTTCTGTTATAACTGATGCAGTTACTCAACTGCTATAAGAACTGCCATTTGCTGTGTACCAGCTTATTCCAAAACTAAAACATGTTGTGTGTTTTTATAGCTTATTAAAAATGAAATTATCGAAATTACCGAACATGCCGACTTCGTTAACAATCCATCGACTTATTAAGGGTTAGAAAATCTAACCCTAAAATGCTTTCATAACACTACTCTTCCTCATGGGATGAAATTTGTGGATAGATTGAGAAACCTGTTTAACATTGGTTTCAATTATGAATGGAGGCATGATAGATGTACTATTTGTATGACATTTTTGCACTGAACGAATAATTGTCCTAAAAGTGAATTTAAGTCAAAGAATGAAGTGGGGTTTAACAGAAAAAAGGGGCAGAGGCTAAGCATAAAAAAGATGAAAGATTGAAGACATGAAGAACTTGGGGGAAATTCAAAATAATAGTAGTCAGGCTAAGGGAAGTAGGAACAACTAGGAGGCTAATTCGAATGAGGTGGATTTGAATAAAAATAGTAGGGAGAAGGGAAGAGGGGAGAAAGAAGTTGTTCAAAGTAATGGTGATAATAGTAAGGAAGAGCTGATTGAGACTATGGTTGAGAAAAGTTTGGGTAAAGAGGAATCTGGTGAGCAAGGTTCGGGTGAAGAAGAATCCGATGAGCTGGGTTTGGGTGAAGAAGAGTTTGATGAGCATGGAGGAAAAGGTGGAAAGCAAGGCATTGAGCTGGAAGATGAATATGTTAGAAATGGTATAGCGGGAGAAGGAAGATTAAGCATGAAATAAGGTACTGACCAGAGTTGCAGGGATGAGACTGCAGGGGATGAACTGTTGAAAGTAAGTCTGCAGTCATCAAACTAAAAAATGTGGACAGAATTGGAAACACGTGTCTAGCGAATGATGGGAGTTTTGTGCATAACTCTAATGCCAGAACATGCAGAATTTGGTGGGCTAGAATAAGGAGTTAGTTGATGTGAAGGAGATTTTAAATAGAGAATAAGTCATAATAGTAGAAGTTTTATGCAGAAAATCTCTTGGCAAATTCTATGATGCGGTTGTCTATGAGGATAATTCAGAATGTAACAAGAAACAACTATAGTATCTTTTGAAGAACAACATTGATAACAGTAAGCCATGGGCTATCTTGGGTGATTTTAATACAACTAGATTTAGCTAGGAGCGGTTTTCGAATACTGGAATCTCTCGGGGATGATTGACTTCAACGAATGCATAAGGGGTATTGCATGTATGGAAACCTCCATTCTAGACATCTTTTACTTGGTATTCTTCAAGGGGTAGTGAACATATGAGAAGACGCCGGATTGATAGGGGATTGGTTAATGAGGCATGGGTGACTAAATTCCCTAATAACCATATCCATGTTTTAAATCCAGGAATATCAGATTACTGCTCGATCAAATTAAACTGGGGAAAGGAGGAGAGGGCCAAAAGGGCATTCAAGTTTTTCAAATTTTGGATAAACGACAACAAATTCATACCCATTATGAAGGATGTCTGAGTCACTCATATTGATGGGACCTTGATGTTTCAAATTTGTGAGAAGCTCAAATTGCTCAGAATTCAGCTACAAAAGTTCAATAGTGTCAGGAAAGACAATATTTCAATCAAAGTTGTTGAGGCTAGAGAAAAACTAGATGAGGTTCAGAAATAAATGCTTAGTAGAAATGATTCAAATGATTTTATTGAATGGGAAAAAATTATGCTTGCTGAATTTAGGGCGCTCAAAACTTACGAGGAAAGATTTGCTAGGTAGAAATCAAGGCAGAATTGACTATCATTAGGGGACAAAAACACGACGTTCTTCTTCAAGAAATGCGCTACTAGGAATATGCAAAATCGGGTGGTTAGATTGGAAAAGGGTAACGGAGAGGTGGCTGTTGGGAAGCAACATGTGCATGAGGAGGCTATCAAATTTTACAAGGAGTTGATTGATACTAGGAAGGTCAACTCCAACAATATTAATTATCTTGATGTATTAGGCTGAAACAGGTTGGGTATCAGGAAGGTGTAAGGTTGATTGAAAGGGTGACTGAAGAGGAAATTAGGCAGGCAATGTTCCACATGAACGGTAATAAGAGTCCCGGGCCAGATGTATTTAATGCAAATTTTTTCAAGTGTAACTGGAACATTATTGGCAAAGATGTGGTCAATGTGGTATTGGAGTTCTTTCAGAACAAAAGAATGTTAAAGTAGTGGAATGTGATCATCCTGAATCTTATTCCTAAAGATTTTACTCCTAAATGGATACTGGATTTTCGTCCTACTACTTGTTGTAATGTCATTTACAAAACTATTTCAAAAATTATTTCTAACAAGTTTAAAAATGTTATCTCTAGCATTGTTAGTCATGGGAAACCATCATTCGTTCCCGGTCGTTCTATTTCTCATAAAAATCTCCTTATGCAAGGTCTTTTAAAGGGTTATGGTAGGAAGAGAATTACACCTTAATTACTATTAAATTTTCCATTAGAAAATCATTTGATTCAATTCGATGGGATGCTATTCAAGACTTTTTGTTTGATTCTGGCTTTCCTAATATTTTGGTGGAGTGGATTATGTAGTGCGTGACGTCTAATCATTTCATTATAAGCGTGAATGGTGTTCATGAATGATTCTTCAAATGAGAAAATGGTGTTAGGAAAGGGGATCCCATTTCCTCATACATTTTTGTATTAATCATGGAAATCTTCAACTGTATCTTCAAAGAGATACTAAGGAGTAAGCCATACATCTATCATCCTTTCTATTTAGAGGAATAAATTACCCATGTTTGTTTTGTAGATGATATTTTTATTGTAGCTCATGCAGATATAGACTTTATGAACACAATAAAGGAACTGCTAAATCAGTTTTCTAGTATCACAGGCCTCTACATTAATGAAGAAAAGAGCCTTTCTTTTTTACGGAGGTGTTGATGAGGCGACTAAGGAGAATATCTTCAATATCCTTGGTATCTTCAATATTTGGGAGTTCCTTTTTCGTCCAAACAACTTAGAATCACTCATTGCCGATTGCTAATAGAGAAGGTCAAAAACTCAATAAATGGTTGGGTCTCAAAGAGTCTTTCGTATACGGGCATAATAAAACTTGTAACAAAGGTCATCATGAGCAACATTGGATTCTGGATCAACAACTTGTTATACCTAAAATGGTGATGAAAGATCTTGATAATTTAATGAGAGATTTCAAATGGGGTACTCAAGGGAGAGGAGCCAAGAAAGTAAAATATGAAGATGTTTGTAAACTCAAAAATGAAGAGGCCTTGGTATAAAAAACTGCATTAAATAGAACAATAAAAAAACTAACTTACAAACACTTCTGAGCGATTTCAAAGAAAGAAGAGTCGTTATTGGTCAAATGAGTTCACTCTAAATTTCTGAAAGTGTAAAGAAGAATTTGAATGTGTAGGATAAAAGAAAATATGTTTCGGTGCTGAGATGATGTACCAGGTTCGGTTTGGTGATGGAAGAGACACACTATTCTGGTATGATATGTGGTTTGAAGTATCATTTTGAAATATAATTTGAGAAATATCAGAATTAGAAGAGAGCCCAAACAGTAAGTGTGCGTGCAATCAAAGACGGTCAATGTAATGATATTATAAGACTTATTTCGGATGTGGTAAGAATTCTTGATGCAATTAACTATATCTCTTTTCAGGATAGGTCCGGTGTGCATGAATGGAAGATTAAGATCAATAGTAAATTCAACTCCAATATAACATGACATTCTATATGAGCTAGGAGACAAATGGTGGAATGGTTTCATAGTGTGTGATCTTCTAAGATCATACATAGACAACATGTTATTCTTTGGCTGGTGTTTAGAGGAAGACTAATGACTAGAGATCGATTAAGCAAGTTCATGACAATTCCTAATACAAGTTGCAAGTTCATGACAATTCCTAATACAAGTTGTGTTTTATGTACTAATTATGAGGAGGCAATTTCTCACTTATTTGGGGATTGCTCATTCAATAGGGCTCATTGGAGGAAGTTGACAACTAATTTCAGCTTACAAAGTATATCAGAAGATTAGAATATTATTAGAAACATAGTGCTCACAAAGACTAAGGGAAATTCATTCAAGTTCAATCTATTCAAATGCTTCTTTGGATCGTTAGTGTACCATGTTTGGTCGGAAAGGAACGCTAGAGTATTCTCAAGAGTTTGGAAGGATGAGAATCAAGTATGGAAAGATGAGAATCAAGTCTGGAATGACATTGTGTTTCATGGCCTTTCCCTTATTCATACATGGAGAAACTCCCATTACATTAGTTAATTAGGAGCTTTGTCAAAGATGGGATATTGGTTTGATAAGTCATAAATGAATCAATGTTTAAGGTGAGATAATGAAGTCTGCTTGCTGGTTTTGTTTGTTGTTTGTTATTCGTTAGTGTGTTGCTATTTTTTTAATTGTTGTTGGTTTTGTAATATTTTCTTTGTTGAATTATTGGTTTTTTGCATCAAAATTAGGACAAAGGGGTGTTTTGTCCTAATTTTAAAACTCATATACTTTTCTTCCATTTTGGGATTTTTATTTAATGGCAATAAGTCATTTTCAGAAAGAAAAAATCCCAAATTAAGTATAATCAAGTAATATAATATATTTGTAACATTTAAAAATCCTCTTATCAAAAAATCTAATCGAATCGTAATTAGCCACATGTCTTACCTTTTTCTCAAATCCTTAGTGAGACAATGAATCAAAATGGAGGCTAGATTCAAATTTATTTCTAATAATGTCAAAAGGATTGAATAGACGATATATGAACTCAAATCAAGCTCATATCTAAGATTGTTGACCTAAAGTAGCTTTTGACTTATAAGAGTTTCCACCTAATTTATTTGATTAAAAGTTAGAAAAAATGTGCCACAGGTATGAACACGAGTTTTGAGATTATGTTTTATAGTTCGATGGTTACACATGGAAAATGGCATCAGCGTTATGTTTCACGTTTCTACTCGAAGGGTGGTCTCTACTATAAATATTTGACTATTTATCACAAATATAAATTTATACGTTTAAACAGAAGAAAACTTCCATCCAATCCACATGTGTTTATTGTCTATACCTATTCCCTAACCTATCTTTAGGGAATCTCTTACATCCATTCCTAAGGCATGCTTCTAAGTTAAACATGTTGCAAAGAGATAAAAGAGACATCGAGACAATTTCTTTCAATTTTCTAAGCTTTATGAGTAATTTTTTCATGTCTTTTCCTCATTATCTAGACGATGTAGCCTTCAAATGGTATTACTGTTGGGAAATTTGAAACTAAGATTACTTTTATACTGTAATCTAGCAATGTGAGATGGGTAAATGCACAGGTTATCCACGTCTAAAATAAAAGATCAAGCACACATAACAAAACAATACCAGATTTACGTGGAAAATCCTTTCAACCTGGAGGGTAAAAACCACGGGACCAACCAACAAATTTCACTATAAACAAGAAACAGATACAAATGTTCTTCTCAAATTTAAACCTAACAGTTGAGGTACACACAAACACAGAAAACCAATTTCATTCAGACTCAAGCTAGTCTAGATATAAGACAACAAGAAATTAAATCCTGAAGGTGAAAATGTAAGAGATCTACTGCCTCATTCTCTTCTTCTTCCTCTGTTTCTTCTTCTCTGTTTCTTCTTCTTTGCAGAATGTCTTCTCTCTCTAGAAGTGATAGAATGAGCAACATTCTTAGGTTTTACTTATTTAATTAACTGCCTGATTGGGCTGGACCCAAAGGCCCAACAATCTCTCCCCCCAGCCCACGAAGAGAGGTACACTTATCTTCAAGTCATCACTTGGTATTCATGCCGACAAGCCGACAACAGAGCTCGAGCTTATCTTTTGGAACAATCTTCGTAAACATGTCTGAGGGGTTCTTATCCGTGTGGATTTTCTTCAACTTCATCTGCTGGTTTTCTATTACATCTCTTAACCAATGAAACCTCACATCAATATGCTTAGTTCTGGAATGATATGTAGCATTCTTGATCAAATCTATGGCACTCTAGCTATCACAGAAAACAATTGCATCTTCTTGTTGCATACTAAACTCTAAGAGAAATCTAATCATCCACAATAACTCCTTACCAGCTTCAGTTGCTACAATGTATTCTGCTTCTGTTGTTGATAAAGCCACACATTTCTGCAACTTGGATTTCCATGACACGGCTCCCCCCTGCAAAAGTAAACACATAACCCGAAGTGGATTTTCTGTGATCTAGATCTCCAGCCATATTAGCATCTGTGTAACCTTCTAACACAAATTCACCATTTCCAAAACTCAAACACAAATTGGAAGTGCCTCTTAGATATCTAAGAATCCACTTCACTGCTTCCCAATGTTGTTTTCCTGGATTAGAGAGGAACCTACTTACCACACCGACTGCATGCGCTATATCTGGCCTAGTGCAAACCATTGCATACATCAAACTCCCTATAACTGAGGAGTATGGAACACTTTACATTTCATCATTTTCTTTCTCTGTTGATGGACACATCTTCCTAGGAAGTGGACAACTTCCTTTGCTCCTTGCATGTTGAATCTTTCAAGCACCCTTTCAATGTACTTCTCTTGTGACAACCAAAGACTCTTAGCCTTTCTGTCACGAGTAATCTGCATTCCCAATATTTGATGTGCTTGGCCCATGTCCTTCATATCAAATGTCTTGGACATCTCCTTCTTCAACATTGCTATTTTCTTAGCATCATGTCCTACAATCAACATATCATCAGCATAAAGTAAAAGAATTATAAACTTTCCATTAGAAAATCTTTTGAAGTAACACACGGATCTGCCTTGGTTCTCAGGTACCCATGACTCATCATAAAAGAGTCAAATTTTTGTACTACTGTCTCGGAGCTTGTTTCAAACCGTATAGACTCTTCTTCAATTTGCAAACCATGTTCTCCTTTTCTTTCACTTCAAATCCCTCTGGTTGCACCATGTAGATCTCTTATTCCAAGTTACCATGAAGAAATGAAGTTTTTACATCAAGTTGCTCAAGCTCAAGGTCTAAGTTAACTATTAGACTTAACACTGTACGAATGGAAGTCATCTTTACCACTAGTGAGAAAATCTCCTCAAAGTCGATGCCCTGTTTCTGTCCAAAACCCTTTACAAAAAGTCGAGCTTTGTACTTCATAATTTCTCCATTTTCATCTCTCTTTAGCTTGAACACCCATTTGTTTCTCAATGCCTTTCGGCCCTTAGGAAGTTCCACCAGCTCATATGTGCTCATCTCTTGCAATGACTTCATCTCATCTTTCATTGCATCCTGCCACTTAGCTTTGTCTTTATAAACGTGTGCCTCCTGAAAACTTTTTGGCTCTCCTTTTTCTGTCAATAGTATATACTCTGAAGAAGGGTACCTTTTAGAAGGTTTGTGCTCTCTTTCAGACCTTCTTAATGGGGGCTCTTCTGGCTCCTCTTGATGATGTTGCTCCCCCTGCTCAGGAACATCATAAACAGTCTCATCATCATTACTACCATTCATGTCAGAGGTTTCCTCAGTGGCTTCTTCATTATGTTCATCTTCATCTGTTACTGTTGACTGTACATGTGAAGGAATTGGTATAAGTTCTATGAACTCATCAACTCTCTCTGACTTCTCAATGATTTCTGGATTTATCCCATTCTAACCCTCGAAGAACACAACATCTATGCATCTAATAATTCTCTTCTTTTCTGGGTCCCATAATCTGTACCCAAATTCCTCATTTCCATACCCAAGGAAAAATACATGGAATTGCTTTATCATCCAACTTGGATCTTTACTCCTTTGAAATATGCACATATGCTTTGCATCCAAACACCCTTAGATGCGAGTATGAAATATTCTTCTTATACCATATTCTTTCTGGTATTTCAAACTTCAAAGGAACAGAGGGTGACCTGTTTATGAGATAGCAAGTTGTGCGAACTACTTCTGCCCAAAGCTGTCTTGGCAACTTTGTCATCTTCAACATGCATCTCACCTTTTCTACAATGGTGCGATTCATTCTCTCAGCCACACCATTGTGTTGTCGAGTTCCAGACACTGTTTTCTCATGTCGAATTCTATATTTTACACAATATGCTTTAAACTCCTTGGAGGTATACTCTCCCCCGTTATCAGAGCGAAGACATTTCAGCTTATTGTTTTTCTCTCTTTCTACCATGACATGAAACTCTTGAAAGTAATTAAATACCTAGTCTTTCGTTCTCATTAAATAAACCCACACCTTTCTAGATGCATCATCAATAAATGTTAGACAGTATCGATTACCACCCAATGATTCCTCCTCAAAAGGACCACTCACATCAGAATAAACCAAGTCCAGCACATTCTGTTTCCTTTTTGATGTTTGACTAAAAGAGACTCTGTGTTTCTTACCAAATGGGCAGTAGTCGCATAGATCCATAACCTCATCCTTGGTTGATGGGATGTGAAACTTTCTCACCAGAATTTGTAACCCTTTCTCACTCATGTGGCTGAGACGTTGATGCCACAAATTTAAAGAGCTTTCAGCTTGTACTGCATTCAACCCATTTTTGAGTATCTTCACATGGGTTCTGTATAAGGAGTTCCACGACTTCCCTTTTGCTACAATCATTGATCCTTTGCCGATCTTCCATTCTCCACTACCAAGGTAATGCTTGAATCCATCTTTGTCCAATGCATCACCTAATATCAAGTTTAGACGCAAATTAGGAATATGTCGCACATCTTTTAGTGTTAACTGATGTCCCAGCTCTGTCTGCAAACAAATATCACCAATACCCACAATGCTCGAGTGACTAGTATTACCCATCTTCACTGTACCAAGATCTCCAGCCTTATAAGTCATGAAGAACTCTCTATTTGGTGTAGCATGATAGCAAGTACTTGTATCAACTATCCACTCAACTCCTTGGTGACTTTCTACATGTAGATATTGTTCCTTTTTACAAGAAAGAATCACTACATTATCTGCAGTTACTATGGCTATGGTATTTCTGATCTCATCATCCTTCTTCTGATTTTTGTCTTCATTTTGTAGTCTTTTCCAGGCTCTACAATTTTTTTTCATGTGACCTTCTTAACCACAGTGATAACATTGTCTTCCCTTAGATTTTGATCTACCTCTGAATTTACTATGACCTATTGATTGTTGTCGGTATTCAGCTCTTCCCCTGTTCTTTGTGACAAGGGCCTATGCACTATTTGTATTAGTTGACTTCCTTCTTGTCTCCTCATTGAACAAGCTGCTAGTAACTATACTCATAGTAAGAACACCATTCAGAGTTGCATTACTGACTGTCACAACCAATGTCTCTCAACTGTCGGGCAATGATCCCAAAAGCAATAAGGCTTGTAGCTCATCTTCTAAGGTCATCTCCATCACTGACAATTGATTAATCAAGCTCTAGAACTCATTTAAATGCTCAGCAACACCTGCATCTTCTCTGAATTTTAGATTTACTAACTTTCGAATTAGAAATGCTTTGTTACCTGTTGTTTTCTGCTCATACAATGACTTCAGCATCTTCCACAACTCGTGTGCACTCTTCTCACTTGCTACATGGTGGTACATGCTATCATCAAGCCACTGTCTGATTGTGCCGACTGCTTTCCGGTTCAATTTTGTCCAATCACTGCCAGACATATCTTTTGGCTTCGCACTATCTCCTTCAACTGGCTCATACAAGTCTTTATAGTAAATGATATCCTCCATCTTGGATTTCCAAATCTGCCAGTTATTATTTGTCAACCTGATCATTGTGCTATTGCCTTCCATCTCAACCTACAAAAGCACTCTTTAAAAAATAAACCTAACAGCTCTGATACCACTTGTTGGGAATTTTGAAACGAAGATTACTTTTATACTGTAATCTAGCAATGTGAGATGGGTAAATGCATAGGTTATCCAAGTCTAAAACAGACGATCAAGCACACAGAACAAAACAATACCAGATTTATGTGGAAAATCCTTTCAACGTAGAGGGTAAAAAACCACGGGGCCAACCGACAAATTTCACTATAAACAAAAAACAGATACAATTGTTCTTCTCAACTTTAAACCTAACAGTTGAGGTACACAAACAGAGAAAACCAATTTCATTCAGACTCAAGCTAGTCTAGATATAAGACAACAAAAAATTGGAACCTGAAGGTGAAAATGTAAGAGATCTACTGCCTTTTCTCTTCTTCTTCCTCTGTTTCTTTTTATCTGTTTCTTCTTCTTTGCAGAATGTATTCTCTCTCTAGAAGTGATAGAATGAGCAATGTTCTTAGGTTTTGCTCATTTAATTAACTGCCTGATTGGGCTGGACCCAAAAGCCCAACAATTACAACCAGAAAATTGCACGCTTAGGAATGATAAAAAAGCCGGCCGAAGCTTTCATTACTTGGTTTAGAATGTACCTGCCATTAGGAAAACTTGTGAAGAAGCTAAAGTACTTTAAATAGGCGAGGGTGATATTATTAAAATCCTGCATCGAAAGATGGAAGTCAACGACTTACCAAGCAAATTTAAACAAATGAACATGGTTGTATACAATCTGAATGATGAGTACAAGATGCTTGTTTATGTGAAAGATAACCCATAATTCACAAAACTAATTGAAGTCAAGAATCACATTAACAATGCTATAACTGGAAAAACAAAACCAAACAAAGGGGTGTTCATGCAAAACATAAATACTCTCCTAGACTTTAAGAAGCTGCGAGTTGAAATAAACTATACATCTGATGTCTTAGAAGCATATCATGTACCCACAGACTTAAACCCGACTATAAACCGATATTCAAATAGTAGATCCTCTCTAGATGTAAAACATGTGATTTCTTCTTACTAGAAACCGAAATGCCATTATTATGAGCTTGGAATGACATTTTGAGAAACCTTTGAGGGACTATGTGAAAGAAATCTAATTAAAGAACTGATCTGAATCTCGAGAAAGGAGGTGTCGAGTAGAAGGCTAAATGAATGGTGCAAATACCATCAACTTAAAAGAACACAGCACCGATTCTTACTTTATTTTAAGGGACAAAGTTCTGAGCATAATCGATAAAGAAGTCATTTGAACGCCTCACATAATCAAAGAGTCGTTGCCCAAGCATGAGGTTAATTGATGGACCGAACATGGCACGATGATGAAAGAATCCAAACTTCTCCCTACTTGATAATTTTGATTATACATAAAAAAAAGTTTTCCATTTCATGACAATTTTTAACATAAACTACGTTTCATTTGTTTCTCTCACAAAAGTGATATACATAGGCAGCCTAATTCTAGATTTAGTCCATTTTATAAAAATTTCCATTTATTCGTTTAAGAAAATGTGTAAACAAAACCTTAGTCCAAGTACTAGAAGTTTTTTTTTAAAAAAAGAGAGAAAAATGTGTTTTCCTTGACTTTTGAAATTGAGAGAACGAAATGAGGCATTGACCCCTCTTTTAAAACATAAGAATAAAAGGAATAAGGATTTTAAGAAACAAGTAAGAGTAAAGTCGAATAAAAAAACTCTCGATCAATTTCCTAACAATCGAATAAAGATATCCAGTTGAGTCCTCTCTTGTGTGTTTTCGAATGCTAAGAAACGTTAATTCTCGAAGAAGGTTGATGAAAAAAAGAAAAAACTAAATCTAAACTGAAAGTCACAAACGAAAAATGCATTATCTCCAAGTCTTAGATCTTTCTGAAAGACAGGATATAAAAAATGAAGTTTTAACAAATAAAATCATAAGGGAAAAGTACTCAATAGTTGAGATGAAATTACTATATGAAGTTCACCCAGACTCTTGTCTTGATTTACCAAAGGAAATAGTTTGGAAATAATTCAAGTGTATACCCAAAATACTAAAAAAATAAAAGCTTTTGTGTTGGTCGAGGAATTGAAATCACCACTAATTTCTCACCTTTACCACACTTATGATTGCGTCAAAAGAAAAAGGGCATAAGTGTATCGATTCTTTCCACAAATACCCTGGTTGATAAAAAAAACCTCATAGTGGTTGATATATTACAATCATCATTTGAATAATTGTTGAAAGTAAGAACTTAAGTCTATCGATTCTATCAAATACATACCGAGTTCATAAACCTTGTCTTGAAGATAAAACGTTACATTATCCTCTCTTAAGAAAATGAAAATAAGAAGTGGAAATGAAGTAAGCTTTTGAAACAAAACGTGGTTAGAAGTGAAAGCCTAAGTTAGAACATCAAAAGGAAAATGCTTAATCATAGCATTTCGAGAAAATTAAATTTGAGATAATCGTTCACACACGAGATTGAACTCATGATTGATGACTTTTATTTTTGAAAACCAAATTAGAGAAAATTATTTCCTTTTGAAATGGTATAGAAAAATATTTAAAACTAAATCCCTAAAATATTTTAAATCCAAAAATAAAGATCATCATTAAGAAGAGATCAAAACTTCACTCTAACTCTCAATTAAAATATAAATAAAACATTTATGTGAACTTAGGGACATTAAAAAAAAATCCCAATCCAAAAATAGGGATGTTATAAAAATATAAATAAAACCCATATGTTGACACAAGGAAATTAAAAAAAAAAACTAAATCTCTAAGTCAAAACTAGAGATGTTTAAAACAAACAAAAATAATAAACGAAACCCCTATCTCAACACTAAGGACATTTAAAAAAAATAGAACCCCTAAACCAAAACTAGGAATGTTCTAAAAAAACAAACAAAACTCTTATGTCGATAATATGAGTAGTTTAAAAACATCATTGTAAGTCAAGAAACTCAAGCGATTTTCCTGCACGGAGGAAGAGCGCCTAGGTTCTGCAAGGGCCGAACCCATGCATGTAGGCTCGAACTAGATGAGGAAGGCCAATCCCATGTGCAATCCAAGGTTAAGTCAACCTACTGAGCAGAAGGGGAACTGGACGAGCTGGCGAGCGAACTCCATCATCCCTTGGGATGACCGGAAATGCAAACAAAAACTAGAAGACTTGAGGATTGGAAACATAACTTATTATAGTATACACCAAACAAGTCAAGTGATATATCAAAATGACGGTAATAAGGCAAGGATATCAATGTAATCATCGAGAACTTGTGATTCACCGGCTGTGAGCCCAATTTTGCAAAAAAAATAAAAGTGATAAAAAAAGAATATACCCAAAAATTCAAAACAACTTTAAAACCAAAAAATTTGTTTGAATAAATTGATTATTCCCCAGGTCGAATGATACCCTATGATGATTTTAATGTTCATGGGAGCTTTGTGAAGCTACCCAAACTCTTGGATCAAAGGATCCAAGCCTCCATAAAAATTACAAAACCTGCAATTTTGATGTTATTGAGGACCGACAAGTTCAACCAGGATCAAGAGGTCCGATCGTTAAATTTTAGTCAGAACCGAGAGGTTCGACTGAGGCTTTTTAGCTAGGATCAAGAGGTCCGACCGATGTTCTTCATCTAGGACCGAGAGATCTCACCGATGATTTTTACATCCGATCGAGAAGTTGAACCTAGGACTGAGGAGTCTCGCACCCAACCGAGAACTCCCAAACCTAGGATAGATGATCTCCACTAAGGACGGAGAAGTCAGACCTAGGACCGAGGAGTATCGCACCCGACTGAGAACTCCCGAACCTAGGACCGATGACTTCCACATAAGACCGAGAGGTCCGACTAAGAGGTCCGACCGAGAATTCTAGCACCTGACCAAGAATTCTAGCAAAGGACCGAGAGGTCTTAACACCCCAACCGAGGATCCTAAACCCGGACCGAGGGGTTCCCGACAAGGACCGAGGGCTTTCTACCCTCGACCGATAAAACATACCCATAATCTAGGATACCGTTCCTAAGGCCTATTTGGTTCAAATATTCAAATTCTAAATTATTTTTAAAATTTTAGAACCTCAAATCATTTTCTAAAAATATTAAAAAATAAAAAAATAATTTCAAAATATTTTTGGGATATTTCCACAAAAAAATATTTAACAAAGGCTCATATATGATTTATTTCTACACCCTAATGGCGTTTAAGTTGATATATTCTTCAGGTATTTTCCTCCCTAGTCATCATCAACAACAAGTACCAACCAACATTTAAATAATTGTTGTTACAATTTTTTAAATACGCAAAAACCTATGCATGTCTATGATCGGAAGAATAATCGGTTAAAATAAAATGTTTTACAACCAATTTTCAAAAGACAAATTTATAAATAGAAAATGTTTTTTAAACGGGTACAGATGATGAAACGCGAAAGTCCTATCCCGAGTATTACCAAACTACGAACTTAAGAAAACTCTAGTTAAAATATGTTAGTACAAACATGCTTTCTAATTGATTTTCAAAAATCAATTGACGATTATGTTTTAATTAAATAATTTTTGACGGATTTTCAAATAATTAAATTTTAATTTGATTATAATAAATTAAAGATTATTTTAACTTGAACCCAAATTAATTACTTTTATAATTAATTTCAAAAGTTATTAAGAATTATTTAAAATTATTTAAAATAATTTTATATTTTAAAAAGATTCCAGGCAGATTTGGTTACAAAACCATAACCAAATAATAGTTTTTATTTTAATTTTGTGTCCTGAACCACTATTAATGCAAAAATAAATAAATTACAATTTCATTATAAACTTCATAAATATTTTATTTATCTTTTCTATTAATTAGTTTTGGGTTTTATTAATCTTATTAATAAATAAATGATAATAATTATTCAATAAAAAATTTAATGTTTCAAAATTTTATAAAAAAAGTTATTTATTTTTACACAATTAATTCTAAAATTAATATAATTGTCTAATAAATATGTTTTGAAATTTTAATCCATTTTTAGAAGAAAATATAACTTCCATAAAAAAAAACTTAACAACTATTCATCTGTATAATTAACCAGAATTATTTTCTGATTTTTCTACAACCGAAATACATTTTCCTCTTGTTCATTTTGAATATAAAAGTTTTTTTTTCTTATTTCAAGAAAAACTAAATTAAATTAGGCGGGTGAGGAAGAGACGTATGGGAAATTGGGACTTAAAGTTGTATACGTATATATATTTATGGCCTCACTATTCTCAACTGTCTTCAATTACTGTTTGCATTTATTCTGTTTTAAATGATATCTCAATCTAAAATCTAGTCTTTATTCCTATCAATGCTCTCAAACTACCCCCAAACCCTTTTCTCTCAAATCTCAATGCTCCATTATATCCTTGCTTCCCTCAAAATAAGTATCTACTATTTATTATTATTATTATTATTATTATTATATATTTTTTATTTTATTTTTTTCTTGGTTGATGGATTGATCTCACCAAATTCAAGTGTAATAACATATCCAACTGTGAAGGGTCACTTCAATCTTATTCTCTGAATCAATGAAATTTTATTAAAATAATTATATATTTATAATTATTTTTTAAATATATGAAGAAATTAAAAAAAATAAAAAATCTCATTGGTTATATATGTGCTCCACATGTTTGAATTGACAATAATTATGATTTGCATTAAAATACTTTCATAAATTAGGATTATATAGGATAACTCAAATGAGATTTTTCAAAACAATTTTTTGTTTGAAATATTTTATTTATAGATTAAATTAAATGATATAATTTTCTAAAATATAAATTAATTATATATCTATATTTATCAAATTAATAATAATTTATTTTAACATATTCGAAAATATTTTTAGGGTTTTAAATATGCACATTTTTAGTATAGATAACATAGAATATAAGCATAAAAATGAATTTATTTTTTTATAATCATGGTAGTAGGAGATGATTCATCCATGGGTTAATAATAGGCGGAGCTAATTCTTTTGCTTTCAAACTTCATTTTTAATAGTTTTGACATCACAATTATATATTTATTATCATGACTTTCATTCTATTTATAATATTTATTAAAATTAATTACTTTTGGTACATTTGTTTCAACAAGATCCTAAGGTTAGTTTTGACATCAAATTATTCTTTAATAGAAACTAATACAAATAATATTTTCACATGAATAGAATATTAAACCTAATAATAGTATATCTTTTAATATATTTACTTTTTCATTAAACTACCTAGAATAGGTTTGAATAAAGAGTTTTTACAACACAATCTTGATAATATTAAAGGTTGGTTTGATGTGAGGTTATTTACAAAAATAATTAAAAAAAATTATATGAAAGCGATTTATTTGGATAAAATTAAATATTCTCAATATTTATTATTATGTTTTTTTAAAAGGTAAAAACTTAAAAGTTTGTATATTTTAATTAATATTTAAATTATCTCATTAAATAATGAATATGTTATCCATATAATTATAATAAATTATTGGTCCAAATATAAAATCAAATATAAAATCGGTCTCCTTATTGGGGCTAATTTGAATTTCGAACATTTATTTTTAAACCTCACAATTTGGGGTTTTTATTATTAAAATTATACAAAAACTAGCTTTTATCTTAACGAATTATAATATCATTGCACTATTGTTTACATTACATTATTTATAAAAACAAATATACAAAATACACCTCCCTAAATTAAAATATTTCTTTTTTAACTAGTTAATATATCTTAAATGGTTAATTTAGGATTTATAAATTATATTATGGTTTTTGTTTTTCAATTCTATTTATGATTTTTGTTAAAAAAAATTAAATAAATGTTTCTATGGTTTTTTAAAACTGAAATTATGTTTTTTTTTTTTTTTTTTTTTTATGTTTGAAAAGAAATTTGATTGTCTGATTTTTTAAATAACTATTATCAAATTGATAATCATTGTACAAAAAAAACTAAAAACATATATTATAAAGAACATTATTCATAAACAAGAATTATTATCCATAAATAAATAAAAACCATACACTTTTAAATTAAAAAGATATATATTTTTTTGTTTATGTAGCTTTCCGCTCTTGAGACGAAAATATTTTTTTTTTCTAATATTATTCATTTTCTTATTTCTAGCTATCATGGGTAGTTATTATTGCAAGTAATTTATTCAACATTAGTTCGTGTGGCTTGATTTTGTGACCAAATTGAGTGGAACCAATCTTTAATATGTTTGATGAAGAGGTTGAGCTTACAATATTACTTGTTATCGATATGGATTATCTAGTGAATTGACTTGGTTATGGAGGAACACTAATGGTTGAATTCAATAGTATTTTCTGAGGAGGAGGATGAAAAGGAACACGAGCAATTAGATTCGATGGTACTATCCGAGAAGGAGGAGGAACACGATGAGCGAGAATTGATGATATTGTCCAAAGAGGAACACATAGAGTTGACTTTCGATAGAGTTAATTATGTTGATTCTCATTAACACCCTTTTTCAACAACAAACTTTCATCTTTAGTCAAACTTTAACCCCTTCTTCAACATTAAGTTCAAATTCACTTATATCCTCAACAAAATCTTCTAAATTTTCTTTTGCCACCATTTCAACTTCTACATCAACCTCTTGTTCATATTCAAATTCAACTTCTGGTTCACCTTCTTTTCCTTCACCTCCATTTTCAAGATATTGAACTTGTAGAGATATCATATTAATATAAGTCCTAACTTGGTTTAATACATCAACGTTAAGGTAAATAGTAACATACCGAGTTAGAAGACTTAAGTTTTTGGGGCATGCTATGAATGAAAGGCAAAGGAGGATGATCAGAGAATCGCGAAGTGAATGATGTTAGAATCGTTGGTGAAAAAAAGTAAAGCGGCAAAGGTGGAGATTAAGAGCGCGCAAAGAACTTCATATTATTAATTTTTTGTATATATATATATTTATATATATTAGCTACATAAAAAAAATTGACAAGTCATATCTAGATAATAAGTTGACGGAATTATAAATCGTTAAGACAAATCTCGTTTTGTATAACTTTAAAAATAAAGAATCTCAAATTGTGATGTATAAAAAAACATTATCGGAATTGAAATTGATCATTTGACAATAAATTTTTCATATAAAAAATAATTAGCTTTACCACATGGGTTTTATACCCTTTTCTAGTTAGGATTTTCTTTGGTTAAACCCTCGTACGCCCATGTTGCTAACCAATCAAAATGTATCATAATATTATATTATTAAAATTGAGTTGTTATTTAAAAAAAAAAAAATTGAAACCTAAGCCTGATCAATTCATTTCCCCGTTTTCGTCATTCATCGTCCCATTAGTAACCTATATTTATTTTTCCTCTTTATCACTTCATCAGTCCTTAACATCATTCCTCATCTCTTTCAAATTTACCATTGTATTATTAGTTACGATTTATCTCTCTAAATCATTAAAAAAAATTTGTCCGAAATTTATTACATGAATCTTTGCCTAAAACAAGCTCAGTAGCTCCCCGAAACTTCACGAATCATTTCAGGAAACAAACTTCGTAGTTCACCAAAACTTTATGAATCTTTACCAGAAACAAGCTCTGTAACTCGCAAAAATGATACACTTTTGAGAATTAACAAAGTTTTGTTTGAAGAACTAACAATGTTCTATTTTGTTAATATTAATGAAACAAATAGCAACGTCACGGTATCCAACAATAACATCAACGATAATGATGAGAGGTAACGTATTTCATTAATACTGTGTTTCTAATATTTTAAGTTAACGATAATGGTTGTTGCAAACTAGTATCGTGTAATGCGAGAATTACATTAGAGCTTCTTTACTACAACTATTAACTATCTTGTAATTCTCGTTTCACACGAGAGCTACCATTTGAGATACATCCCTTTTTTTATACGATTATAATGATTAGAATTATAAATTAATTAATCATAAATTCAAAAGAAAGAAATTTTTATTTAAATTATGGCAATAATGATTTTTATATAAAAAATATATAGAGTAACCAATTTTTGTGCGATAATAATTTATTGTTGAAAAAAATGATATGAATCTGAGACTAATCGAGATAAAGAAGAGATGAATATAAACTAAGAAATTACGTAAATAACACAAGATTTACGTGGAAACCTAAGACGGGAAAAACCACGGGTAGAGGAGGAAAAAGTCACTATGAGTAAAGTAGAAAATTACAACTTAGAGAGAACATAATAATTATGATAAATATTATGTGTGTGAATGTTGTAAATAAAACTCTAACTAAGACCATATATTTATAGTCACATAATTGGGCCTAGTGGTCCCAATATCAGATAGTTAGAATTTAATTTAATTTTATATTATTTATTATATCGCGGGCCTGGTCCTAGACCCTGATCAAAACCCATCCGATTCACCATAATATAACAATCTCCACATTGACATGAATCTAGTATGCCTAAAAATTGATCTTCAAAATATAGACAATAACCATAGTAGTCTGCACCTCTTCCAAAAGCCCAATGGGCTTCAACAATCAAGACCAACTAAGTTCGAGCAATGCTCAAACTTAGAAATGTGAGCGTCTTCATCATCAATATCACCACAAGCAATAACATCAAGTATAAAATGATATCGCACATCAATGTGCTTTGTTAGCAAAATATCATTTTGACTATCACAAAAGACTATCGTCATCTGTAAATCATTCTTGAATTCCCCGAAAAGGCCGTTCAGCCAAATATCAGCTTTACAAATTTCTGTAATGATCATGTACTCTACTTCAGTAGTAGACAACACGACTAAACTCTATAGAGTATCTTTCCAACCAATCGGAAAACCGCCAATACAGAAAACAAAACTTGTAAGGGACCTTCTATCAAGATCACCAACATAATCAGAGTTGACATAACTGAAAACTCCATGTCTAGTCCTCCCAAATTGTAGGTGAACGTCCGTTGAACTTCTTAAATAACTTAAAATCCACCAAATTGCTCTCTAATACTCTTTACTTGGATTTTCTAGATATTTTCTAACTGCACTTACTATATATGTCAAATCTAATCGAGTAACCATTGCATACATAAGTGAACTAATGCAATGAAATATGGAGCTTGTAACAAATACTCGATATCCTCATCAAACTGAGGTGACATAGTTAAAGAGAGTTTAAAATGAGTTGTTAATGGAGAACTCACTAGACTAGCATACAAAATGTTGGACAGATAAAGGATTTTGAAGTAGACGCAACTATCAAAATCATTTCTCTTAAAATCATGAGTGGTCATAAAAGAGTCGAAACTTTTATTCCACCACATTGGCGATTTCTTTAAACCATAAAGTAATTTCTTACAAATATGTCATCTTCACTTAAGACTGTAAATCCTTTAGGTTGATGCATATAAATGTCTTCATAAAAAAGTCCATGTAGAAACACGGTCTTCACATCTAGCTGATCAAGCTTCAAAATATGCATCGTCACGATACCAAGTAATACTCGAGTCAAAATATGTTTTACAATCGAAGAAAACACGTCAGTAAAATCAATCTCCGGAATTTGACTATAACCTTCCTCATCGAGTCTCTGAGGAGGTCTAATTTCATATATGGGCTTATCAGCAGTAATATTATATTGTGGTACAAGCGGTGAAGTATTGACAACTCTGATGTAGTTAACGGTAGTGTTGTAGGTTCAAATTCGGATATGCTCTCAAACTCCACATGCTAAATTCTTACTGAATTTTATCTCGAAAAGATATAGAGGATATAACATGTAACATAAGTGTTTTTATTGAAAGTAACATCTCGACTAATTATTACCTTTTTAGTTTCTAGATACCATAGTTTGTAACCTTTACATCAGATTTATAACCAATGAAAATACACTTCACAGGCCAAGCTTCCAATTTTCTTTGATCAACATGAGCATACGCCGAACAACTAAAAATTATTAAATTAGAATAACTAGAAGAATATCATACCATACTTCTTGCGGAGTCTGTTTATTATTTGCAGTTGACAAAGAACGATTGACGAGGAAACATGCTAAAGTTGTAGCTTTAGCCCAAAAAGACTTTGATAAGTCAACATTATGGAGCATACGACTCACCTTCTCCATCAAAGTTTTATTCATCCTCTCTGTCACACCATTCTGTAGTAGATTCTTATGCATTGTATGATGCCTTACGATTCTTTTAGTTTTGCATAGAGAATTAAATTCTTCAGAACATGACTTTAAACCATTATCAGTACACACACATTTTATTGGTTTCCCTATCTATTTCTCAACCATAGTCATTCAATCCTTAAACTTATAGAACACATCACTCTTTTGTTTTAAAAAGAAAGCACAAACTTTTCTAGTGAAATCATCAATAATCGTCAGCATATAATAAGAACCTCCCATAGAAGGCACCCTAGATGGTCCCCAAAGATTAGAGTGAATATAATCAAGTGTTCCTTTAGTATTGTGGATGCCTTTAAAGAACTTGATTATTTTCTACTTGTCGATGACACAATGTTCACAGAACTTCAATTCACTAATAATCCTTCAATATGGAAATCCTCGCTTGTTCAAATCGGTCATGTCATTCTCACTTATATGACCAAGTCGCATATATCACATCTTTGTGACATCATCATCAGATAACGAGGAGGTAGCAACAACAACATTGCGAGTTTTTAAGAACATATAACATGTCAAGTTTTCTTTCAGTTTTCATCACAACAAGAATACATCTATTAACCTTCATAACTTCATCTTTAACAGTGTACTTGTAACCTTTTGAATTACTAATAAAAATAAGATTTTTCTTCAAATCAGGAAGACGTCTCACATCATCAAGTGTCCGAACAGCTCCATAAAACATCTTGATTTTTATTGTTTCTATACCCACAACCTTTCATGATGAATTGTCTCCCATTAACACAATACCTTTGAAAACTATATCGTATGTTGAAAACCAGTCTCGATTGACATACATATGATACGTACAACCATAATTGAGTATTCAATCATCTTGTGACCTTGCATTGCAAATATAAGCCATGACGACTTCACTATCTTCGGCATCAACAATACTGGTTTTGTCGCAATTTTTTGTTTACTTGTCAATCATAATATAATCCTCTTTCTTAACTTTATTTTATAGCTTTCAACACTCAGATTTTATGTAGCCTCATTTCTTGCAGTAATTGAAAGTCTTCCATAGTTTTCTTGAATTTGATCCATTTGTTTGATAATATTTTGAACCAATTTCTTGGGTTCTTCCTCGAGTAGTTAGACACTCTACTGGACCATCAAAATGACTAACACAATGTTTCATCTTCTCCTTAGATAATAATACATCATTAACATTTGTTGTAGTGATAACATCGTGACTGAATAGAATAGTATATCAAAACATGATATAAGATGGGGGAAGCGAACACAGTAAAATTAAAACTAAATCTTCATCGTTATACTTGACTTCCAATGCTTCCAAATCAGCAACAGTTTCTTTAAATGTCGATATATGCTCTTTTAGAGGCGTACCTTTTGACATACGATGAGAATATAACCGCTACTTCAAATTTAGCTTACTAGTAAAATTTTTTGTCATACATAGTTTTCTAGCTTCAACCATAACCCAACAACACTCGTCTTCTTCAGAATATCTTGTAGAATATTGTTCGATAAATGCAGATGTATATGAGACAATGGCTTATGATTCATTATGGGTAAAGTAGAAGATTACAACTTAAATAGAGAAAATAATATTTATAGAAAATATTCTGTATGTGAATGTTATAAATAAAACTCTAACTAAGATCATATATTTATAGTCACATAATTGGGCATAGTGAGCCCAATATCAGACAGTTAAAATTTTATTTTGTTTTAAATTATTTATTATATCGTGGGCTTGGCCCAGACCCTGATTAAATGTTTTGGGTCATCATAATCTAACATTTATAAAATAAAAAGAAGTTTTATTATTTATAATGGCCGTTCATTACATAATAAAAATTATCTATTATTTATATATCAACACAACTTCTCATTTTATAGGTCATCTTCTTTAACCTTACTGCGCTTCACTTGTCGTTGTTTTATTCTTAGATGAAACAACATGTCTAGAACCAGATGGATGTAGAATGATATTCTTTATTTCTTTTTCACTTATATAATAATTTTATTTGTGTCTCTAGATCCAGATACATAAATAAAATTTTGAAAACAAACAAAATGTTTTAAATTGTACCAATATCTATTCACAACAATAAATTTTTTGAAAAATGGTGACGTGTGATAAGAATACATATGAATGTGGATTTAGATAAGATATCTTGTCTAATTGTGGATCTAGTTATTTTAGATGAAATTACATTTATAAATAAAACTTAGTTATAGTCTCCTTTGAATATCCTTCCCCATGATTTGAATTAGGGTTTAATAATAAGCCAATGTTTTATTTCTTTACAGTAGACGTTCGTTGATAACATCGACTTAATCAAGGAACTGGAGTGAATTCGCCAAGTAAAGAGTTCAGATTTCAAACTTTATATGAAAAATACATAATTTTGTAGATAATGGTGTTTAACTTTGAATAATCAACATCCCTCTATTTTGTTTTTAATTAAACTAGCATGTATCCGTGTATTTTCACGAGTAATAATATAAAAATCCGTGGAAAAAAATATTAAAGTAAAAATTTTATGGGCGGGTCAACTCACAATCCGACCCAAGTATCCATTTACTCTCACATATATCCAAATTAATCACAGCTCTCGACCCGGAAACCGGACACTTTAAAAATTAAGCATCATTATATATATAGATTAGTTAGTTACAAAGTTGAACTTATATTGTTAAAATGTCACGCGTTTATGAAATTTTGGGTTGAATTTAAAGTATAAAGTGTTATTAGCCTAGTTGGTTAAAAGATTGTACTTGTTTTGTTAGATTGCAAGTTCGAATCATACCTATAGCATTTTTAATTTTATTTTTAACCGTTTTAAGTTTATGGGCGGGTCAACCCACAATCCGACCCAAGTATCCATTTACTCTCACATATATCCAAATTAACCACAGCTCTCGACCCGGCAATCCGGACACTTTAAAAATTAAGCATCATTATATATATATAGATTGTCATTTGCTCATAGTTGGGCAATTTGGAGGTAGTTAATATATCTCTAACCTTATTTATGGTAACTAAATTTTCACTGAATTTTTCTTTCAATATTTTTGTGAATAAATTAATTGTTATTTGTTTACATTATAAACAAATTGAGTACAAAGTAAAAAAAATAAAATTAACTTAACAAACAATCATAATTTAATTCATATTTAAGAAATGTTTCTCTTGGAAATGACATACATTAACATATATTTGTGTTCAAATTTAGCTAAATTGAGAAATAAGTATAAACAAAAAGGGATGTAGCTCAAATTATAGAGCGCTCGCTTTACATGCCGAAATGTATGTGATTCGATTCCCCGCGTGTTTAGCTTTTGTGAGAATTTCTTTTTTTTTTGAAAATAGCTTAACGCCATTTCATTAAGAGCCCAAAAATGGGAGAAAGGGTCAATTATCAAAGTTAGACAACCCTAACTTAGATTAAAAGAATCAAACGACCCTAGAGTATCTAATTAGAAACAAACAAAAAAACAGAGATCACAGACAACTAAAACATACCAATCATACTACTTAACATTCTTATTCAATGTAGACAATATCATTTCCGCTACTTTCAGATCCAATTCTTTTGCTCTCGCAGCCCACCTACTTTTTCTAATCACCTATTTAGCTATATGCTTCTTTATTGGTGATTGAACTGTTGCATTTGATTATGACTGCTTCATTCCCTTGAATTTGTTTTACTTTAAAAAAGCCAACACTAATTTGATAAAATGAGTTACGCTTCAGTATTTTAGGAATTTCACATTTACCTTCACATCCTTTTTCTTCATTTTTGTCTAACTTGATTCGGTCTACTTTCAATGTTTCCTCTTTACTATCATTCACTTCATTCTTATCACTTCCTTCCTCTAATTCTTCCCCATTTCCTTCCTCTGACTCTCCAGCTTCTTCTGTCTTTAATTTTTCATCTTTCATTTCCTTTGATTCTTCATCATTCTCATCATCTGCATCTCTATCTTTAGCTTCCTTATTCTGATTGTTTGATTTTTCAGTTTCAGCTTCCTCATTTTGCTCTTGAACTTTTAAATTTTCATTCTTTTCTTTAATTGCTTTCGCACATTTGTTACAGGGATGTTCAAAAGTATTGCAGAACGTACATCTGTTTGACCTCCATTCATACATAATATCCATGTCTATGGGTTTGCCTCTTCTATCAATTACTGTCATCTTTGCTGGTAAAGTGCTTCTAGGATTCACTTCAATGCTTATCTTAGCATATGTGATGTGTTCGCTTTCCTCCGTTATTGGGTCCATATATAATGGTTTCCCCAAGAGACTAGCGAAATGGCTAAGTGCTTCTGCATAATATATATGTGCTGGAATGTTCTTTAGTTTGAACCAAATTTGATCTGTTTCCTTCGGTTTGCTGAGTAGGTTCATACAGTTTGACCCAACATATGTGTGTTCGAGCTTCAAAATATTTTCTAGATTTGTTCTCTGCTTGAATTTCAAGAAATAGAAATCATGAATATTTGTTGATACCTTTTCCAGTCCCATATACTCCCATTGTTTTAGCAAAATATCCTTAGTGACTGGAAAAGATACACGATTCATACCTATGTAGTTTCTAACAACTACATTTTCCCATTCTTTAATACATTTTCCTCCACTTCAACATGTAATTTAAACTCAAAAGGGGATTTAAGAATATCAACTTTTGGTTTAAAATCTCCCATGTATGTTTTGCCTTTATATTTCTCCCCATCTTCGTATTTCTGTCCTGCATTTTTTTTTCAGACTTCATTAACTTTTCAACTGGATTATTTCTGATAGTATATGTCTTGATTTTTGGGCACTTCATAATTCCCACATTATTTTCACAGTCCAACTAACTATCTTCTTGTATTCCTTTTGTTTTAGTAAGTTCCAATCCTGAAGATAGTGAATATTGAGTTGAATAGTGGTTTGCTGTGTTTTTTCCTTGCTGAGTATAATCTCTCATTTCTTTGCTTGGAACAACAATGTCGCAATTTGATTATTGAGTCCGTAGAGATTTGCCCTTTCAGTGTATCAAACCTTCCATATTTCATCATTTTTGATTTCAGGCTTCAAATTTTCAGTTTCATTATGTATTTTTTTCTCAATCTTCTGAGAGTTCTATTTCTGCATTTCCTGTTTCTCAGAAATCTATTTTTTTTCCTGTTTCATTTATCGTTTTCTTGCTTGAATTGATTTCCACAAAGTCATACACTTCTTTTTCCTTATTACTATTCTTTCTCCCTATCTTAGCAGAAGAACTGAAATGCAGCAAACTAAGAATGCAGACAAATCAACCAAACTCAATTTACTTATAATCGAGAAAAATCTACGACCAGGAATGACCGTAGACTAGCCAACTACTAACACTGTTTCACAACCCAACGTCCTAAGAACTGAAAGCAATCGATGACCTAAAGCAATCGCAACCCTAAACTTATTCTCAAACAACCCTAACGACTGTATTTATAATTTCCCAACCCAATATTCGTGACACAAGTGAACAATTTCTAGACAAACGTACCAAACGTGCTGATTATGTCAATCGTACCAAATGTGCCGACGATCGTGACTCCAACCACGTTTCTCGTAACCTACGACCAAATCAAACAACCGAATTTTGCGCGACCATTCTGATTGTGCCGAATGTGGCAAACATGTCGACCGTGCCGATTGTATCGAACGTGCCAGACGTGCCGCCAATCGTGATTCTGATGTGACTTTTGTGAGAATTTCATTTAAAAGAATAAATCACTTCTCGTGTGAAGCAAACATTACACGATAGCTGATGTAAAACAGCTCTAATGGAATGTTGATATACAACTCTCTCGTGTATAACGATTCAAATCTTCATGTAAAGCGTTAGTTTGAAGTGTTGTAAAACGCTTCACACGATAGCTAATGTACTGTTAGTGTGAAGTTAGTTTAAATTGTTGTAAAGCGCGTTTCACACGATAGATATTATACATCAACTATCGTAAATCAGAGACGTGGGGATTGAACCTCATATCTCTTGCATACAAAATAAACTCTCTACTATTTGAACTACATCCTCTTTTTGTTATACTTATTATAATAAATAATTTTAAAATAACAATTAAAAATGTAATAATTCAATTTTATTTTTTATTTTATAAAGTTTAGTTTCATTATAATTCAACAATTATTAATTTTATTTAATAATAATAATAATATTATATTTAAAAAATTACTATAATTAATAATTTTAAAATAACATAACATAAATATAATAAATCTTTTAATTTTTATTTAAAAGGCTTAATTTCATTAAAATTCAATATTTATTAATTTTAATTTTTAATTATACAACAACTTTATTGTAAAGTGAACTTTACACAATAGTAGTTGTAAGAGCGTTGTATTTCTCAGCTAGCTCATCAAAGAAATTATGAATGGTTTAGAGAGAGTAATAGTAAATAATTATAAAATGGTGAATTTGAAGAAATAAAGACCGATGATGAACACTAATGAAGTGATAGAGCGAGAAATGTAAATTTGGGTTACAAACGAAACAACGAAGGACGCAATGAGAAAATGAACTGGTTAGGCTTGGGTTTTGGATTTTTTTTAAAAAAAATTAACTCAATTTTAATAATATAATATTTCCATTCATTTTGATTCGTTGACAATAGGGGCACAAGGGTTTGGCCACATAAGATTTGGACTCACCCTTTTCTAGTTACTTATTGTTTTGGGAAAAATATAGTTTGTTTAAAGTTATTTCCAAACATAGTAGAGTTTCCTAATGCTTTATCTTCACCACAAGATCACTCTTTAAAGAAAATTTTGGGTTATTTTCAAGTAGGTTTGAGTTGTTATATATTATTATTAATGAAATAATTTTATAATAGGTGAAGTAAATAATCAAAGAAAAACAATTAGATAATAAAAAATTCAAATAGAGCATCATAGCCCGTCTACATAGTCTTGCTGTCCAACAAAATTACAATAATACCCATATTACATAATATAATATAAAATATAAATAAACGTTATTTGCACTCCACTTTTCATTTAATATGCAGTTAATTATTTTATATTTTTTCTACTAGGAGTAATTCACCGCTGAAAAAGTGGAGAACAAATAACGCTAGCCCAAATGATTAAATAATAAATAAAAAAGAAATAGAGCCTTAATTAGACAACAATATATTAAAATTAAACTTTCGGGTAGCTAGTTCTTCTTGCCCTTCCTTTTTCCGGCGGTGGCCGTTGATGGGGTCTTGTTTCCGACATCAAGCAAGACAGTGCTTTTGCACTTAGGACAACGAGGATCTTCCTCAGATAGCATAACATACATGAGGCACCTCGGACAGCCAACCAACACCATGGATGTGGCTTCTGGACTGCCCGAGTGCCTCATGGTCACACCCTCTTCATAGTTGAGTTCAGACGAGAGACATGAGGTGGGAGGAGATACAGATACAGATGTCCCGGGTGGTGATTCTCGCCGGCGAAGGTTACCCCTGACCGATGAGAGGTTCAACTGCAAATCTAACTTTGAACCGCCACTTCGACTCATGATATTCTTTTTTCAAATCTTGTATAAGAAATTAGTAATTGATGAATGAAAGGAAGAGAAAGGCAGGGGAGATATTGAAATTACAGGGAAGAGGAGAGAGAAGAGGAGTCGTGTTGATGAAGTGAGTGCGGTTGTTGGGGTTAGCTAAGACTTTTCAAGGTCATTATAAATAGGAGTGAGTTGGGATTGCTTTAAAGCTCCCCTAATTTAATTAGGAGGGGTGGTGATGAAATGGCATCCATAAATAAAGAGAAGAAGTCTAATGAATTGAATGACTTCTGGTTTGGATAAATGTAGAATCCACAATATGTCACTTTCTTTCTTGAACTAAGAAGTTGGGGGTAATAAGTGTGTAACACCTAAAAATGGACTTTGTTTATACAACATTTTTTACTAGATAATTTTACACCCTATAATTCACAATTCACTCGAATATTGAAGGTGAGATAATGAAAAAAATGGTAGACTTGACTAGAATTTATTTAAAATTATCGAATTCGAGTTGAATTTTCAAATTCGCTACTTGATAGTCTTCCATGAGAAATCAAAAAAGAAAACGAGATGCATACAAAATGCAATTATGAGATTCTGTCATTGGTTCGGTGTTTGATTACACAATAAAAATGACATTGTTTTATGTGTAAGTACAACTTTTATCTGTCCGATGCTATGTTTCACGTGTCCTTCAAGACGAAAATCAATATTCTAACTTTTGTTCATTTTTAGTAAAATACCATTTTTATACCTCGTTTACCTATCAAGATCTAAATCATCCATCTAATTATAAATTCAAACATAACCGTGCATTTATGCTTGTAACAATCTTTTCTTAGGACACATGTCTAGATTATGTCATGGTGCACGTAAGGATGGCAATTTGAAACTGCCCCGCAAAAACCGAACCGAATTGCTCCGTTTGAGACGGTTTTTCCCTAAAACGAACGGGGATGGGACGGGGATGGTATTTGTGTCCACCGCCCCGACCCGCCCCGATTTCAGTCCGAACATCATAAACATAATTAAATATATTAAATCACTATATTTTATAAGAGTAATAAAGTTATTTTTTATAATAATATAAATTTTTAATATATTATAATATATTATATTAAAAATTCGTTTATATAATTTTATTTTATAATTTTTATTTATTATAAACAAAAATTATTAACGGTGCCCCACGGGATTTTCGAAACCGAAAAAAACCGAACGGGGCAGGAATGGTATTAAAAAAATCCCCGAAATTAAAATGGGGTGGGAATGGTAAATGCATTCCCCGCCCCGAACCGCCCCATTGTCATCCTAGGTGCACGGATATAAAAATATGAATTGAATATACTCATGGGCGAAGAGCCAACTCCAAAATGGGTACCTACAAAATACCAATCTCAAAATTAATTTTTAAATAATCAGGTTTTATTTTCTAAACATGAAGTAATAAATTTCATTTTTTTTGAAAATTTTAAATGCAAGTTATATGAACAAATAAAATAAATAAAAGAAACCAAACATGCCCTAATCCAAAAAAAAATTCAAGTTTTTGTTAAGAAAAATATACTAAACAGATTTTTAGTTTTTTTGATTTTTTTTATAAAATTAAATAGGTCTCTAAAATGGGAAAGTGAAAGTAAAATATAATAAATAAAATATATAGGCCCTAAGGGGCTAGTGGGTTGCGGGCGTAAGCAGGCAAACGCAAGCGCATGCACAGGCTCGGTCACGAGCGTGGGTGTCAGGGGCGGAGCCAAGTGCAAGCTGGCCCGGGCTGTAGCCCGGAGAGTCTTATGTATTTCATCAATAACGACGGTAATTTACCGTCGTTATTGGTTATTTTCCGTCGCTAAAAGGTCATTTTTCGTCGCTAAAAGGCATTGGTGACAGCAAACTATAAAACTAGCCCGGGTAGGTTTCAAATCCTGGCTTCGCCCCTGGTGGGTGTGGATCTCTTTCTTTCTTCAGCCGAGAACCAATTGCATCTAGAAAACTAGCAACCATCCAAAAATTTTGGTCGATCCTCATCTTGATGGTCTAATCTTCAACCGACGTCCAAAACTCTTCTCAAAGTGAGACAATCATTTCTCAACCAGCTAAAATGTTATTATTCACAATATTATAAATTTTGATAATATAAATATTAATTTATATTATTATATTATTTTTTATAAGTTAAATATAATGTCTATGTAATAAACATAACTTATGTAACCGAAATATATTATTTAATTCAATCAATTTTTCTATATATCATTACATGGTATTAGAGCCTTGTTATCATTCTTAAGTCAATTAAGTGATAGTCTTCCGCTGCCTCCATCAATGGTGATCTTAACCATTGATGGAGGGCTCTAATATTTTATTCTTATATTTTTAATAATGTATTTTCTTTTTAGATATTTTGGTTGATTTTTAATATACTTCGGCAATCATATTCTTTGAATTTTGATTTTAGTTGTTGCTTTAGTCAGCAATTTTATGCCCATGAGATTCGACCTCTTCGCTGGTTTTATTTTATGCAACACACGGACATCCCCGTCATTGGATGGATTTTGAGACTCATGAGTAACGTCGGAATTATTTAATTGTTGTTTCACCCAACATTTAATGCCCATGGGGTTCGACGTCTTCGCTGGTTTATTAATCAACAAATTGACATTCTATAACTGGATGGAGAACTAGTTTGAAGAATACACCATCAACATTTCAACATCTCGATCGTCTTCAATCTCAAGTTGTTCAAGCATTTTCCATCTTGAGTTTGAGTAGGGATGTTAGTGTTAGATAAATTCAGACCGGTTCAAACATACCTAACTTAAATAAACTTTCCATGCAGGAACAAGGAACCGGACCGGATGAACAAGAAAACCGACTAAAGAAACCTAACCGGTCAAGCTACTGAACCGATCAAGAATATTCGGAACGTGACCGCACAAAGAAAGGATCGGCCAAAGCTCAAAACCGAAATCATCAAACAGCCGATCATCCACAAGACAAGAATAACCGGAAGAAGTCCGGTTACATCACTACCAAAAGACATTCGGCCAAGTCAAATGGCCGACTAGTACAAGAAGACAATTTGGGTATCTGTTGAGAATGATACCAAAGGAGCAGACTGAATACTTCCATATCCATGCAAGTCTGAGGAAAGACTGTAGGCTGCAGAAAACAGTACTACCGGATCCTTCTACTTCGGGATAAGCCAGAAAGGAAATTTTCAAAGTACAGACAACTGTCCAAACAGACAGTGCCTATATCAAGTAAAAGACAAACCCGGCAGGCTTGTCCTACACACCGAATGAACAGACCGCCAGGTCTGAGACATAATGCCAGGTCTGAGATTGACCATCAGGTCTGAGGAGACGACCGCAGGTCTGAACCTCTGAAACACTGAATCACTGCACCTCTGATCAGCCAATCAAATTCAAGGCAGTGAAATATGACCGTTGGCATATTTCACCTATAAAAGGAGGCAGTTGCAGAAGAGTAAATGTGGGACAACGAGAGACTTAAGACATTAAGAGACAACTGTGATATTGAGAGCATTTACTACAAGTGATAAAGTGTGCTGTGCTAGAAAGCCTAAGTGTTGAAAGTTAAAGTGTATCTTACAATTTCGGTGTAAATTGTAAGTGTGTTATCGAGCAGGAAATAAGTCTCGATCGGCTTGAACTTGTATTCCTTAGTGAATATCCTTCTCGCGGTTTTGAGAGGAAGGGGTGACGTAGGAGTTTTATCTCCGAACATCCATAAAATCTGTTGTGTTATTTACTTTCTGCCGGCTTCATCATATAACCGACTAACTTAACCATATCGCTCCAAACCGACTTTACACTAACCATACCGAATATCCAGATTACCGAAACCGACCCACCATCTCCAAATCTCCACCATCCGAAACCGACCGTGCCTATCACACAAGCGTGCCGCTTCAACCTGAAAGCAAACCTCTTCCACGCTTGAACCTAGTTCAAGGGTTTGTGACAGGTTGTGTAGTATTGAAACCCCGGTGTTAATCTCTAACCGGATTAACCACCACCCTACGAGTGAGAACCGCTAACCGGTCCAACCCCCGGTCCACCAGCGGCGACCTAGATCCTAACAATTGGTATCAGAGCAGTTAGTTTCAATACTCAAGCAAACATGTATCAGGATAGGCCTCCAATGCTAGAAGGTGATGACTTTGCCAACTGGAAGGCACGCATGCACCTGCACCTAGTCACCTTGGATGATGAAATGGAATCCATTCTAACCGAAGGACCGATATTCATTGATAAAGATAGAAAAGAATGGACGGCTGAAGATAGGAGAAGGAACAATCTGGACAACCATGCAAGAAACCGGATCTCCAACAGCATAGACAGAAACACATACTGCAAGATCAGAGATTGCAAAACTGCGAAGGAGACATGGAACACGGTCATCCAGATCTTTGAAGGAAATGAAAGAACAAGGGAGAACAAAATAATGATGGCCACACAGAAGTTTGAAAGTATCAAAATGAAACCAGGAGAAACTATGAAGGAATACAGTGACCGGTTTACTGGTGTGTTAGATGAACTAGCAACTCTAGGCAAGAAGTATGAGAACAAAGAGGTAGTTATGAAGGCTTTGAGATCTCTTCCAAGTGCCTGGGATATAAAGACAATGGTAATGAGGGAGTCAAAGAGCCTACGTAAGATGAAACTATACGATGTATTCGAAGATCTCAAGGCATATGAGTTCGAAATGAAATCTAGAACCGAAGAGGAAGTCTCGGCCTCAACATCAACCAGAGCACTAATCACATCTACAGAACCGGCTGTACCTGCTCCTGTACCCGCACCGGCACCGATACCGGCTCCTACACCCGTACCTATCAGAACAGCCGAACAGTTTACTGAGGACGCCATGGCTATGCTCGCACAGAAATTTGGGAGGTTCATGAAAAGAAGTCAACCAACGAACAACTACTATGGTGACAAATCCAATGTAAGATGCTACAACTGTAACTGTTTGGGACACTTTAAGTGGGAATGCAGGAAACCAAGAAGAGACACCCAGAAACCGGACTATCAAAATGACAGAAACAATTACCAACAAACCGATGAAGGAAGTGAGGTACCAAAAGCATTAATCGCCGACGATGGTGGAAGTTTGTGGGCTCGCAGTGACAGCGATGATGAGCTCATGTGCCTCATGGCAAATGAGGAACAAGATCCAAAGAAACGGCTAGGAAACTCCGAATGGTTCTTGGACAGCGGTTGCTCCAGGCACATGACCGAAAATAGCAATTTGCTAACCGACATCAGATCAGTAACCGGTGCTCTAATTACCTTCGGTGACAACTCAAAAGGTAAAACTGTGGGCAAGGGTAAGATTGTCCATGGTAATCTAACTATTGATAATGTACTTTTAGTTGAAAACCTAAGTTTTAACCTACTTAGCATTAGTCAGATGTGTGATGCTGGATACACGGTAGAATTCCTTAAACATGCATGCTTAGTTAAAAATTCTCAAGGCATCGTACTACTAACCGGAAATAGGATAGGTAACATTTACAAGGTAGACTGGAAAACCAGAGTAGAATATCCTATATGCATGATAGCTAAGACTGATCAAACCTGGCTGTGGCATAAGAGACTAAACCATCTAAACATGAAAACCTTAAACTACATTCGCGGTAAAAAGCTAGTTGAAGGTATTCCTGATATAGTATTTAACCAGGATAAGGTCTGTTCAGCATGCCAAATGGGTAAACAAACTAGGTCATCTTTTAAGAGTAAAGGAAATATTCAATCTAGCCGATGCCTAGATCTTCTTCACATGGATTTATTTGGACCGATTCAGGTCATTAGCCTAGGAGGTATGCTCTATACCATGGTAGTTATTGATGATTATTCTAGATATACATGGGTAATATTTCTACCATCTAAACGTGAAACTGTATCAAACCTGATCACACTTCTTAAGCGTTTGCAAAATGAAAAATCAACTCGTATTAATAGCATTCGAAGTGATCGAGGTACCGAATTTACCAATAGTACATTAACTGCATATCTTGATGAATCCGGCATTAGACACGAGTTGTCTAGTGCTAGGACTCCTCAACAAAATGGCCTGGCCGAGAGAAGAAACCGGACTCTCAAGGAAGCCGCACGGTCTATGATAGCCGATTCTGGCATTGCTCAGAAATTTTGGGCTGAGGCTATCAACACTGCATGCCATACACAAAACCGGTCTTTGATAAACAGATTTCACAACAAAACACCGTATGAGGTTTATTTTAACAGAGTTCCTAAACTCAAGTACCTCAGGATTTTCGGTTGTAAATGTTATATTCATATAAATGGTAAAACCCAACTCACCGCTTTTGATGCAAAAACCGATACCGGCATCATGTTAGGGTACTCGGCAGTAAGTAAAGCATATAGAGTATATAATAATAGAACTGCAACCATGGAGGAAACAATCCACGTTGTTTTCGATGAATCGGTTGATAGCAATACTGCTTCATGCTTTGATCTACACAACAGATTGGAAAATAATGATATCCATTCTGATAGTGAAGATGAGACTCCGGTCTTCAGGCGGTTTGTCCATGACCTAATGGGTAACATTGATACCCAGCCGGATCAAGCTGTTCCACAACAGGAAGCTGACACTTCGGTCCAATCCGAGGGAGTCGGTCGGTCTGACAATCTCGTTCAGCCTACCGACAAGTCTAGCCTTGATCAAACAAACGGTAACTTGGTAGACACTCCTGAACTGAATCTCAGAAGAAACAGTAAACATCCTCCTGAGCAAATTATAGGTGACCCTTCAGAACCTGTTCGAACTAGGAGTCAACTTCTGGAAGGATATTTTAACTCAGCTTTCATATCCCAGATTGAACCGAAAAGAATAGATGAAGCATTGTCAGATCCGGATTGGATCTTGGGAATGCAAGAAGAGCTAAACCAGTTCGAGAGTAGTAAAGTCTGGTACTTAGTTCCCAGACCGAAAGATCAATCGGTCATAGGAACAAGATGGGTATTCAGAAACAAAATCAATGAGGACGGATTGGTCACGAGGAACAAAGCCAGATTAGTGGCTCAAGGTTACAAACAGGAAGAAGGCATTGACTTTGAAGAGTCATTTGCTCCTGTAGCCAGGATTGAAGCCATTAGGATTTTTCTTGCATTTGCTGCTTTCAAAAACTTCAAAGTCTTTCAAATGGATGTTAAAAGTGCATTTCTGAACGGTGATCTACGTGAAGAAGTGTACGTTGAACAGCCACCCGGTTTCAAAAATGCTGCATTTCCAAACCATGTATACCGGCTGAACAAAGCTTTATACGGTCTAAAGCAAGCACCTAGAGCCTGGTATGATACGCTAACCGCATTTCTATTAGAACATGATTTCACCATCGGTTCAGTGGATAAGACATTGTTTATGTTTGAAAAGAAGGAACATATCCTACTTGTTCAAATTTATGTGGATGATATTATTTTCGGTTCCACCGATCCGAAGCTTTGTGACAAGTTCTCAAAAATGATGACTGACAAATTTGAAATGAGTATGATGGGAGAATTAAGTTTCTTCCTAGGTCTTCAGGTTAAACAACTCAAGGAAGGAACATTCATCAGTCAACCTAAATATACCAAGGAGCTGCTAAAGAAATTCGGTATGGACACCTGCTCCTCGGCAGCTACTCCAATGAGCTCATCGGTTAAGTTGGACAGGGATGACGAGGGCCAATCGGTAGACCAGATTGCATACCGGGGCATGATCGGCTCCCTACTGTACATGACAGCAAGTAGACCGGACATCCTGTTTGCAGTTGGTGTGTGTGGAAGATTTCAAGCAAATCCAAAGCAATCCCACTACACAGCCGCAAAGAGGATACTAAAGTATCTAAAAGGCACACCTGATGTCGGTCTGTGGTACCCAAAGGACTCGTCCTTCAATCTAACAAGTTATTCAGACGCAGATTATGCAGGGTGCAAGATCGACAGGAAAAGCACCAGTGGAACATGTCAGTTCCTAGGTGACCGACTAGTGTCATGGCACATCAAGAAACAGACATCGGTGGCTACATCAACCGCGGAGGCTGAATACTTGGCGGCCGGAAGTTGCTGTTCTCAACTCCTCTGGATCCAACAGCAGCTGAAGGACTTCGGTATCATAGCCGAAGAGTCCCCGATCTTCTGTGACAACACAAGTGCCATTGCGATCACCTACAACCCGGTTCTCCACTCCAGAACCAAGCACATCGACATAAGGCATCATTTCATTTGGGAGCATGTCACGCTGAAGCATATCCGGCTGGAATACGTACCGACCGATCAACAAGTAGCCGATATCTTCACGAAGCCGCTATAGGAAGCTAAGTTTTCTCAATTCAGGCTTACTCTCGGCTTAACCGATATTAGCCAAATCCTTCCAAAGGATGCTTAAAGGGAAACCGGTTCAGAAAGACAAACCGGTAACTCTTCCTAAGCTGTCGAACTTCGAATCTTCAGGGTGTTTGTGGAAGAACCGCCCAGTCTATTAGATAGAGTAAACCGACCGGCTACTTGGTGCATGCACCAAATAACCGCATCGGGATGAACAACTGATACCTGACCGGTTCGGAAGCAGGTTACCCTAGATTATTTGAATTTCAAACAGAAGAGGAATAGTTATCAGGGGTTAAAGATATCTGCTCTGCAGTATTACCCTATCAAAGTAACATGGTCGCGCCTAAAAAGACGTGAAGATCTTTTGATATCTTTCACGGTTCAGGCCTATGACCGACACCTGACTGCAAACTTGCCTATTTCGTGCAAAAGCTCTTATCCTGCAGATATTAAACATCATCCCATTTAATGCATGGACAATAGGATAGTCCCTAATCTAGTATTTAAGTGAAGCAAACGTTCACCACAACACTCACAAGTCACAAGAACATCTTCTCACTAAGGCAACCTAACCATGTCTCAATTCCCAAACATCCTCCAAGTCGATTTTGAATCCTGTTCTGGTACCGAACACTATGAGGTGTATCGGATGATCAAGAAACTGGAAGATACTGGCCTCCAGTATTTTCTGGATGACAAGCAAACTATCTACCCTGAATCCGTCTTGGAATTTTACTATAATGCCAGGGTATTCCAGGGCACACCCCACTTTGATACCCACATCCAATCAAAGGTTGGGGGTATAATCTTCTATTTCACCGAGCAGGACTTCGCTCGGTGCTTCGGTCTACCTAAGCAAGGGATCACAGACCTCAATCCTCCGGCCGATATTAAGGCTGAGGTCTCCCTCTCCCTTGCCCGGTCAGATGAGCCTGTTGATGATCATGGCTCTAAGTCTCTCTTGAGGGCTGAGTATCAGCTCCTCAACGATGTAATAGGAAGGGGCATCTTTGGAAGAGATGTCACCAACACCTATTGCGCGGCAAATTTCAACATGATGGCGGCCATCATCACCAGCACGCCGATCAACTGGTCCCGGGTGCTATTCGACACTCTCATCTGGATGGTCAACATCCGGTCGGTCGGTCTTATTCCCCAAATAAGCAGCCTTCTGGTGGAACTTGGTGTTCCAACCTGTCCTGGCGAGGGTTTGAACCAGGCCCAGGTACTAACCAGAGAGACAACCGATTCATTCTATGATCGGTTTGAGAGAGAATGGAGGAGGAGGAACTTCAACCTCTCTCAAGAATTCAATCCCCGCGCCCGTTAAGTTACTCCTTCCTGCATCCGGTCGTTTTGCAGCATGTACCGGATGTATTCTTAACCAACTCAAGTTTGATCATATCGGCTTCATCCATGTCTATTTCGGTTTTATTTATGTTTTTCTTGATTTCATGTTTTCTTCATCGTTCCTGTATGCCATTTTTCGGCATTGTCTCTACTACTTTCGATTTCTATCTAATTAATATCGGTTATGTGTTAAATGCATTTAATGAGATAATCCCAATTAATGAGATAACTCCCAACTACCCGCACAGTCAATATCCAACCGAACAGGTTAATGAGATAACTCCCAACTACCCGCACAGTCAATACCATTTACCTAGGGCCTTGCAATTTGCCACTTCCCCATGCGCCTTGAAAAGGTAAAGATTCCTTTCCTTAATAAAACAAAACTGACCATCAATGCTCAGATTTTCCCTCCAAAAACCGATCCTATATAAGGAGCCATCCTCTACTTACTTTATCACATCCGAAAGTACAAAAAAAAATCACTTTTCTTCTTCTTGAATCCCGTTTCTCTCTCTCTATACCGAAACCATGCCGAGCAGAACTCTGGGAAACTTTCTATGCATCGATTTCGACTCTTGCACGGACATAAGGGATTGCACTACTAAGCAGAAATTCATGTATGACTCCCTTGCTGAAACCGGTCTTCAACCGTTTCTTGAAGAGGCCGGTCCTATTCTTCTAGACGATGTCAAGGCCTTCTTTCGAAGCGCCTGCATCAGGGAGAAGTATATCGTCTCGACTGTCAGAAACCACACATTCTGGATCGACGAGGTTGAATTTGCCTCACTATTCGGTCTACCCACTGAAGGTTTCTCTGACTTTCCGGCTATTCAGGATCTTGCGGGATTTGAAACCGCGCAATATCTGTCGGCCAACCCCTCTCCGGTGGAACACTTTGGGCCAAAAACCCAACTTGCTAGTCACGGTCAGCTACTGCTCGAAATCGTGACCCGGTCAATTCTGTGTCAATCACCTAATCAACGGTATTCCAGGAATACCTATAACATCATGACCAACATTCTTTGCAAATCGGCCATAAACTGGTCATCGGTCATATGGGAAAACTTAAAGAATATGGTGCTGACCAAGAAAGGTCTCGGGTATGCACCGCATATCAGCAAGCTAATTCTTGGGTACCGACCAGAGTTCGGACCGGGCACACCGGCTTCCTCTTCAAACATTCTCAACAGTGATTCGGCAAGAGAACGACTCTAGAGAATGTCTTTTGAATAGGCTATACTTTACATTGTTTCTGTATGCCTTTCTCTGTACCGAATCTTATAATCGGTTTCCGTTCTCTGCTATCTCTTAAATTTTAATATCGTTTCCGTTTAAATGACCGTGTCTTCTTAATTCTTTGAAAATTTATCTAAGTAACCGGTTCACATCTTCAACCTATAACCGCGTTCTTATCCGGTCTTATAAAATCTAATTAAAACTGTTAACACTTTGATCAATCATTCGGCTTCAAAGAAAAGAATGCGTCATCCATGACATAAGCAAAGGATTTTGGAGGGAAATCTCCCGCCCAAAATTGCCGCCCCCTCCCGTTTTTGCTTTACCGCCCATAGTTTGGCACCTCTTCATTTTGGAGGGAAAATTCCCGCCCATTATTGATGGGACGGTTGGGTTTCCAAACCGCATCTATAAAAGGGACCTTCGGTCATTTTATTTCATTCTCACGCGAATCCACTTTCTCTCTCTAAGCTTTCTAACTCTTTTGAAGCGGCTATCTGAAGCGGCTATCTCTCTCACTTTCTCAAACTCTTTAACATGGGTCGTGATTCGGCATTGTTCAAACTCTACTCTCAAGTGGATTTCGAGGAAATCCGGCTGAATGGGACGACCGAGGCGAAAGCAGTCATTGACCGGCTGATTAAAACCGGTCTGGGATATTTCGTAGGCGGTCCTCACGTCATTTACAAAGATGCGGTCGAAGAATTCTTCAACACCGCAACTATCGCCTACGACAAGATCACCGCGACTGTATGCGGTTCCCGAATAGAGCTCACAGAAGGATTGGTGGCCGAAAGCCTGCGTCTTCCAACTTCCGGCCAGGATGCAACGGCAGAAATAGACCAGGACATCTTTGAATCGGCTTGCTACATTCTATCGGCATCTAAAGAGCCGGTCAAAACATCCGGGAGCAAGCAAATGCTAAAGCCGGAGTATATCCCGATATGTGACATTTTCACAAGGGCGATCCTAGCAAGGGGAGGAAACCTCAACAATCTCACAAGGGACAAAATCAAGATGCTAATCGGTCTGTTAGAGGGTAAAGAGGTCAACTGGGCAAGATCGGTGTTCAGCAACCTCATGGATATGGTGAAACCGGACTCAACCCGGTTGTGGGGATACGCCGTGCCCCTCGGGAAGATCTTCCTCCACTTGAATCTCAACATTGGTCCCGGCGTTGCGGTAGCAAAATGCTGCCTCATTAGATCAAAGCAATTCCTTAAAAGGAAACAGCCGGCCCCCAGCTCCACAGGTGGCCGAAAGAAGAAAGCCGCAAAGAAAGATGCCCCGGCCAAAGAAAAGACCGGAGGAAAAGGCAAAGAAAAGATAACCTTCGAAGATCCACCACAACAAACAGAAGATGAGGAGTGGGCCTCTGGGGAAACCGACACGGAGAGGACCGATGATAGAACGGTCAATGACGACGATCAATCGGCTCGGAGTCCAAACGATGCCGAACCAAACACCAATCCTGAGACCACCGAGGGTGAAGAAGGGGTTGATATAGAAGCCAATGATGAAGGCTATAACACGGAGAGGGAGGAGGCCGAAGAGGCCGAGGCCGATAGATTAGCCCAGAAAATCTTTCAGGGCATTGACAAGCGAGGCGAAGACGTTGTAGAGCTATACTTGGAGTGGCATGAGCACCGGTTCAGTACAACATATAAAGAAATCCTACCCGGCTTCACGCAAAAGGAATGCATCGACAGATTGGAGGAAGTAGAGGACCTGATGTTGCGCCTCACAAAATCCAACACAATTCAAGAGGTACAAAGCCGAACCTGTCTCCTGATACCGAGGATCCAACTTCGGAAATTAAGAAAGCGCATCCGGAAAATTAAGGAAGAGTACATCGAGACGGGATCAGTGGACACCGTAGCGCCGCGGGTGTTAACAAGGCTTGCAAAAGGCAAAATGGAAATACTTCAAGAAATCGAGCGGCTGGAAGCGATATGCAACCAAAAGCAAGTACCGGTCTATACTGCTCTAGTAATCGAAAAATTTCCAGTTAACCGTCCAACACCTCCAAGGGAGGTTGAGGTACCGATATTGGAGGTTGAGGTACCGATATTGGAGGTTGAGGTACCGATCTTGGAAGATGCGGTTCCGATCTTGGAAGATGCAGCACAATTAGAACTTCCAAATGAGAATGATGCACCGATAAATTCCAGTGAGAGAACCGATCCAGATCCCACCGAGCACTCGCCTCCCCCACCACCGGAAGTCACCGCTTCGGACCCTCTTAAAGAATGGGCTGCTAAAGAATGGGTTGAGGACCGACTTCAAAAGCTTGAAGCATCCATATCAGAGCGGATCGATGACCGCGTACAAGAACACGACGTGTCCAAGCTTCAACCATTCAAGGATAGATGCAACAACATAATTGATTCGGCCCTAAAGTTCACCGACGTGACAAAGCAGCTTCTGGATCAACATCAAGCACGACTCTCAGAACTCGGCGCCGGACTGTGGGAAGAGGCCGGTGAGCGCGAAAAATGTGTTCAGCGAACCGCAACTCTGGAGGCTGTGACCTCCGACTTAAAGAAGGATTTCGAACAGGTCGACACGACAATTAACCGGGTCTCAGAACTCGAAAAGACAAACGAGAATCTCGTGGCCAAAGTAAAGGCACTTACCGAACAGATGGCCGAAATTCTAAAGGCTAAGGAGAACGCGGACGCCGCGGCTATAGAGGCTGATGCTCAAGTGGCTAAAAGGGTCCAGGATGCGCTGGACGCCGAAGTTAGCAAAGATAAAGAGGCGCCGCGATCGTCTCAACTAACCGAAGCGGAAGTGGAAGCCGCGCGAATTCAAAGAGGAGAGGCCCTGTTCCCAGGGTTTGCTGATAAAGTGGCCAACCGAGCTGTGGAGGATGCCGCACGGTTGGAAAGGGAAGCACGGAGGCTGGAAGCCTATGCAAAGGAAAACGAGAAGAAGAAGAAGGCGGCCGCCTTCGCCTCAGCACCGAAAAAGAGACAGAGGGAGGCCCCTAAGAAAGTTCGGATAGCCGAGGTGCTCAAAGAAATCTCTGAACCGATTATTCCGAGTACAACGCAGCAAACCGACCAAGTCGAGGACGAAGTCGAAGAACAACTGCGGTCCCGGTCTAAAAGGCGACGATCTTCCGAACCGACCGGGCAACAGAAACCAAAGAAAAAGAAGAGCGCCTATGATTTCACGGACTCTGAATAGGGACTATCCTTCTTATTGGCCTTAGTATTTCTATATATTTTGTCTTTTCCGGTCATCTATATATAAATTTATAAAGCTATTTTTGAATCCGGCCTTATTTTACATTTCTACTTAGTTTTGATAATTTTAAATAAAATAATCAAAAAGGGAGAAATTGTTAGATAAAAGATAAAGACTCTTCCAAAACATTTCTCAAAACTTTCTCTCAAAATTTTTTGAAAAATTCTCTAAGTCTTTTTCAAAAACCGGACAAACAAAAACAACCGGCCTACGGTTGCAAACTTACATGATTTTGATAATTTTAAATAAAATAATCAAAAAGGGAGAAATTGTTAGATAAATTCAGACCGGTTCAAACATACCTAACTTAAATAAACTTTCCATGCAGGAACAAGGAACCGGACCGGATGAACAAGAAAACCGACTAAAGAAACCTAACCGGTCAAGCTACTGAACCGATCAAGAATATTCGGAACGTGACCGCACAAAGAAAGGATCGGCCAAAGCTCAAAACCGAAATCATCAAACAACCGATCATCCACAAGACAAGAATAACCGGAAGAAGTCCGGTTACATCACTACCAAAAGACATTCGGCCAAGTCAAATGGCCGACCAGTACAAGAAGACAATTTGGGTATCTGTTGAGAATGATACCAAAGGAGCAGACTGAATACTTCTATATCCATGCAAGTCTGAGGAAAGACTGTAGGCTGCAGAAAACAGTACTACCGGATCCTTCTACTTCGGGATAAGTCAGAAAGGAAATCTTCAAAGTACAGACAACTATCCAAACAGACAGTGCCTATATCAAGTAAAAGACAAACCCGGCAGGCTTGTCCTACACACCGAATGAACAGACCGCCAGGTCTGAGACATAATGCCAGGTCTGAGACATAATGCCAGGTCTGAGATTGACCATCAGGTCTGAGGAGACGACCGCAGGTCTGAACCTCTGAAACACTGAATCACTGCACCTCTGATCAGCCAATCAAATTCAAGGCAGTGAAATATGACCGTTGGCATATTTCACCTATAAAAGGAGGCAGTTGCAGAAGAGTAAATGTGGGACAACGAGAGACTTAAGACATTAAGAGACAACTGTGATATTGAGAGCATTTACTACAAGTGATAAAGTGTGCTGTGCTAGAAAGCCTAAGTGTTGAAAGTTAAAGTGTATCTTACAATTTCGGTGTAAATTGTAAGTGTGTTATCGAGTAGGAAATAAGTCTCGATCGGCTTGTACTTGTATTCCTTAGTGAATATCTTTCTCGCGGTTTCGAGAGGAAGGGGTGACGTAGGAGTTTTATCTCCGAACATCCATAAAATCTGTTGTGTTATTTACTTTCTGCCGGCTTCATCATATAACCGACTAACTTAACCATACCGCTCCAAACCGACTTTACACTAACCATACCGAATATCCAGATAACCGAAACCGACCCACCATCTCCAAATCTCCACCATCCGAAACCGACCGTGCCTATCACACAAGCGTGCCGCTTCAACCTGAAAGCAAACCTCTTCCGCGCTTGAACCTAGTTCAAGGGTATGTGACAGGTTGTGTAGTATTGAAACCCCGGTGTTAATCTCTAACCGGATTAACCACCACCCTACGAGTGAGAACCGCTAACCGGTCCAACCCCCGGTCCACCAGCGGCGACCTAGATCCTAACAGTTAGAATATAAGATAAGATATTTGTAAGATATTATCACCACATTATAAATTTTGATAATATCTTACAAATATATTATTTTATATTCTAACATCAAGAAACAGAAGATGATAGGAAAAACAGAATTTGTGAATTCTTCACCAAATCTGGTTCCAAAACCTTCACTAGACCCGTAAGAATTTGCCTAAACTAACCAAACCTAATCTAAAGCAACTAATATCAAGTTATGAATATAAATCAGATCAAAAACTGATTTTTAGAAAAATTTGTGAACACGAATCAAATCATCACAAAGTTGTCTAACAATAATGTGAAGCATACTTTAAAGTTTTTCAATTTTAATTATTCTCACGACTAGAAAGTTTCTACATAATTTTTAAAAAAGTTAGGAAATCAATATAAATGAGTCGACGTTTGGTTAAATGTGAAAAATAGTTTTTTAGAACTGTCCAACAATGCCCCTAAAGTCTTACTAATTAATTTTGATCGTTTTAAAAACTTTTACGCTTTACAATTAAATATTTATGCTACCCTATTATAACATAAGCCACAAACCAAATGAAACCTAAAGCTAGAACAAAACCAAAATATATGAAAAATAAAGTAGAGGATCGTGGTTAGCTTCCACGGTCACAAAACCTAATTTCGGTAGTGGTGTGGGTCTAATTTGGTTACGGATGAAGAATATACACTAGGCTCGGTCTCGGTCCTAAGGTACGTCCTCGGTCGAGCAACGTGCATCAGCTCCCCTATTAGTCCTAACGTGCATCGGACATCTGCCCTCGGTCCCAAAGTGCAACAAGCAACGGTCTTTAGTCCTCAGGTGCGACAAGCATCGATCCTCGGTCCTCGTGTGCAAGGACCAGTGGTCCTCAGGTGCATGAAATGAAGGTCCTTGACCCTTAGGTTTAGCAAGGAATGATCCTCGTTCCTTGGGTGTAAGGAGAAACGGTCCTCGGTCCTCGGGTGCAGAAAATGAAGGTCCTCAGTCCTCGGGTGCAGAAAATGAAGGTCCTCAGTCCTCGGGTGCAATAAGTTTCAGTCATCGTTCCTCGGGTGCAGAGAGCGTCAGTCCACGGTCCTAATGTTTTGGGAGAATCAGTCCTCGGTCATAGCATGCATCTTCGGTCGTCAAATAAGAACATTAACAACATTTTTCTCATCCTCGGTCTACAACAAGCCGTGGCTTTCCTCAGATGCATGAATTTCGGTCGGATTCGAAGTGCCGTTTGCAAAATGTAGCCAACAACTGGTGCAAGGGCTCTCGATCGTGGCCTTCTATCGGGTGTAGGAAATGTGACTAGTAGTAGGTGCAAACCTTCGGTCCTATGTTAGACACGGCTCTCCATCGAATTTAGAAATATAGCCCTAAGAGGCTAAAATAAGGGTACCGAAGACAACAAACTTAAATATATATACATCGGTCTAACGTGCAAGTGAAACTTAACTTAAGGTTTCCATTACTTGGTCGGATGGAAACCTGCAAGAGCAGCCCTCGAGTGAACCCTTCCTTTGGTTTGAAGTGATGGAAAAACTAGCCTAGGGCTAAGTATTCTTAGTCGGGTGAGGAACCTGCATAAGTCAGGTGCATACTTTCGGTCCCATGCGTTAGTAAGGGAGTGGTTGGATTTCTTGGTCGGGCGAAGTCCAATAGCGCACCACAGGTCAACCTCATCAGTCTTAAGCATCAGGAAAACTAGTCAAGTGCAGAGCCTAACTAATTTTCTCAGTCTTGTGTGCACATCAACATCTAGAAGCATTGGGAAGATGTCGGTCTCCTCACGTAGAAGAGTTCCTCAGTCGGCTAGCATCTGCCCGCGCTCTAGTATGCCTACTATTCTTCCAATTTTTTGACCTATCCCTAGCTAACTAATTATTTGGTGATTTAAATTGATCTCAACATTCATAAAAACTTGCAGTTACATTAATAACATGTATATAAATAGTTATATAAAATAAAATTCTAGATCTAACATTCATAAATTAAAACCAAAGGCAATAATTGAAAGCACATTTATAATTTTTAAGGTTAGATTTTATGGTTATTTGAAAAAGTTTTCGGTCAAATGTCTTGGATCCAACATTAAATTCTAATCTTTTCGAGCCAAAATTTTCAAATGCGTTTATTAAACACTCTTAGTTTAAAAGGATGTAGATTTTAATCAGAATCCAAAGTTTTTGACCGAGGGCCTTTCAAATGGCTAGTTCTTGAGCCAGTTTTGTGCTTTTTAAAAGGTTTTGGGTCAAGTGACCATTGTTTAATTTTAGTTTCTGTTTTATTTTATTAATTTTATTTTATATTTATTTATTTACATATTAGAGTTATTTTACATATTTACATGATTATTGTAATAAAATAGACCTAAGCTAACAATTCTTGCTTGGAATTTATATTAGGGAATGGAAAAGGCAAAGCCATATTATATATTTAATAGATAAAGACAAAGGCAAGGAGGAAGAATTAAGAACTTACAAAGAGAGCTGTTTTTGATTTTGGGAAAGTGAAACTAAGCCCTAAGTAATTCTAATGACCAATTAACTAATTAACTAATTGGGGATTGCTTAGGGAGGTTTTCAAAAGGGAAGTCTAGTGTGCAATAAAGAGTTTTGGTTTTGGCAGTTTAGAGGTAATTAGAATATAAAAAGATCTGGTCATTGTGTAAGTGTACTAGGGTGTATATAAATAGGGAATTCTTAAAAGGAAACCTTAAGGCCCAAGGCCCATTTGGCTACCCTACACGTTGGAAAAGAATTTTTATTTAAACATGTCAAAAATATTTAAAATGGAGCATTCTCCACTTGTCATGTCACTAATGTCAAGTGTTGCCTAATAGGATTTAAGATCTTTTAATTGTGATGCAATTACTTGGTCATTTAAATTTTTAATTCAAAATTGACCAAGTCTTCAAGCTCACGGTTGAATACTTCTAGGTACTTTCACCATCTTCATTTGATAAAAATCTTGGAGTCATCTTGTAAATGGTGAAGTCCACACATTTTCCACCTTTTTACTACACATTTTTTTATTAAATAAAACGATTAAAGGGAGAATGATAACATGATTATGTTATGAGTCAAATCTGTAACTAGGGTTAAGAGTACCAAGACTAAATTTATTATTCAAATGGTAGTTTAAGAGTTAGGAGAACAATAAATCAAGGGTTCCAAAAAAAGAAGATGAAACATGGATGATAAGAGAATATTGTTAGTACGCTAACATAGTTGGTGGAGAATTAACGAAGAGATTGCCATTCCTTCTTTTGAAAATGTAAAGGATATTCTCCTTTTTCTAGGTTAATCTGAATAGGTTTTAACAAAGATTTAGCAGCAACATTGGCTCATGTTATGCCTCTTCCAAATCTTGAGAGGTTTGATTTTATTCCCTCAGGAATCTGCATCGTGGTTGTGAGCGTAGTAAGAGTATTGGCGAATATGTTTTAGTTCATTGGAGTGTGCAAAAAAGGGACACTTTGGAGTTTGACTATGCGCCGTAGGATAAAGGAGTGGTACGGTTTAAGGTTTTCGATTCTGACTTGCTACTCGCCACTAACTTGAGAAATCACAAGGTTTGAATCCCCAATAACTTGTCGAACACCTTTTCTGCAAGTCTATTTGATCCCAGCGATGTAAGTTTTGTATTTGGCCTCATTATTAGTGAAAACATACTCTATTTTTATATAAGTAAGGTTATAGGTTCCTAATAGATCGACCAAGAGGATACCGATACCATAACTTTGCATTCCATATGCACCGTCCAACATTAGCCTTCAAACACCAGATTAAGTAGTCCTAATATTGTCATTTGGAAATGAAATACTTTATTCCATCCTTCAATATCGATTGGTTGATTGATGGGGAAATTTACCACTATGTTCCCTTTGATGGATTTATGAACACTATGTATGATATTATACTTAGATATCTTACTCAATTATCATTATCATCTATTTGGCGAGACATGGTGATTAAAGAGTTTTGTAGAAGATGAAGTGAATGAGATCGAGTCTTGACACTAGTTGGAGATAATGGGATTTCATGTAATGTAAAAATCTCTTTGTGGCCCAAGTTAATTTCCAACAAAATTACTCTACCAGTGAGTAGTTGAATTCACATAAAATCAATTTATTGCTAAGGTAATAGATCTCGACATCTTATTTTCTATTTTTCTCTTAAACCAACATATTTTCTATGGACAAGTTAGTAAAAGCAAGACAAAACATCAAATGAAAACATGACCTGAGAGGCATAAGAATGGAATGTGACTATAAATAAGCCTTTGTCTTTTGAAAGGCCTATTCATAGGAGTCACTCCAATTTTTATTTTTTTATTTTTTTTTATCTTTTTTCAAAAGCTTGAAAAGAGGATTACATGTTAAAGTAAGTCCTAAAATATCGACATATATATTGAAATTTTTCTAGGAAGCTTGTAACTTCTCAATCGTTTCTAGGCGCATGCATTGTTGTAATGGCTTCAATCTCCTCTAAGAATCCCAATATCTGACCAATGGTTCCATCAAATGTGCACTTTTTTGGGATTAACCGAAGTTGGTATTTCTTGATACGTTGTTGGAATTTCTCAAGATATATAATATTGTCATCCACATATACCTCGAATTCTTGGTCAATCGTATAATACAAAATAGTGGTCCCATCTTGTTGATATGTGGCTCAAGTGTTCTTCAATCCGAAGGGCATTACACTATAGCAGAAACATACCAACCTCTATTATAAATATGGGTTTCTCTTTAGTTTTAAAGTACCACGAGGACCTGGTTGTATCTCACGAAATCATTCATGAATGATAGCAATTGATTACCAATTGTGTGGTCCACCAGAATAATGATATTAGGCAATGGGTAATTGTCCTTAGGGCTAGCCTTGTTGAGATCTTTGTAATCCACGGAAAAATTGAAAATAGTTCATCTTGAGCATCATGATCTATGCAAATGAACCATAAGCCTTGAAATAATTTTCAGGAAGAAATTTACATTCAGAATCAACGATACCGAGGAGCAATATGTTAGATTAAGATGTGAGCTCTACTGAAATAATATGACTTATAAGGTCGCTGAATATATTACAGTAGCAGAAACTGTTGACATGGTCATTCTTAATGAGTAGTATTATAGATTCAGATACGGGGCTTTGATGAAACAACATGTCTTATAAGGGTCACTAAAGTTTCTAGTAGGAGCAAGAACAACCACTAAGATGGTCTCATTCTAGAGGAGAAAGTACATTAACTGTTATGTTGTATCTTGCAAACATTAACTAGAGAAAGACGTAGTTAAGTTGTCTCAAAGACAACTTTGGAACTAGAAGAGAAATGATAAATAATTTGATCCACTACTAGCATTGATTAATGCATTCGGGACACCTACGACATTGACTAATGTATCTGGGCCATCTTTGTCATTGACTAATGCATTTGAGCCACCTTTAGCATTGATTAAGGCGTTTGTACCACATCTAGCATTGACTAATACGTTTGGGCCACATTTGGCATTGACTGATGCATTTGGGCCACCTCTAGCTTTGACGAATATATCTTGTCATCATTGACATTGACTAATGCATTTGAGACACCTCTATCATTGACTAATGCGTCTAGGGTCACATCTGGAATTGATTAATGCATATTGGGCCACATTCGACATCTATGAGTGCATCTTGACCATCTAGAGTCAACGAGTGCATCTGGGTCATCTAGCTCAACAAGTGCATCTGGGTCATTCGAAACCTGCGAATGCATCTAGTCCATCTGGCACGGCGAGTGCATTTGGGCCATCTGACATCGCCATTAATTAAGCTTTTTTTTTCAAATGGAATGCGCCTGGCGTCATTGATACGTCATCACATGTGATTTTGAAATTTTTTAGGTGCGAAGTTTGGCGCGTTAACCCTCATGACTCGCTCCCAACTTGTCCGTTTCGACTCGATTTTTAATGTTTTTCCCAATTGAAGGCCATCACAAAATTGTAACAATAATTTTATACTCAAAATTCAAGATTTTTCAAATCGATCAAACTAAATGTTTCAGATTTACCAAATTCTGACTCTTTGTGAAAATTAACGTTTGGACAAACAAATAAGCCCCAAACTGGTTGTTCGTTACATTTTGTCTAAAATCAATATTACACTCAAAGTTCATGATTTTTCAAGATGACCATTCTGAACGTATAAAAACATATGAAGTATTTTTAGAAATTGGCGTTTCAGTTTCTTAAAGTGATTTTTTTGGTCTTTCTTCCCCCGGTTCAGTAATCAAGGATGAATATCATACTAAACCAGGAAGACTCATTTTAATTTCAGGTTTTAGAATTTTAGTGTCTACAACATTGTATTTGTAAATTAAGCAACTCATTTAAACAAATCAAAACATAACTAAATATTGATGTATGAATTTATTAACAACTGTGTAATGCTTTAATGACCTTATACTACAAGTATAGAATTATTGCTTACTTTAGATAAAGAAGAATACAATAGAAGGACTATGGCAATCTCGGTTGGCCACAAACCACTTTGCCGGAGAATAGTGAACTCTTCAAACACGATGATTTCTAATCTCTCAGATTCCCTCTTTAAATAACCGAAATGTTCTCACGTGTTCTCTCACTCTAGGATTTAATAAAATGATAAGTTGTCTCTTCAATTGTGCAGGAATAATGAAAACATAAACTTCATTAAGCCACCATGGGGAATTTAGGCCATGCCAAGAACTGAGATTGAGCTTGATGGAAAGGTGTATTCATGAGCTATAACTTTTATGTTCCTCACCAATATCAAGACAGGTTGTAGATCGATGAATTTCTCAATAGAACATTATTGACAGTTTTTGACACGTCTTATGGACAACCTAATGTGGGCTATAGGTCAAGAAACAATTACTACTTGGTTTCTTTGGAAAAAAAACTCAAATACTTTTCGGACGATACCTCATTCACCTAAATGGTTGGGTAAACCATGAGCCATAAATTTTAAAGTTGCACATAACTTTAGTTTTCCCTAAAGTTGCACATACTTGGATCAATTTTTTAGACTATTGAAGATCTCTTAGATATCGAATAAAAACATGATACCGGTGTCATTCAATCAGGCCATGTCTCAACTTTCCACACAGGTGTAAAAATCCATTTTTATGCATTATGGCTCAAGTTATGGATTTAAAATTGAATGTGTGTCGTTTATTTTGTCCGATTTTTGAACACTTACCTTATTTCGAATCTACGCCGTGTTCGAGGGTATCAAGCCAAACTATCCTAACTTTTCAAAACATCAAAGATCATTCAAATCTATCAAGTATTGAGGTCTGGGAAATTTTTAGATCTTTGATGTTGATGTTAATCTTTCTTCAACCGAGTGATACCAATTGAAGAACATCAAACGAGTTCCTCCATGCATGGACTCCTTAGATGAAAATGTTGACGTCACTTTACATGGTTGACTAGTCTTTGCGTGGTTGACTTGCGTTGAATTTTGTTCACCAAGCCTTGAACCGTCTAGTTTGACGTGTTTCTTCTTTTTAGATTTTTAAACAACTTCTATTCAAAATTGCAAAAAGGAATATTACACACAAAATTCATAATTTTTAAAACTGGTTAATTTTAACGTATTAGATCTCCCGAATTGTAATTAATTACAAAATGTCGCATTTGAGCAAAAAACGAGCATTAAAATAGTTGTTCTATACAATTTGCCCAATAAAAATAATATACTCACAATTCTTGATTTTCTGAAATGGTCAATCTGAAGTTATTGGCTCATCTAAATTTTGAGTATTTTCAACAATAAGTGTTTGGACCAAGTTCAAAAGGGCAAACTAGATCAGTTTTGAAATGATTTTCTTGGTTTTAGTGTCCCGGAGCAATCAAGTATGATCAACATACTAGACTGAACATATTTATTTTAATTTTAGGACTGTAGATATGGAGTGTTTATAGAATGCCCCTCTTGGACAGAGTTTGGAGAAAAATATTCTCATTTAGAAAAGCTTGTGTCCAAACTTGATCACAATATGCACCTAATTTGTAAACTCGAAAATTATAATATCAATAGAGAAAAATAAAATCTGGAAGTAGTATATTTTCATTCTGCATTTCTTACTTGATACCATACGCTTGAATAATCAAATGATGTTGTCTCATGTGGATATTCTTCCAAAGTACTTGAAAGAAAAATAATGCATGCATGAACAATATCAAAGTATTCAAGGCGTTAATTGAATGGAAGAACCAGTTATGTTTCAATCCTACAAGGGATTATAACAAATTGTTCTTCAACAATTGTTTTTGTATTTATATACTCCATGAACACGTGCAAGTTATTCTCTTCAGTAGAGTAACCTGCAATGATAGTTAATAATAAATTTGTATCTATTGGTTGCAAGTACATCTTGTGTTTCATCGACAACCTAGCCATGCTAACTTGGAATCACATTGATGACAAATGTGAAGACCAAGTCATGCTAACTGGAATTCACGTTGAGATGAGAATTTGGTCATGGTGTCCAAGATTGTAGGCTTTGAATGTCAGTTTGTGACCACATGATTTTAAATTGTGAAAACATGCTCATGACCTTAAGGTTTCACGTTTTTGGGAAAAAAAAATTAAGATCCACTATTTATCCTAAGTCTTCATCCTAGGGACATTGAAGAACTACTAATAACATTGAGTTCTCACATAAAGAAAATGATGAGATACTAATCAAATGCCAATGTTTTATTATAATTTTTTTGGGAAACAGTTAAACACTATTTCATTAAAAAGCCCAAAAATTGGGAGGATCAATAATCAAAACTAGACAAACTATAATTTTTATTGTAAGATGACAAATAAACGACCCAAAAGTTTCTGAATGGTATCATTCAAACCATATTACAAACACAAATTATAATGAACAAAGACTACAATTTATCTATCACAACCCGTATTGTCTCCATGTCCTCTTTTTTGACCATATTGCCTTCTTCCACGTCCCCTTTCTCTCTCATTCTTCATGATGGGAGATTGTATTGAAACAGATGATGATGCTTATCTGCTTTTATTATTTAATCTTCCTATGTATGAACCCATACTAATATGATAAAAGGTATTATTCTTTAGGATTTTGATCTTTTGTCACTAGTTTTCTCTACTTCAGGTTTACATATTTGAGGATCAACAACCTTAGTTTCTTCTTCACTTTTCTCCACTGCTATATTTTTTCTTTCATCTTTTGCCTCTTCCTCTTCCTTGATTTAAGGCTTATCTTCTTCATCATTCCCAATTTTTATCGATTTCACTTCTTTCTTCATTATTTGATTCTACCTTGATTTATTTCTTCATATCATTATTTTATTCCTTCTCTAATTCTTCCTTGATTTATTCCTCTGTATTTTTTCCTTACTGATTGTCTTTAACTTCCCCAATATGCTCTTTGATCATTGATTCTTCCATTTTATTTTTATGCTTTTCTTCTTCTTGGGATTTCATAATTATTTGCTCTTCCAGAATTACTTTTTCACATTTAGTGCTATCATATAGTAGTATTGCAAAAATCACACATGTGTGTCCTCTATTCATATGAGATTTCCCTGATGGTGGACATTCCTTTCCTATTAACTATTGTCATGTTCTCTAACAACGTACTTTGAAGATGCACTTCAATACTTATTCTATCAAATCAAAGGTAAGTTGTTCTCCTCTTTCTATAATTGGGTCCATGTATAATGGTTTCCCTAATATACTTGTAAAGTGACTTTGAGCTTCTACATTCTACATATGTGCTGATATGTTCCAAAGCTTAAACCATTTATGGATTGTTTCCTTTAGTTTTCTTAGCATTTTAATATCTTTAGACCATGCTTCATATAGCTGGATCAAATATAAGTATGCCAATGTTTCATAATATCATCAAATTTTGATCCCTTCTTGAACTATAGAAAATAAAGATCATGTATGTTTGCATAAACCTTCTCCAGTCTCTTCTGCTCACTCCCATTGTTTAATTAAGGCTTCTTTGGTTACTTGGAATGATACTTTGTTCTTCCCTATGTGGTTTCGAACAAATATATTTTCCTATTTCTTAACACATTTATCAACTACTTCAATTGGCAGTTTAAATTCAAAAGGAGAATTGAGTACCTCCACTTTTATTTTAACATCACACAAGTGAATTTTTCCTTTATAAGTATGATCCTCTACTTTCTTTCCTGCATTATTTTTCCAGACATCGTTTACTCTCTATCTGGAATTGCTCATAATAGTATAGGTCTTTGATTTAGGGAACTTCATCAGCTCCCTCATTGTTTCAACTAACCAGTTTAATATCTTTTCATACTCATTTTCGTTGAGCCAAGTCTATCCTTTCTTTGCATGCTTTAGGAGTTTTGTGATTTCATTTTTCAGTCCAAATAAATTTTATCTTACATTGTAACCAACCTTCCAAATTTCTTCTTTCTTCCTCTATTTTCCTGTTACATTTTCTTCAGAATTTTTAACAGTAACTGGTTTTTTACCTTTGTTGTATTCCTATTTTTTATGAATAATTTCTTCAGCAATCCTATCAATTTCTTTATCAGTTGTCTCCCTTATACCTTTCATCACAATTCTTTGACTTTCTTATTATTCTTATTACTTTTTGTAAGCACTACAAATTTACATCCAAAATTATAATAATAAAAAAATATTTTTAATTAATTTTAAATATATAAGTTCAAAATAATTAACTCCATGGCCAAAAACATATTTAAAACAATTAATTATGACTAACTGATGTGTTAATTAATAAATTAATTAAGGGTTAAGGACAAAATCAAAAAATAAAATTATTTGAGATAAATGTTGTACACATAATATCTCAAAATAAGTTTTAAAAAATTAAAGTACAATAATAAATAATTAGAGTGAATTTGGTATCCAATTCACCTAAAAGAATTATTTATTTAAATCCCAAATATATATATATATATATATAAATATATATATATATATAAATATATATATATATATAATTGATAAAATATTTGTCATATTTATTTTAATATTTGGTGTATTTAAAAAGATCAAAATTAAAGGCAAAGGGCTGAATTTTTTTTTTAAACAAACCCTTAATGTTTAAATTTAAAAAAAATGTAATCGGGTGTAGCCAAAATTACGAGAAGAAGCTACAATCGTAGTTAGAGCCCTCAAATCAACATTAGATTGTCATCCAACGCCTCAGGCGCCTCCGCACAACCCACTGTAACTAAAGGAAGCGTGCACTGAGGAGCACCAAATCATTTAACGGGACATCAACCACGTTCGCTGAAAATGCGCCGACGCCAACGACACCAAGACAAAATGCCAATATATGCATGAAACGACGTTGTTTCTACTCCGACGTTCTTCTTCGTTGCGACTATCGTCTGGATAAGATTGAACAATCGTTTTAATTTTGGATTTTTGTAACTCCCTCGTTGGTCCCCCAAATTAATTCATTCAAAGCTTGAAATGATCACCTTACAATGGTGATCATTTTCCATACAAGAGTAGGCCTTATCACGGCCTATTCCGGCAACGACTTATCAAGAACAACCAAAAGTCATTAATGCCTTTTGGATGATTCAAGCCACTAGGCTTCATCAGCCAACTTTGGAGTAGTATAAATACCATCTTATGGTCATTCCGAATATAACCCACCAACACAGAAGCATCAAATCAAGAAAAATAAAAATTCGCCACTAAACCTTCAAAGTTTTGGATTTTTTGAAATTTTCATTTAAGGCCTTCAATCTTGGAGCTGTGCATCCAAAAAATTTCCATAAGGATCAAAGAGTGTTCTCCAATTCTTGGTAAGGTTCCAATCATCCTTAAAATCATATTCACAGATTTAATTTGAAAATTTTATATTTCAAATTACAGAAGCTTGTATGCTCGTTGTTTATATGATTTTATGATTGAATATTGATCCTAAGATTATTTCGAAACTATCTGGATAGGATAGAATCGATGAATCGATCTAACAAACATAAACCCAAATTTGAATTTGAATTTTCAAAATAAAAAAATTGTGTTTGTTGTTCTTGGGTTAATTCAATCGAAACACATCCTAGAAAGCTTCCCAACATGATTGTAATAATGTTGGGAAACTATTTGGATCATGTTTGATCCATCCCGATCATGTTTGATCAATATCAAAATTTTCAAAATAAAGAGAAAATTTTGATTTCTTGAATTGGTCATAACGAACAGCCAGTGTTCTTGTTTTGGTAATAATCAAGTATAAGTGTTATAAGGAAGCTATTGGATATCTCTATTCACTTAAAACATCTTTAATATCAAAAAACTATTTTTTGATCAAAAATTATTTTGAACAAATTGATCATCATCCATGTTGATTCATACCTTGAGATGATGATTAACATGTTCTTAGGAGCTTTGTGAAGCTACCCAAGTTCTTTGATCAATTAATCAGAGCTAAAAAATAAATTTTAAGAAATGAATTCTTATGTTCTTGAGGACCGGGGCCTATAAGCCTAAGACCGAGATATCCAACTGAGGATCCTTGGTCTAGACTAAGACCAATTATCTATAGAAATTAACCAAGACCGAGACCTATGACCCGTGCTCTTAAGTTAAAACCAAGATCTATGATCGATGTTCTTGTGTCAGGACCAAGAAATTCGACCGAGGATTCTCACCTAGGACCGAGAGGTCCGACCTAGGATTGAGAGGTTTGACCTAGGACCGAGACTCCCAAGACCCACGACCGAGAAACATAAACCTAGGATTGAGCCTCCTAATACCTAGGACTGAGAGGTCTAAACCTAAGATCGAGAATCTCAAACCTAGGACCGAGACTCCCAAGATCAAGGACATAGAAACTTAGCCTAAAGCTAGCCCCGAACCGAGATGTTTATACACTTAGCCTTAGGCTAGTCTAGGAATGATAGGTTTAAACACCTAGACCGATAAGATTATCTATGGACCGAGAGTCCTTAGCACCTTGATCGAGAGACACCGATACTCAGACCGAGACCTCCCGAGCCCAAACTAAAGGTATTTGGACCCCAATTAATTTAAACAGGACCCGAGCCTTAGGAATCCGGTCTTAAGGCCGGTTTAGTTCTACTTTTCAAAATCCAAAATTATTTTTAAAATTTTGGGATATTAAATCATTTTCTAAAAACCCGAAAATTTATAAAATGTATTTTAAATATTTTTGGATATTTCTACAAAAATATTTCAATAAGGGCTTATTTGATGTTTATTTCTAAATCTTAATGCCTTTTAAAATGACTAATATTCTTCAGGTATTTCCACCCTAGTTATCATCCGCAATAGGTATTAGTATTTAAATATTGATGTTTCAATATTTTAAATAACACTAAGCCTAGAAGCAAGACTAAGCCCAGAAGAATAATTGGTTGAAACTAAAAACGTGATATAAATGGTTTTAAAAAGCCAATTTTATAAGTAGAGACGGTCTTCGAACGGGTACGGAGGATGAAGCGTGAATGCCCTTTCCTAAGTATCACCAAACTTTGAACCAAAAAATAAAACATTGGTATAAAGTACGTTTGTACACATACACCCTTATATTGATTTTTCTAAAATCAATTGGCAACTTTGTCTTCAAATAAACAATCTTTTCTTAAATTAATTATATTTATTTAATTTAAATCGGATTTCAAATCAAAGCGTCATTTGATTATAATAAATCCCTAAATTATTAAAATTTTAAATAAAAATTAATTATTTTAAGTTAATATTTTATTTTAAAAAGATGTTTTTGACACGTAAACCAAGGTTGAAACCATCAAACTACGAGCCACCCTGAGTCCCTCGTATTGTCACGTGTCATCCAAACACATGCTATGTTATGGGGACGAGAGGGACTTCTCGGGGGTTACACTTTTATTTCTTCCCATTTTAATGAAGAATATAACACAACAATAATGTAGAGTAATTACAGAACATGGTACACTAGAAAACTTGTCTATTAAAGAACATGTTAAATTAGAAGCCCTAACCTTTGAACCTAGCGTTGTAGATGAATGAATGACCTAACTATTAGAGTTCATACCGAGTCGTTCATGTCGATCGTGTCAATTGTGCCGATTATGTCCATCGTATTTCAAATAGACAAACAATGCATGATTCTTGCGATTACAGTGGAGGGTTAATCTTATGAATTATTGTTGTTGGGTATGAGGGTGCACACGTTAATGATTTGATAAGAGACCCTAAGAGGCTAGTGACCATGACCACAACAAGTGAACTGGTACTTGGATACCGTGTCGATCATGTTGATCATTCTGTTCCTGTCGATCTTATTTTCGCGATGAGAGAATTTGTTTTTCCTTTATTGAAATTTTTGTTGTAAAATATCGCTGAAATCTCTAAAGCTTGTCTCTCTCACATGGATTATATGTAGGCTTTTTATGTTTAATTATATGAAAGCAATGAAAGCCTTCTTATGATAATAATGTTTTATATTGTAGAAACTTGCACATGAATTTGAGGTTTCATATCTCAAAATAATGAAAATATGTTAATTATAATATGTCTTCAACCACAATGTAGTGAAGAGTTGAAGATAACATTGATTTTTTATGTAAACAAAGTAGTGAGTATTTGTTAGAGACACTAGGTTCTCACATCAATAAGTTAGTGAGTAACTTCTGGCGACACTAAATTCTCACGTCAATAAGATGCTGAGGAACCTCTGGCGACACGAAGTTCTCACGTCAACAAGATAGTGATGAACTTATGGTGATACTAAGTTTTAACGTCAATAAGAGGGTGAAGAACTATTAGAGACACTAAGTTCTCACATCAATAAGATAATGAGAAACTATTGGTGACACTTAGTTCTCACGTCAACAAGATTGTGAGGAACTACTAGAAACACTGAGTTCACACGACAAAAGAATAGTGAGAAATTGCCTGCGACACTAACTTCTCATGTCAACAAGATAATGAGGAACTAGTGGTGATACTGAGCTCTCACATTAACAAGATGGTGAGGAATTACTGGCGCCACTATATTTTTACGTCAATAAGATAGCGAGGAACTAATAGCGACACTAAATTTTCATGTCAATAAGATAGTGAGGAATTATTGTCAATATTAAGTTCTCACATCAATAGGATAATGAGGAAGTGTTAGCAATACTGACTTCTCATCTCAACATGATTGTTTGGAACTTTTGACGACATTGAATTCTAACGTCCACAAGATGGTGATGAACTATTGGCGACACTGAGTTCTCACATCAATAAGATGTCTAAGAGCCGTTTTATGTCCAATCTCGAGATGAATTGGAACATAAAATTCAATAAATACCCAGTAGGTGGTATTCATGATAGAAACAAATAACACTTCATCCATCTCAAAAGAGAGATTAACTGAGTTTGAATAACACAACAAATCTTTCTCCAATAGATCATTTAGGCATTCTGAAGACCTCACTTTATCTTTTTTAAGAAGATGAGAGAAGTTTATTACACATAAGCTAAAATCTTGAGCAAGTAGTTGATCTACCAAAGTGAGCTAGGTGTATTTTTTTTAATTGAATGGAGACCTATCGTTACGATATCAAATTGCGAAGGAGTGTTCCTGTGAGCTACCAGGCCTTAAATAAATGGTTTTACAATATAAAGATCTCGAAAAGAGTTTTGGATAAATGATTCAAGAATGCCATCACAAATTTCCAAAAATCTCCTAGTATGAAGTAGAGCGGCGATGGGGTACAACTGAAATATATTTTCTTAAAACAGATTGAGAAATTCTCATGGTTTATTGCAATATCTTTTAGTATGAATCATGATTATTATAATAGAGTTCGGTTATCTTATAGATTTGAGACATGCTTTTAAAACAAATCCCCTAATATAAATTAGGGTGTTTTGATTTCATGATGCGTTAATGCATCACTAGCCTTATGACATAAATAATTGAATGCATTAATATATCAAAACCTATGATTAATGAATACATCTTTTGAAACATTCCCATAGTATGAACTAGGACGTTTTAATTTTTTGATGTGTGCAAGCACACCTAGCTTGAAGCCAAATTGACCGAAGACATTTTATATAGCTCAAAAGCTATGAATATTGAATGTATGTTTCAAAAAAATTCCCTAGTATAAAATAGGATGCTGCAATTTCACAATTGCATCGAAAGTGAAGTGACTTTGATCACATTGTCATATTGAAATATCTTCGACAAGAGTCTTGGACTATATAAGAAGAGATTGATTTTAACTCATTCTTTTTTACCCCAAAAAAGGCTTCCTAGAGAGGTTCTTAATTGTTTGCAAGCTATTGCTTTGAAAAGATCATAAGACGATCAAGTTTTAGGCTTGTAATAGTTTTCAGGGACCCATCTTTGGAAAAGTTTATCAGAGTTTCATTTACTCCAGACATGTTACTACTTTTTATTTTAGAGAGAAATCCATGAAAACTCTTGATTTAAGCTTATACTCTAGGTATATCTGATAGAACTAGTATGCCTAGTGAGATTGCCCATTGACTAATTCGATATCTCAACCTCAAGGAGTATCTTATTACATATGGGGTCTCTAGTTGAATTTGTACACCTAGCGAGATTTTCTGGCGACACATTTACTATCGTAACCAACATAAAAGAATATGTGACATCGGGGGTATATTTAGAAAAATTTGTACATCTAGCGAAATTGCCTAGTGACGCATTATATACCTCAACAAACACGGATGTATCTTTATGTTTTTTTATAGTACCATCAGTATACCTGAAAAAGTCGAAGCACCTAACAAGATTGTCATGTGACAATTTCAATGTATCAACCTTGTGATGAATCATTTGTTCACCCTTTTTTTTTATAAAGAGTTCTAAGTCAATCTCACTTTTTCTTTCACGTGTTTTTTAAAAGCCAAATGATTCTCCTAATCCACTCCGATTAGGGTTTAGGCTTATGTTTCGATGTTCTTCACTGTAACTAAATTGTTTTAGCGATCGTAAGATACTCAAAGGAAACCAAAAGAAGAATGTATCCATATGAATGTTTGAGGAGATGTTTTCAAATTATGCCTCCAAAACAGTCCTTTATTTGAGATATGGTCTCAAAGATTACTTGTTTAATAATATCCATGTTGGTTTTCAAAAAAAATAGATCGTGATCTGCTTTGCACCATAGATATAATGTTTTCAAACGATTTTGTGACCAAACATATTTTATAGACTGCCTACCTATGCTCGTAGAAGAGGAATCAGGTCCAAAGGTAGTTCAATTTCTTTTCTTTTAAAACCGAAGAAATAGTTTGAAATCACAGATCTTAGAACGATGCTAATGGGTTTTTATGATGAACTTTTAAAGTCAAAACCTTATTAAGGTGATGAGGGTTTGTCATTATTTTCATAATGGCCATTAGTTGAATGTTAGGAATCAAGAAATGATATGCAAGGCACTCTTGATTAAACATATGTTGCATGTGATTTCCCAACATATCTCTGTGAATGGGGAATTAGGTCCACAAGTAGTTCGATTTTGGAGATCTAAATATCAAGTGGATACCTTAACTTGAAAATTTGAAAGATTTGAAATAATCTTTGAGGCTTTGACATTAGCATTGCGCCGAAAGATTTCAGAAAGAAAACTTAAGCGAAAATATATTAGCATGGGAGTTGAGGGATTTATCACAAATATTTCAAAGATGTTCTAGTTTGAAATGATTCAGGAGTTCAAGCACAAAATCAAGGAATAATATCTCAAGCGATTTGGACTAGAAGATATTTCAAAACTAGATTGACACATTTTCTAAAAATGCCCCTAGTGTAAACAAGGGTCTAGCAAACAATCTATGGTAATAATTCTTAACAGAAAGACTAAAGAATGCGTTGAATGTTTTTAAAGAATTAATAGATTTAACAACTAATTTGTCGGGATGAACATCGATTCAAGAAATTTCCTTGTCTGGATTCTACTTGTTCGCCTTTAAACATAGTACCTCTTGAGTGTGTCAAAATTGTACATGTAGAAAATTCCTCACAGGCGATAGAAAATAGGAAAACATCACCTTTAGAGAAAACTTGTCAGATAACATAGGGTCATTCCCATTGCGGTTAGAATTTCCCTCTAGGATCTTCAAGTTCTCTTGTTTTGCGATGAAGAAGATCTCTGGCAATCTAATGAGTACTCTTGACCTTCTTGTTGAATTTTTTCGACATGGGTCGTGAATAGGCTTGAGTTTCGCACAAAGCGCCAAGCCTTATATCCTACATGAGGGATAATTGATTGAATCAGGATCTTAGTTAGTATTTTTCAATGACATGACTTTCAAAGAATACACTAAGAGTATGAAACCAATTCAATGGGTTGAACAACCTCCATACCTTAAACCAACGAATAAGGTGTTTCACATGTAGAGGTCCGAGCGGTTGTCCGATAACCACACAAAGCATTAGGTAGTTTTTCATGTCAATACTTAACTTTTGGGTTGTCTTATTAAGAATGTTGATCACATTCTTGTTCGTAGCTTTTATCGCTCAATTGGTCTAAGTTCTATAAGGTGAAGACTTGTGATGTTCAATCTTGAATTCATTAGGGAGTTTGTGCACTTTAACTTGCAAGTGTAGGCCATTATCATATATTGTCGAATGGGAACCCCATATCAACTAATGATATTTTTTCTAATGAACTTAACCATGTGGGAGAATTTGGTAAAGTAATCGATGGCGACAATAATGGATTTGTGATCGATAGAAGTATGAGGATGAAATTTTCTAATGATATCAATTCTCCATATCAAAAATGGCCAAGGTGAAATCACGTTATACAACAAAAATTAGGAGTACACTTTATATTAGCATAAATCTGACATTCATGGAATTCCTTAACAATGACAATTAAATCTTGTTCAAATTTCTTCTAGTAGTAATCGAAGCAAAAAATATTTTTTGGGGGGAAAAATCAAAAATATTTGTAGAAAGTGCCATGTCGTTCATATGCGGATGGTAGTTCCCGATATAGACTTCTTCCATAAATCTTGTAGATTCTACTTTGTCTACACAAAACATGATTTGTTTATCAAAGGATCGATGATAAAAAAATGCCTATCACAACCACATAGTTGGTGTAAAATTGATAAAGAGATCGCCATTCCTTCTTTTGGAAATGTGAAGGATATTATCATTTTTCTAGGTAAATCTGAATAGGTTTTAATAAAGATTTAGCAGCAACTTCGGTATTGACGATACTTTTCTTCTTGTAAATCATGATATGCATCTTTCAAATCTTGAGAGGTTTTATTTTGATTCCCTCAGGAATCTGCGTCGTGGTTGTGAGCGTAGCGAGAGCGTCGGTGAATATGTTTAAGTACCTTGGAGTGTGCAAAAAGTTACACTTTGGATTTTGACTATTAGTAGAAGGATAAAGGAGTGGTAAGGTTTAGGGTTTTGATGCTGACTTGCTACTCTCCACTAGCTTGAGTAATTACAAAGTTCGAATCCCCAATAACTTCAATTCGTCGAACACCTTTATCGCATGCATGTTTGATCTCGACGATGTAAGCTATGTATTTGGCATCATTGTTAGTGACAAAATACGCTCCCTTTGATGGATTGATAAACAATATATGTGATATTATACTCAGATATCATACTCAATTATCATTATCATCTATTTGGCAAGACGTGGTGATAAAAGAGTTTTTTAGAAGATGAAGTGAATAAGATAAAGTCTTGACACTAGCCAAACATAATGGGATTGCATGTAATGTAACAATTTCTTTGTGACCCAAGTTAATGCCCAACAAAATTTCTCTACTAGTGAGTATTTGAATTCACATCAAATCAATTTATTGCTGAGGTAATAGATCTCGACTTCTTATTCAATTATTATCTTGGGCCAACATACTTTTTATGGACGAGTTTGTAAAAGCAAGATTGTGGATCAAAGAAAAACATGGCCTGGGAGGCATAAGAATGGAAGGTGAATATAAATAAGCCTTTATCTTTTGAAAGGCGTGTTAACATGAGTCACTAAAAAATGTTTTTTACCCTTTTTCAAAAGCTTGAAAAGAGGAATACAGGTAAAAATAAGTTTCCTAAAAAATCGACTTATATATTGAATTTTTCCTAGTAAGCCTGTAACTTCTCAATCGTTCCTAGGCACATGTATTTTTGTAATGGCCTCAATCTTTCTGTGATCAACCTTGATTCTCTTCTAAGAATCCCAACATCTAACCAATGGTGACATCAAATGTACACTTCTTTGGGATTAACTTCTTTGGGATTAACTGAAGTTGGTATTTCTTGATCCGTTGTAGGAATTTCTCAAGATATATAATATGATCATCATGCATCTTTATTTTACAATCTTGTCATCCACATATACCTATAATTCTTGATGAATAGTATCATACAAGATAGTGGTCGCATCTCGTTGATAGGTGGCTCAAGAGTTCTTCAATCCGAAGGTCATTACACTATAGAAAACATGCCAACTTCTATTATAAATGTGGTTTTCTCCTTTGTCTTCAAGCGCCACGAGGATCTAGTTGTATCCCACAAAATAATTCATGAATGATAGCAATTGATTACCCGTTGTGTGGTCCACCATAATAATGATATGAGACAATGGGTAACTGTCCTTAGGACTAGCCTTGTTGAGATCTTTGTAATCCACACAAACCTGGAAAATAGTTCATCTTGAGCATCATGATCCATGCGAATGGACCATAAGCCTTGAAATCATTTTTAAGAAGAAATTTGTATTCAAAATCAACGACATTAACCTCAAAACCATCATTGAGATGGTTATTCTTAAAGAGCAATACGATAGATTAAGACGTGGGCTCTACTGAAATGATATGACTTATGAGGTCGTTAAAGATATTGACTGGAGTATAAATAACCATTGAGATAGTCATTCTCAATAAATAGTATCATAGATCAAGATACGGGCTTTAATGAAACAACATGTCTTATAAGGGTCATAAAAGTTTCCAGTAGGAGTAAGAACAACCACTAAGATGTTCATTTTAGAGGAGAAAGTACATTCAGTAGTTATATTGTATCTTGTAAATAATTTCATCATCAAAGTCTCAAAAGAGGAGACTAATATATATGGGACATCTTAGAGTATTCAAGTCGAGGTGGAGATTTTTTTAGTAGACTTGAATGTTTAGGTTAGCAAAGAAGTTGTTAAGTTGTCTTGGAGACAACTTTAAATCTAGAAGAAAGAGATGATAGATCATTTGGGCCACCACTAGTATTAACTAATGCATCTGGGCTATCTCTGATATTGACTAATATATATGAGCCATCTTTGACATTGACTAATGCATTTGGGCCACCTCTAGAATTGATTAAGACATATGTGTCACATTTAGCATTGACTAATGCGTCAGGGCCACTTTTGACATTGACTAATGCGTCAGGGCCACTTTTAGCATTGACTAAAGCATTTGGACCTCCTTTAATATTGACTAATATATCTGGGGTCATCTTTGACATTAATTAATGTATCTGGGACACCTCTAGCATTGACTAATGCGTCTAGGGACACATCTGGCATTGAATAATGTATATGGGCCACATTCAGCATCAATGAGTGCATTTAGGTCATCCAATATTGACGAGTGCATCTAGGTCATCTAGCATCGACGAGTGCATCTAAGCTATCTGACATCGTCGAGTGCATTTAGGTCATCCGACATGGCGAGTGTATATGGGCCATCCGGCATCAGCAAGTGTATATGGGACATCCGACACCGGCAAGTGCATCTGTGCCATCCGATACCGACGAGTGCATTTGGGTCATCCGACACTAACGAGTGTATCTGACTCATCCGACACTAGTGAGTGCATCTAGGACATCAGATACTTGTGAGTGCATTTGAGCAATCCAATATCGGAGAGTGCAATTAGCCCATCCATCACCGACGAGTGCATATGGGCCATCTGACACGTCGTGTGCATCTAGGCCATCTATCATCCGACACCGACAAGTGCATCTAGGTCGTCCAATACCGGAGAGTGTATCTAGCCATCCAACACCGACGAGTGCATCTGGGCCATTTGACATTGATGGGTGCATCTGGGTCATCCTACATTGATGAATGCATATGTTAAGTTGTCTTATGACAACTCTAGATCAGAGAGAGTTTATATAGAATATTTAGGCTTTGATTAATGCATTAGGGTATTTGAGAGAATTCAAGTTAGGGTGGAGATTTGTTAAGTTGTCTTGAATTGATGATAGAAGGAAAGAGAGTATTGAACAAAAGAAAAATATATCTTTTTGGTGTATAATCTTGATTTAAGAAATAAGATTAACATAAAAGAAAATGTGATCTTTTGTTATGTTAATTTAACTAGGAAAATATTGTGATAATATTTTGGAGATTATTTGCCAAAATATTAGTGTTGACCTAGTTAGAGCTTATTTAAATGTGCAGTTGAGGACTTTAGAAAGCTGAAGTCTTTGCCTTAAGAGCATCGTTTTCAGTCCTAGTTCTGTATCTATTAGGGTTTTAGAGGACTGAGTGTTATATAAACTCGTGTGATAACACTAGTCTGTCTTGATGTAATATGTATTATGTCCTCTTTAATAAGATTCTCTCTTCTAGTGGACGTAGCCATGTTTTATTTAGGTGAATCATGTTAAAATATATATCTTCTTTATTACTTACGTCATCTCACGCATTTCCGTTACAATACTCTCCTAATTACAATAATGTGATATTAAATTAATAAGTTATACAAATTCAAACTAGATTTTTATAAAATATAAAATTATTTCTTTTTAATATTTTTTATTCAAAATATAGAAAGTTAGCCTAATACGATAACTTTATTTTCACTTATATTTAAGGTATTATAATTGATAATCAAATGTGTGACATTTATTTTATTAAAAAAAATATATTTTTGTTTGAACTTTCAAATGAATGAATTATATTTGCCATTAATTTCGTATGTTATTAAAAGAATATAACAAAGTTAAAAATTTGGTGTTAGTTAGATAAATATTTTTAATATTAAAAAAATCATAAATGAGAAGATAGTTAAATATTATAAATATAAAGTTTGTTTGTAATTTTTTTTTTAAAACTTCTAGATGAATGAATCATATTCACCTACTATATATATATATATATAAATATTTTAGGTTGGTAAAGAGGTAAATCATTGCAATATATTTAAAGTTTATATTGTGATATATAACCTCTGAATATAATATTGAATTTTTTTAAAAAAAAATTATCCAAATTAGTTCAACTTATCGCTGCATTTTAGTATAATATAATTTTATTTTATAAACGGAGGATGGGATGGGCGGTTATCTCGGTGAATCAGTTTAAATAAAACAATGGCCGTGTTTCTGTCTACAAAACGTGAGCAATGTCATGCCTAAATATATACATATATATATTTATTTACATAACAACCATCTCTTCTTTTTTTTCCTTGTGATCAGGAGTTACCAGCCAAATATACTCAGATCTCTCTTACTCTCTCCTCACCTCAAATCGTCATAGGGTAAAAGCAGATCCTCCTTCGGTCTCCGCATGGCAGATCAGCTCACAGATGACCAGATTTCCGAGTTCAAGGAGGCCTTCAGTCTTTTCGATAAGGATGGAGACGGTTCGTTTTTTTCTCATATGCTTTTGTTTCTTTGTGTGTTCTCCTGTCCTTTTGTTTCTTTATGTTCTCCTCTATGGACTTTAAAAAAAACGTGCATGTATAATCATATTGAATCATTATTCCTTAAATGTCATTTTTTCCACATTAGTTTGGATGATTTGTTGTTTTATGCCTCTTTCTATATATTGTTATACAAATGAGAAAATGTTTCCTTTTTTTTTTGTGAAGATGTGCTTTTGTTCGTATTAATTCCTTGGATACTATAAATTCTACATGGAATGATGGACTTATAATCAATTTGTGGAGATATATGATGAATTTCAGAGGTGATATGTTAGAACAATAATGATTATATATATCTTGTTAGTCTTGAGACCCTTTGTAGTGGATAACTAAGACATAAAATAAGGTTCATAGAAATTTACAATTCATTTATTTCCTTATCCCATAAGATGATGCCCTTGTTAAATATATATATATTTTAAAAATAAAATGAAGGATATTTTATGATATATATATATATATATTTCTTCACATGTTATATAGAAAGAAAGTTTTACATTATTTGAAAATAAATCCAGGTTGTATAACCACAAAGGAGCTGGGAACCGTTATGAGGTCACTTGGGCAGAACCCAACCGAGGCAGAGTTACAAGACATGATAAACGAAGTGGATGCTGATGGGAACGGGACCATTGATTTCCCAGAGTTTCTCAACTTGATGGCGAGAAAGATGAAGGATACAGATTCCGAAGAGGAGTTAAAAGAGGCATTCCGTGTGTTTGACAAGGATCAAAATGGATTCATTTCGGCTGCAGAATTGCGCCATGTTATGACAAACTTAGGCGAAAAACTAACCGATGAGGAAGTTGATGAGATGATACGTGAAGCTGATGTGGACGGAGATGGTCAGATCAACTATGAGGAGTTCGTTAAGGTTATGATGGCAAAGTGATCATTCTCAAAGCTTGTTTTTATGTTTTTCTTTTTCTTTTTTTTGCATAAAGAAGACAAAAATGGACTGAAAATAAAAAGAAACTAGATTTTGAATTCTTATTTTGTAGTTTAACATAAGTATTTAGTGTTGGATAAATATGTTTATATTTTAAAATAAATAGTTTTATTCATCATTTAATTTAGTCAATTAATATTTTATTATTTTACTTGGTAGAAGACAAAGTGGTTTTCAGTTTGAATTGATGTCCTCCTTAGGGCTTCCTTTACGATTCAAGAACAATTGGGACGATTATTTTAAATTTTGTTTGAATAGGGTTGTGGAGGATCTTGTTATGCTAATTTTGAGAGGTCGTATGTAATTTGTCGTATAGTATAGTATTGTGTCTGAAGTAACCATTTGAATTGAAGCTATCAATGGAAATTTTTTGTTTTGGCCATGGCCCATGGAAATGCTTGTTGGAAGTTTGGCTATATTATTGAAGAAGCCTAATCACTTTCTGGTCGAGGAAGAAGACAAAGAAGAAGGCAAGGTCGAGGTCACAAATTAACTCGAGCCTAGCTTGTTTAGTTGACCCGGCTCCACTTCTATAGGTCTGCTAATGCTCCTGCCGGCGTGTGTGAGCCTTGATCCGGTGTAGGCAGGGGCGGAGCCAAGTACAAGCCGACCCGGGCTGTAGCCCGGGTAGCCCTAGATATTATGTATGCATTCATCAATAACGACGCCATGCTTGTTATCGATTGTTTCCTGTCGTTTTTAATTTTTTATTTGATATTATTATAAAACTAGTCCGGACAGATTTTTTTTTAAAAAAATTAACCCGGGTAAGTTTCAAATCTTGGCTCCGCCTCTGGGTGTAGGACGTCATGTGTCACACTGCCCACGACGGATTTTTGGTGACCCTCGAGAAAAAAAAATTATTTTTATTTTTTATTTATTTTTCTGATTATTTTCTTATAAAACACAAAACACACCATTAGTGTCAAAGCGTTCTACGTAAGTTTACGTTATTGTTCTTATTTATTTATATTTCGTATTTGTAGTTTTTTACAAAATTTTTGCAACTTAATTAACCTAAGAAACTATCAAAAGGGCCGTTTTAAATTAATTATTTTTATTTATAAATCTAGTTTGGTAATCATATATTAATATCATACAAACCCGTAATTTATTTATTATAATATATATAGAAATCGAGTGTCTCCAATTACAATTAGAATTAAATGTTAGCTTTATAAAGATCTTACCATCCTAATTCTGGTTTGCCTAGAAACAAATACCTTATGTTTATGTTTTATAAGACAATTTTATTAACATTTAAAAGATACAATTAGTTTTGTTTGTGATTTAGTTTTAAAGTAGAGTTTTTATTTTTATATTTTGAAATAAGTTATAAGTTATAATTTTTAAAATATTTTCAGTTAAGTTTTAAAATAAATGAGTTTTATCAAATAAATTAAAATTAAATAAGTCTATTTATATTAAATATTCATATTTAAGTTATAAATTTTTATTAGGAAAAAAGCTCACTTAGTCGTATGTACTTGTACAACTAGCTCACTTAAACGTATGTACTAATAAAAAGTCATTTAAACGTACTTACTATCAAAAATTGGCTCATTTAGCCTCTTTTAGTAACCATGGTTAACTTTTATTTTTAAATTTTTAAATTTATATATTTATTAATTAAATATTAATATATTTTCTCTCTCTTTCCTTTTCATTTATTATTACATTTATTATTAATAAATGAACCCTTTATTTTTATTTTTTTTATTATTTTTATAAGAGTATTTATGATTGATTATTTTAATTTTATTTTATATATACGAGCATTCATAATTAATTATTTTAACTCTATATTTCTTTTTTTTTATATATTTTTTTATATTCACATTAATTATTAATTATTTTAAAATTGTTTGATCCCAATAAATTAATATAACAATCAAAATTTTTTCAACAAAAAAAAATCTTTTAACACAAAAATAAATTAATTAAGAATTAAATAATAATAAAAACTTATTCATCAAACACAAAAGAGTAATAATCAAATATTAGACAAAACAATTCCTTTACTACTAATATAAGTCGTGAATAAAAATTAAATAAAAATTATTAATTTCATTTTATTTATATTAAACTAAATAAGAAAAAACCCTTTTTCATTTTTATTATATTAAATTAAATAAAAAAAACCTTCAAAAAAATATTGCAGTAAAACATAAAACTCATAAATAAGTTGTTAAATTTTTTTTAAAAAAAAAATAGAATTTAAAAAATATGAGAAATAAAAACTAATAAAAAAAGAAGATATAATATAAAAATAAAATTAATATTAAAATAATAAAAAATTTAATAATAAAATAAATTACCTTGTTTAATTAATGAAAAAGAAGGAGAGAGAAAATATATTAATATTTAATTAATAAATATATAAATTTAAAAATAAAAGTTAACCATGGTTATTAAAAGAGGCTAAACGAGCCAATTTTTGATAGTACATATGTTTAAATGAGCTTTTATTAGTACATACGTCTAAGTGAGCTAATTGTACAAGTACATACGTCTAAGTGAACTTTTTTCCTTTTTATTAATTTTTATTTCCTCAACCAATCCTGCCTAATTCACATTTTTATGCAGACTATATACTTCTTACCAAAATAAAACAAATAAGTTAGTTTTATCAAAATAAATTTTGTATCTTGTAGAGAAAAATATTCCATTAATCAGTATTTAAAAAATAATATAGATGATAAATCAAAAAATTAAAATTTACAAATTTGATAATTTATGTTTGAGATATGTGTATAAAAATTGATTTCATGATGTCTGAATTCCCTTGGAACGTCTCAAGCGGCTTCTGGCGTTAAGAAGTCCTGAATCTCCTTCCTCTACTCCAGCAGCAGCAGCCAGTTCATTATCTCCGTTAGTAGAGATTGGCGGCCTCCGCTTATCGGAAAATTGCCTGTGCTTCATTCCTCCGTTTTCGAAAGTAGTGGGCGATACAACAACAGTAGGAGTCTCCTCTACTAATTCTCCAACCTTTTTATGGTCTTCCTTGTTAGGATGCTGTTGTTTTTGTGTTGTGACTTTAGCAGATTGAGAAGCCATATAATTAAGAATTTGGAAGAAGGAAGTTTGACCCATAATAGCACAACTTTGCCAGTAGTTAAGGATTATATCCCATATTCTTGCCCTTAGTTCCTGCAATTTCCGGTCTATATCTTCTTCATGACTTGCTATGTATGGCCTAAAAAATGTGCCATAAACATAACTTGTTCCCTAAATATTATCATTAACAAACAAATTTAAGTCAATTCATTAGTTAGTGTTGTTTCCCTTAGTAGAGATAATCACTTTCATTGTGTATTAATAAGTTACCTTAGTTTTTGGATACCATAAGTAGATAAAGAGTCCCAATTTCATCTCTCCATACATGGGTAACCTATGACAACAAAATCATCAATAAAATTTTCAAAACTGACCCAATAATTAATTAATTAATGGTTGGGAATTCTTACCATGATAAGAATATATCCCCAATTCTCTCAAACACTGTTAGTGCTGCCACTAATATCCTTCAAAATTACAAACCCACAAAAAACTTCTTTTATTTAGTTTTTGTATCATAAACAGAATATGTCTAACTGAATGAAAATAAAATTGGATGATGTTATCATGTGAAAAATGAGAAAGTAAAATACTTCATTTTTGTAATGGGTAATACTAATTAATGCTGAATTGATGGGATTTTAAATTATTTTTATAATAAATATGAATAATCCTACATCACATAAGACAATGTCTTGTTGAGGATTTACTGTCTTTGTTTGAACATGATCAAGTTAAAAGATAGTAGGTTGAATGAATATTTGCAGAAGAGAACATTAATATTTTTATGATAAACTTAATTGATTAGTAATTAAGTATTAAGAGCATGATTAATAATGTCCCCAATTCATTCAAATTAGAGAGTTACTATAAATTCAAATCTGAAAATTTTGATTTCTTATCTAAAATCAATTCTAATATTCCATGAAAAAGATTAAAAAAAAGTATGCATCCTTACCAGTACTGACACCAAAAACGAAGTTCTTCAATTTCTACTTTATTCTTCTCCACAGTTTTGAAACACTCAAATGCAGGATATGCATACCCCAAAACCATTCTGCAAATATATATATAATTGTGATCATAAATCCAACAATGAAATTGATGATAACGACAATAGAAATTTCATTTCCAAACAAGAACAATACCATCATCACAATACGACAGATCAAAACAGAATACCAATTTGTACAAATCTTAACAAGAAAAGATATATCAATACTTTTTCATTACAAAATAAAAGAGAAATTGGGAAGGGACACATACACAAGTCCTCTAGTAATGAAATCACCCAACATTTCTTCTTCTTAAATTACAGAAGATGTCAGATGAATAAAATGATACCCAATGCCCGCCAGATGATCCCTGAAACAAAATCCAAAAAAACCCATATCAATATTACTAGAGGAGACCAAAATCGAATCATTAAAATGAAGATCTGATCTGAAACGTAAATACATACGTGCGACCACGATTTGGTTGCCGCCGGGGACGGGCACTAGGAAAATCAGTGACTGCGGTTGGGAATAAGATGAAAAATGAAAATCACTTACAGAGGATGAGAAATCCAAGAACAGATTATAAGAATGGTAAGAAGAACATGGACTGATTAATATTACCTTGGATTATCCTACGTTTGAGGGGGGTGTAAAAGAAGAAATGAAGTTTTGAGAGAAAATGGAACAAGTTTGTTTGTAGAGAGAGAAAGAGAGGAGAGAGATTCAGGTTCTGTTATTTACACAAATTCAGGGGTGACTAGTTCGTTAGAGAAAGAGAGAGACACGTTGGAATAGTACCGTGCTACAAACGTCTTTTCAACAATTTTATTTTCTTTAAACTATATAGATGAGATTTAAGACTTTTTAAAATGGTTATTTTATTGTAATTATCCTTTTATTTTCTATTAAAAGTCATTTTCATTTTTATTTTTTATAACACTTTTTTTTTAAGATAAGTTTATCTTGTTGTCATGCATTATTTGAATTTTTCTTTATTGAATAGACACAATGTTTTTTTTATAACAAAACTTAATTATGTTTTAACATGGTTGTGTCAAAATTAATTAATTAATTTTTATTAAATTTATATATAAAAAATTACTTAATAAATAATATAATATACAAATTGAAATTAATTAATTAATGATTTAAAATTTAAATTATATGAATAAATAAATAAAGTTTAATATTTAATGTCAAAAAATGTTATGTCAAATTAAATGGACCATTTACGTAAATTAAATGGTCGAGTCAAAATAGTGTAAAACTTATACAAATTATAGGAAGATACTTGTAAGAATATTTTGATACGATAACTCGTCTCATTTTCTGTTAAGAAGGAATGAACATTAACTCGAAAAAAGATCATCAATATAATCGGATGACATGAGTAGCAAATAATCCACCAACGACTTGATGTATTATTGGATTTATAAAAGTTGTGACAAAAAACAAGATATCAAATCGAACAAAAAAATATATAAATTAAAAAAATATTAGTTTCAAGAAAACATGTTACAACTCGTGTTACAAAAGTCATTGGAAGAAAAAAAAATTACTTATGAACTAAGAACAAAAAAAAAAAAATTACTTATGAACTAAGAATTATTTTCTAACAAGACAAAAGAGAAAAAAAAATATTTACAGTGTTAACCTTTTTTTTTTTACGTAAAATGTAAGAATAACTTATAGTCATAATCTCCTTTTAAACTTAAAATGTTTTAATTTAAAATCAAATTTGTGACCATAAATTTTTTAGGCACCAGTTTTTTTTCCCCTTAAACTACCCTATTGAGTTATGTTTTCTTTAGTTTTAGAAACACGTAGTTGAGTTTATTTTTGATTTCACAAAAAAGAAATATCAAAAAGTTAAATTATTTTAATATTTTTATTGATAATTTGATGAAATAAATAATTGATAGTAAATTATCAAAATATCTCCTTTTGAGGGTAGATCTCCGTGTATTTATATAATATCTAAAAAAAAGGAGATATCAAAATCTCCATAAAAATATACTTTTCTCTATGTAATTTTTAAAATCTTAGGATGACTTCAAAAATTTTGAAATGAAATTACATGTAAACAAAATGTATTGTCTTTAGAAATTTCATGTGATTATTATGATTTTGGGATGAGTTTTAAAGTTGCTTGATATTCTTAAGATTTTGAAGTGAATTTAAGTATTTATTTGTAGTGTGAAATTATGTTGAATTAAAATGTATTTTAATATGTACGAGAGAGAGTGGAAAACATGCAATAATACAGTAGAAACTCGATAAATTAATACTCAATTATTTAATAAACTCTCTAAGATAATATTTTTGGCCGGTCCCGACTCCGGGATATGGTGCTAAATTAATAATTCGCTAAAATTATAAAATAATACATTTTTGATAATTTCTACCCCATATAAAATATAAAGTAATAATTCCTTATATATAGCATATTACATGAATGATTTATGAAGGTTTCTTGAAAAATGACTCAATTGTCTTTTGTTTTTTTGTTGAAATCAATTTCCTCTTGAATGTCGTCTCTAATTTTCCTTAGCATGGTATGAACTTCTGGTGTTGTTTTCTCATAGCTCAACAAAAATTGTTCAATGTGATTTCCGCTTTAATAGCTTCGTTTCGCGAAGGGGGCTCCATTGTAGAACTTTCATCATCTTCTTCATCGATATCATCTTTATTAATTCCAATAACGCTTTCAATAATTTCTTCATCAGTCAACAACTGTGCAACTACATTTTTTTCTAGGTAAGTCAGAACATCTTCGACATCCATTGCATTGCGATAACCTAACTCTTTGATCAAATTATGGAATTCTTGAGTGCTTTCACCACCTTCATCTGAGTTCTCAAAAGTCAAGTTATTTGTTGATCGAAGTTTACAATGATGAAAGCAGTTCACAATTGTATTTGCACGAACATCCATAGTGCATGCAGAAATTGCAAGATTCATTTCATTTAACACATTTATTTTTGCTGGATTTAGAACCACTAATTCATAACCCTCCAAAAGACTTTTATAAAATCGACGACGATAATGCATCTTAAAAGCTCGTATGATCCCCGCGTCACAAGGTTGAATTTTTGAAGTTGTGTTTGGTGGCAAAAAATATAATTCAACGTTTCGTAATCCTTCAATAATTTTTGGATGAGTAGGGCAATTATCCACAATCAAGATAATTTTTCTTCCAACCATTTTTTTTTATCAAGTTGGCGAACATATTCTTCAAATAACACACCAGTCATCCAAGCTCATTTGTTAGCACGGTACTCACAGTTCAGACTGTTCAAGTTTACATTCTTCAAGCACCTTGGTTTAGCATATTTCCCAATAATCCATAAAGGAAGTTTTTCCGAACCGTCCTCATTACAGCAAATAGCAACAATTAGTCTTTCATTGTCTTGTTTTTTCCCTTCAAGTTGCATTGTTGCAAGGGAATGATCCGGTTGAAGTCTAAAAAACAAACATGTTTAAGATCAAAAAATGTAAATAATTACATCACTAAAGTACAAAATATAAAATAAAATATAGGGTTGATTTCGTTAATAAAAAAACAAACATGTTTCATCCATATTAAAGATGTCTTTCATTTCAAACTGATCAACTTTGTCTCTTATGAATTTTAATTTGTCCTCCATGCCCTCCATTTCAACAGATCCACTCTCTCCGAAATGCCGGAAATTTTTAATTCCATATCTTGCTTTAAACTTTCCAAGCCAACCAATAGAAAAAGTAAAGTCTGGAGCATCCACTGAATACATATCTTTCATGAACTTTTTCGCCTTCTCGATTATTAGTTCACCTGTCATATTCACATGTTCTTGATATTGAAGAATCCATTCATAGAGAGATTTTTCTAGGTCAGGAAATTTTGCCGGTTTGTGTCACTTAACATCGCCTCTTTCGAGAGCAAGTGAGAGATACTCTAAAGACCTCTTACCTGTATTTGATATTGTCGCTTGACTCACATGCAAACCATAGTTAATATGAACCCATTCTTGCAATTGCTTATGAGTGAGACTTGGATTATCCTTGTTGTGCTTGCATAATGCTCTTCGAATCTCGTCTACATTGTTGTTTTTTTCACACCTTTAAGATGGGAAGCCATGTTGTGTGTATGATTTGTTTGTATTAAACTATAGTATTTTAATCTTGTTTATATAGAAAATATTTTTAATGTCTATAAAGTGATACATTAAACACAAGAAGCATAATAAGGTGGGAGATTGAAGATTTCTTTCAAATTGAGCCATTCATTTGATATACAGTACATGCATTATATACAATAATTAAGTGGAAGCTTAAAGATGTTTGTAAACTAAATATTTTACTATAAATTAATAAAATATTAATTAATATATAAATTAATAATTAATAATTTATCGATTAATAAATAACTCTTTTAATTAATAAATTTTGGTCGTCCCAAGTGTATTATTTTATAGAGTTTCTAATATATATATATATATATATATATATATATATATATATATATATATATATATATATATATATATATATATATATATATATATATATATATATATAATGATCCTTAAATTTGAGATGTACATAGGATTACCGGATCGTTGCCCGTTCATAAACTTGAAAGGTTATAAATAAAATTAAAAATGATATAGGTATGTTTTGAATTTGCATTTAACCAAACCAGTACAACTCTTTAACCAACTAAGCTAACAAAACTTTATATTTTAAATACAACACTAAATTCAATAAAAGTAAGGCATTCTTAACAAATATAAGTTCAACTTTTTAACTAACTAATACATTAATATATATAATAATTCTTATATTTAAAGTGTTCGAATTGCCGAGTCGAGATATGTGGTTAATTTGGATATATATGTGAGACAAAATGAAATACTTGGGTAGGATCGTAGGTTAACCCGCCCATAAACTTGAAACGGTTATAAATAAAGTTAAAAAATTTATAGGAATGTTTTGAATTTACAACTTAACAAAAATAAGTACAACCTTTAACCAAGTATAATTATAAGATTTAGCATTTTTTAATATTTGTTTTAGTTAAGAAATTATGATAAAAATATTATATATATATAAATATTTATATATTAAAATAAATTAATAAATAAATATGTTAACGTAAAGTCTTTTATTAATTCTAAGTGTATTAATAAGACTGAGGCGTGTTAAATTGTTTATGTGTAGGGTCAAAGTGAAGAAAACTGAAATGGGAATCAAGTCTGGTACTTTATCAAATTCGGTATTTGATCAATTTCGGTTTTGTAGAAGCACGACCAATAGTTGATCAAATTCGGTATTTTATCAACTTAGGTTTTGCAGAAGCGTGTCCGGTTTTTTGTTCAGTTTCGATTTTGCATAAATGCGTCTGGTTTTATGTTCAACTTCGATTTTGCAGAAGCGCGTCCGGTAGTTGATCGAATTCAGTATTTGATCAACTTCGGTTTTGCAGAAACGCGTCCGATATTCTGTTAGGCTTCAGTTTTTTGTAGAAGCGCGTCCAGAATTATTTTCACTTCGGTATTTTACAGAAACGCTTCCGGTATTAGCATACATTAGGCATATGGGGTGTTTTCCATTCTCACATTTTCCTACTCGGTAGTCGGTGATATCTTTGAGGAGATCTTGAAATGAGTAGCTAACAACGTTTGAACTTCCTTGGCATTAGACATTTCGAACTTGGCGACCATTTTTTGGAAGTAGTCGCTTTGAGACAAGAATAGGGAGCCTTTCTCCCAATCCTGCTCAATCACCATCCAAAAATTTTCTTTGCCGACCCCATATCCTTCATCTCGAACTCACTCACTAACAAACTCTTTACCTTGCAAACCTCTTCCTTGTTTCTTGATGCGATCAACATATCATCCACATATAACAATTGGAAGACCCCACAACAATCAACCCACTTGACATAGATACAACTATCGAAATTAAGCAATCGAACGCTAGGGTAGTCCTTTTGAGGTTTTCCTGAAACCCTTCACATCTCTAAGGTAGAAGCCTAAAGACTTGTCCTTAATCCTTTAGCTTCAAATGCTAAGATAGTTCTTCTGAGATTGCCCTGAAACCCTTCAGCATCACTAAGGTATAAGTTGTATTCTATCAAATGTAGAACATTTCTCTAAGTCTTTATATATATTTTTTGATTTTTCTAAAAAGATTAGAGTATTTTAGATTGAACATGAATTCAAATACTAGTTTAAGTTATTTTGACTTCATTTTTTTCTAGTTTTATAGGTTTTTTTTAACGTGATTATGAGCAGTCTAGAAGTCGAGAACTGAAAAAATGTTATAATGTGAAATTTTTAAATAAATGGATGAATCAATTTTTTTGTCGAAGAATTAAATCATTTGTAGCAATATTCGAATTGTTATGTATTTTACGAGAATATGTCACCAAATATTTTCTTCAGTTAACAGAATTTGGAACTCATAGTGTGAGTATCATAAGTCCCACTTCTATAAAAAATAATAATTTGGAGATATACACATTATATTGGTAGATATATGTGTTGTGCATGCTGTTTACAAATATTCCAAATATCAGCCAGTTTGGATCAGTATGTAATGCAATATTGACAATCTACCAAGATATGACAAAATATTAAGAAATTCCTAATTTAGGAATCTTACTATCTTGATCCATATCTGCATAGATTTAGATTTGACTAAAACAATCTTAAACAAGGTTATAGATATACAAGTAATCTAGACCGTGTAAAATTTCAGATATATTGAAGTAATAATGAATTTATAGTTGACTCTACAATAAGGTTTTTCAAATAACTAAAAGCTAGTTTTATCAAAGACTTTTCTTGTGTTCTTAACATCATCCAAAACATTTTTCTAAATATTTTGGGTCGTCGTTCTTAAATTCTATTGCTTGAGAATGAAAATACATTTTTTTATTTGAAATCAAATTTAGTCGAATTTTATTTAGAATGAATTGATGAAATGCTATAGAATAGAAAACTTTCAAATCATTTAAGTAGGAAAATATTAAGATCATCAAATTGAAGAAATATATAATTTATAAAAAATATAAAACTCAAATATGCAGAAATTGAAGCTCGTTTATATTATTATTACAAATAATGAACACTTAAAATTGGTAGGTAAAGTCTTTCTAAGCTCTCTTATCATCTCTACAAAACTTTTTCTCAAATCCTAAACATTTTTTTTTTAAACTGTCCATTTATATTAAAAATGAAAAAAAAAACGTTTAAACAAAATGAAAAAGCATGACATTAAAATAACAAATAAAAATTAAAAAAATAAGAAAAAACAATACTTAAAAAGTTAACGAGCTCGTAAATATTCGAGAAAAACGATTAATTTCACGACAAACTCTAACTTTCCTAAACAAATTTTCGAGAAGAAAGAATCATTATCAATCATGATTAACATTACTACATGTTAATAAGATGATTGAAAATAACCAAAACATTAAATTATTCAAAAAATATTATTATTAATACATCAAAATGTTAGAAATAATTCTACAATCGTCTAGAAAATTTTTTCTTTTGATTTTTAGAGTCCTGAAAAACAAATAATAGACACAATAAGGTAAATAGAATGATAAAAAAATTATTCAAATTGCTTTAAGAATATTATATTCCATAAAATGTAGAACATTACTCTAAGTCATTATTTATATTTTTTTGATTTTTCTAAAGAAGTTAGGGTATTTTAGATTGAAAATGAATTCAAAATACTAGTTAGAGTTATTTTGACTTCATTTTTTTTCTAGTTTTATAGGTTTTTTTAACGTGATTTTCAGCCGTCTAGAGGTCGAGAACTGAAAAAATATTATAATGTGATTTGTAAATAAATAGATGAATCAGTCAAGAATAAATCATTTGGAGCACTATTCGAATTGTTATGTATTTTACGAGAATATGTCACCAAATATTTTCTTCAGTTAACAGAATTTCGAACTCATTGTGTGAGTATCATAAGTCCCACTTTTATAGAAAATAATTTGGAGACACACACATTAAATTGTTAGATATATGTGTTATGCATACTGTGTACAAATATCAGCCAGTTTGCATCAGTATACAATGCAATGACATTCTATCAAGATATGATAGAATATTAAGAAATTCCTAATTTAGGAATCTTACTATCTTGATCCATATCTACATAGATTTATATTTGACTAAAATAATCATAAACAAAGTTATAGATATACAGGTAATCTAGACCGTGTCAATACTTCAGATCAATTTAATTGACGTAATAATGAATTTATAGTTGACTCTACAATAAGGTTTTCCAAATAACTAAAAGCTAGTTTTATAAAAAGACCTATTTTTCTTGTGTTCTTAACACCATCCAAAACGTTTTTCATTTTGGGTCGTCGTTCTCAAATTCTCTTGCTTGAGAACGAAAATTCATTTTTTTAAAATAGAAATCAAATATAGGCGAATTTTATTTACAATGAATTGATGAAATACTATCGAATATAAAACTTTCAAATCATTTAAGTATGAAAATATGAAGATCATCAAATTGAAGAAATATATAATTTATAAAATGTATAAAACTCAAATATGCAGAAATTGAAGCTCGTTTATGTAATAATAAACACTTAAAATTAGAAGGAAAAGTCTTTCTTAGCTCTATTATCGTCTCTACAAAACACTTTCTCAAATCCTAAACATTAATCTTTTTTTTTTAAAAGGTCCACGTATATTAAAAATAAAAATGAAAATTGTTTAAGCAAAATGACAAAGAATTACATAAAAATAAAAAAATAAATACATAAAAAATTAACGAGCTCGTAAAACTTCGAGAATAACAATTAACTCCCCGACCGAATATACTAAATTTCCTGAACGAATTCTCAAGATGAAGAAATTATTTTCAACCTTTATTAACATGTGTAGTAATACACATGTTAATCAGAAGATCGAAAATAACCAAAACTTCAAATTATTCAAAAAAAATAAATTAGAATTAATACATCAAAATGATAAAAATAATTCTACAATCATCTAGAGATTTTGTTCTTTTGATTTTTGGAGTCCTGAAAAACAAATAATAGACACAATAAGGTAAAGAGAATGATAAAAAAAATTATTCAAATTGCTTTAATTCAGGATATTGTATTCCATAAAATGTAGAACATTACTCTAAGTCATTATATATATTTTATTAATTTTCTAAAAAAAGAGGGTATTTTAGATTGAAAATGAATTCAAAATACTAGTTAAATTTATTTTGACTTCATTGTTTTCTAATTTAATACGTTTTTATTAACGTGATTATGAGCAGTCTAGAAGTCGAGAACTGAAAAAATGTTATAATGTGATATTTGTAAATAAATGGATGAATCAATTTTTTTGTCAAAGAATCAAATCATTTGGAGCACTATTCGAATTGTTATGTATTTTACGTGAATATGTCACCAAATATTTTCTTCAGTTAACAGAATTTTGAACTCATTGTGTAATTATCATAAGTCCCACATTTACACAAAATAATTTTGAGACATACACATTAAATTGGTAGAAATATGTGTTTTGCATGCTGTGTATAAATATCATTCAGTTTGGATCAGTATACAATGCAATATTGACAATCTACCAAGATATAATAAAATATTAAGAAATAATTCCTAATTTAGGAATCTTACTATCTTGATCCATATCTGCATAGATTTAGATTTGACTAAAATAATCATAAACAAAGTTATAGATAAACAAATAATCTAGACCGTGTCAAAATTTCAGATCAATTAACGTAATAATGAATTTATAGTTGACTCTACAATAAGGTTTTCCAAATAACTAAAAGCTAGTTTTTTAAAAGACCTATTTTTCTTGTGTTCTTAACACCATCCAAAACGTTTTTCATTTTGTGTCGTCGTTCACAAATGTTGGGCTTTTTCCCAACAACAAATTCTCTTGCTTGATAACGAAAATCCATTTTTTTAATTTGAAATAAAATTTTAGCAAATTTTATTTACAATGAATTGATAAAATACTATCGAATATAAAACTTTCAAATCATTTAAGTAGGAAAATATTAAGATGATCAAATTGAAGAAATATATAATTTATAAAAAGTATAAAACTCAAATATGCAGAAATTGAAGCTCGTTTATATTATTATTACAAATAATGAACACTTAAAATTAGTAGGAAAAGTCTTTCTAAGCTCTGTTATCATCTCTACAAAACACTTTCTCAAATCCTAAACATTATTATTTTTTTTAAAAAGGTCTATGTATATTAAAAATAAAAATAAAAATCGTTTAAACACAATGACAAAGCATGAAATGAAAATAAAAAATAAGAAAAAAATACTTAAAAAGTTAACTAGCTCGTAAATCCTCGAGAAGAACGATTAACTCTCCGACAGTCTCTATTGGCTTCCTGAACGAATCTCGGAAAGCATCATAATATAGTATCATGAATGATACGCATCGGATGACTATGATCATTGAAAGTTCGACAATTTCTCTTCAACTAGATAGTTCATTAAAGAATAATTGTAATGGTAATCCAAATATATTGACCTTTCATATCAGTCGCATCAATCAAAACTTCTCAATAACTACTTAAAGACTTGGGCATCATCCAATGAATCACAATAACACTACACAAAATGCTCTAAATATTAGTCATCCCTCGAAAATGCAATAGTAAGTGAGTTACTGATTCAATCTCTTCTTGACACATACGACTAGCCATAACATAACATTTTTTTATTGATATATCATTTGTTAGAATTCCACAATGAATAATGATTCATCCAAAAATGAGATCTTGAATAGAATCTTTGCCTCCTAAAGTTTTTCTCAATAAAAATTATACGGAATTATCTTAGCAAACAACTTGTTGCAATGCTCCACATGGAAACTATCCATATCTTGCTAACGCATAATATCTTGTTCAAATGGCGACGCTTATTTGCGTCCTACCAAAAGTAAATCTCTATTATGGGACGAAGTCTCCATAATTTTTAATCTCTTTTTATATTTAATTTGGTTAACGAAACTACTAGACTCAGGAAAAACCATGTCATTAATTGTGTCATTTCTACATATAGCAATAGAAGCAAACTCAGGATACGTCGTAGCTAGACTCTTAACGCTACACAAAATATCGTCTCAAAATCTAATCGAATAACCATCCTCCACAATGAATCTAGAATTCTCAAGAAAACTTTTCCACATAGGATAAATCCTCCTTCAAATGATACACCCCGCTTGATAATTAGACATTTTGGTGAATCAACCAGACTAATCATTACCATACTTACATCTGATTATCGATACCCAAAGACTATTCGGCTCCATTGCAAATCTACTACACCATTTTGATAGAAGAGCTTTATTAAAAGAAATAAGATCTCGAATTTCTAGACCTCTTTGATCCTTAAAATATTTAACCTTATCCCAACTAACTAGATGACAAAACTATGAGTTATAAGATCCCCATAGAAATGTATACATTATTTTTTCCATTTTCACCGCCACACTCTTGGGGAGAATGAATAACGACATCATATATGTGGGCCTAGATGACAAAACACTCTCAATGAGAATTAGCCGACCCCCTTTTGAGATTATTTTACTTTTCCATCTAGACAATTTACATTCCATTTTAGTGATAATCGAACTCCAAGAGACCTTGGATCGCAATTTAGCACATAATGGCATACCAAGATATGTTTACGGAAGATCACCAATTCTGAATCCCAACACATTTGTCAACCTTATCCTTCTTTTATCGAAACAGAATTTGAAAAAAAGATGTCTGATTTATGAAGATTAACTCGAAACCAGAACATACACCGAATAACTATACAATATCTCAAGGTGTTTCAAATTTCTATAAGTAGCATGAACCATATAGAGTGTGTCATCAGGGAAAAGAAAATGTGATATGACGAAAGAATATCTTCTTGACCCACAACTCACTCCACGGATGAGTCCCGAGTTTTCTACGAAAGATATCATTTTTTAGAGAGTTTTTATAATAATGACGAACAAAAATAGAGAGAGTGGATCACCATGTCTGATCCCTCTAGAGCTCTCGAAAAATATTTGAGAACTTCAATTAACAATGACAGAAAATTTAACCGTCGAAAGGAAAACTCTAATCGCACTCATTGCCATTTTGTCCATTACATCAAATATAAAATCTTAATTGACACTATCATAAGCTTTTTTGATGTCTAACTTGACAAAAGAACATTTTTCACCTCTTGAATTAGCGGAGTCAATGCACTCATTGGCTAATAATACAACATCATAGATTTGACGACCTTTGATGAACTTCATCTAATTACTAGATACGACCGTCTCTAACACACTTCGCAACCTATTAGACAAATATTTTGTGATAATCTTATAGAATGACGAAACGAGACTAATAGGCCTAAATTTTTCACATCAATAGTTTGTGGAACTTTACGAATGAGACATATAATTTAAATTTTCAACTTTTATCAAATGATGAAAATTGATAAAAATAATCAATTTCTTCCATAATTTCAGTTCTAAGGAAAGGCCACGCCTTCTTAAAAAAGGAAAAAGTAAACTCATCGCATCCTTGCGAGTTATCACTTACACACCCCTTAATGTCCTCCTCAACCTTCTCCAACGTAAAACTAATATATCTTTTTGCGTTGTACTAATTGAATAAAAAATTATACCATTCAATTTAAGCATGACCTTAAATGGCTCCTTAAACAAACCCATATAGAATTTAATAATACTTGTAGAGATTTCAGGTTCACTATCATAAACTTCCCCCTCAATAGTGATATAATTTATCACATTATTTCTTACTTGCGCTTTAGAGATCCCATGGAAAAACTTGTTGCTTCTATCTCCGACTCTTAACCATGTAGCTCTACTTCACTAGCGTGCCCTAGTTTCTTCTTCCTTACACTATCTAGTAACTTGCTAACAATGTGAATCCGAGAATTAACCTCTTCAGCGAAGAGTTCACGAATCTCCTCATTCTAGTCAATGACATTAATTTCATTACACAAGTCATTGATTTTAGCACAAAATAAAACAGGATCTCCCACAAACCAAATTTTGAGAAGCTTACCCAAATTCCTCAAATTCACAAAGATATTACTCGATGGAGAACCAACCAATGATTAATTCACCCACAACGATTGTACACGCGATATAAAGTCCTCTCTGATCAACCATTTATTTATGAATCTAAATTTCGACATGTTCTCTCCATCTTTCAATGTTCTATCAAGTTTGGTCGGTCATCTGAATAACTCCATGGAATGACCTTTTCAAATATATTAGAATTCTCGAAAGATTGATTTACTCATTAAAAATCTATCAATACGAGAATGAACGTGACCCTCATTTCCATTACATCTCCTAAAAGTGAATTGACCACCTTCCAAAGACAAATCGATAAGTTCAAGTTCTTCAATTGTCTCTAAGAACTCGCGCATTAGGCTACTATGCATATTGGCCCCTTTTCTTTCAGACGAAAATCTCACTTAGTTCATATCGCCTGGAGAAATAATTTGTAAGTCCCAGAAACTAGTCACATTCTTCATCTCATTAAAGAACTCAAATTTAAATTGTGTAAGAACCGGTTCATAGACCACAAAAATTACCCATCAGAAATTATCCTCCCGATTTCATAATTGAATATTAACCGAGTATCTACCAAAATTAACATTCATTTTCTCATACATATCTCCATTCCATGCAACAAGAATTCCACCTAACACCCCTATAGAATCAAGAGCCTCACACCCACACAAACTTCGATTACATAAATCCCTCATGATCTAATTATCCATGTTCTGAATTTTGTCTCACTAAAATAGTATATGCCACAACAAAGAGTTCCCATTAGTGATTTAATGATACCTCTCTTCACATCATCATTTAATCCATAAACGTTCCAAACAATAATTTTTCCAATCATTGATACTTTCATAATAACCCTTTCTCAGCTTTGATACACTCTTTCCTACTTGCATATAACCCTGCGATAGATCAGTTAGCTTCTCTAGTTGACAATGTTAGTAGTTTTTCGATAAAAAGGACTTGGGAGGAAAGTATACAATAGGGGTGAATCTCGTGCACATTGGACCACACTATAGTCTCTAATTCAAGGACCTCCTTCATGGGAGATTTATTTTCATCCATCATCATATAATGTGTCGAGAATTTTACTTGTATATTCTCGTTGACATCATAATCTAACTCTAAGTCTACTGAATCCTCATCAGACATATCATGAATAAAAACTAGTGATTAAAGAACATTAATCTCAAGATAAAGTGTTCTCATGGGATTGACTTAAATTATATCCTCTACATGAGACCAAAATTTAATTACTAAATCTTCAATTGTTTCTTTCTCGGACAACAAATCCGAAATACAATGAGGAGTTGATGAATTCACCTATTGATATACCACCACCTGCCTATTCTCCATTCTTTTAACATTCGAGTAATCATCACAACCCAAGGTGTGTGAAGAAGGATGCTCCATCTTATCCTTACAAAAACTATTGAATCATTTAATATATCCTCGTCCTTCTCAACCATCCTCCCGGCCATATCAAATCTCCCCGAATTATTTATCTCAACAACTAATCTTTGAACATCTGCAAGGCTATCCATACAGATTTGATCGACATAAATGGTATAATAATTGAATCTCTTGTTAGTCCACACAAAGTCGACGCCTCCGACAGAGGCAGATTTGATGATGAAGAATACCCTGAAGAAGGAGACACAACAATAGGACGTTCAAGTTACACCATCACTTTAAATACATGTGTTTTGTTATCAACATAAATAGATTCAAAGTAACGATTATGTAGATTATAATGATGCACCTTAATTTTAACACAATCACTTATACTAATTGATTTTTTTTATCGAGTTCAATAAATCCCCCAAGATCATTACCGACCCGACTAACAAGATAATGACTCCACATATTTGTTGCCATCCTGAAAAATCGAATCCACGTACCTTCCCTATCTACGGGCATTCTTATGTTGTGTTTGGTCGCTACAACATGTGTATTTTAAATATTAATTGATCGACCATCAATGAGTCGTTGGATTACTTCCTCGACTAAAGGTCTAATACGTTTATCAAATGGCATAATAAACATTGTTTTAAATTCTTTGCATAGAGCAACGTATCTTCCACGAGAATTGAATCCATACCAAAAGATGCTCTCATTAGGTCCGATCCCAAGTCGCCCTCGATTCCACATCGACGTCTGAAGGGCCCAACGTAACAAATTTAATTAAACCAAATCAACCTCAATCATACTTTTTTCCTATTATTAATTTCCTATATATCCACAACACCAGGGCACGCCTCCAAAGTTTGAAATTTAAAAGATTTAGATCCATTATGAACCGCCTTCGTCCAGTCGACTGAAATCAAATGTTTCCTAGCGCCTACCACTATTGTATAAGTTAGAACTTCATCCTTACGAGGATCTAGTTGCACTGCTCTAAGCCTAGATTGCTACATAGGTTGTGTGTTAACTAGAGACATATTCTTCTTTTGGTTGTTAACACGGAGTCTAGTCGATGGCCGACCCTTTTCTAGAATCCTCCCTCTACCACCTAAGGACATTCATGTTGTAACCTATGGCCTCCCCGGACCCAAATGTGAGATTCGCCTTTAAGGGTTTCTGAGAAAGCTGATTAAAGACTGATATCTGATTTGACCTTTTGACTTTTCTTGACTCTTTCACGATATTCTATTTTTCTTTACTCTAAAAACTCACCTAAGGTTGTCCGTCCACCAAGCGGACCGCACAATCATGCCTACTAACCAAGAACCCTTCTTCCTAAGGGACATTAGGTGCATCAGAGATATAAAATATATTTTTGCTATAGAGATAATTTTTTTAACAAAATCCTAAGCATTATTCTAACTCATCATAACACCTATATTGTAAAAATTAAACATAGTTAGGATGACTTACATGGTTAGAGATTCCGCTAATGTTGGGCGATCTAATATATCCCAACTTCCAATGAAAAATATGTATATGCTCATTGGCCACCTCACTTGAGAAATTTTTTACTAAACTAGAAAGGGTTAAGAATTTAAAATTATAGCCACTAAGTTCTCTCTTCTAAAGAAATTTTTTTGGGACTCCTGATGTGTAGAAATGCATCTCTATGTATAGTTGAATGTGAGGTTGGAAATTCCATAAATTTTTCAATATGGGACAAAATGCATAAACTTTATATTCTCAAAGTAAAACAAATAGATTAAACTCTTTATTCATTCTGTTTTCCTTTACTTCTTCCTTAGTAATTCTAAAAACGACGTCCTTCTATGTTATTTTTGTCGTCTATGTCATTCGTGTTGTCATGTCGCTCTGTTGACTTTTGATGTCGTTAACATTTTCCTTGTTGACACCATTTTATTAATCATTTCATACAAAAATGCAAAAATACAATATTAGTAAAAGCATTATTCAAGCTTTAGCTGATTGTAATTATTTATTTTATTTATAAATGTCTGGATTTTAATCAATTCAAAAATTTGTCGATACAGCTCCGCTCTTCGAATTATATATTTATTTTTAATCACGTGCAATGAACTCGTATATAAATTTCAGCAAATATATTTTTAAAATAAGTTCGAGATAATTTAAAAATTATAAATTTGGAGGGTGTAAAAAGTGAGTGTCAATGAAATGATCAAGCGTCTGACATTATGACAAAACCACTAAAGTTTGATATTTATCTGAAATTACTTGCTTTATTGAGGGTTTGTCAAGATACAAGAGTAAATTGAAAATGAATATATATTTCAATTTAAGGCAGGGTGTTAAGAATAAAATATGATTGGTGACCAGGTCTAAAGTTGTTCCATGACTATTGAGTCATAAGTTTCTCTATTTTACTCTATTTTAGTAAGTTATTTCATGTTATTTAGTAATAGTTAGTTCTTGACTTAATTTGATTACTTATTTAATAATTTGTTTAATTATCTCATTAATGGTTATATGATTGATTATATAAACCCTTCATTTGTTGTTATTTATTAGATGTATATTGCGGAAAATAAGATCCTATCTTAACATATATTTAGGATGTTCGTGCATTTAGCGATTAAAAGCATTATCGAAAAGGTGATACCTTTGATGCGTGAATTCGGTATATCTTGTAGTATAAAGGATGATAGCCTCACGTGTTGCTCCTCTAGTTGGTCCACATGAGCTCGTCAAGATTCAGTTGACTTCGGATGTTAGGACGAAAGAACAACAGAAGCAATCTAATTTCTTATGGGAAAAAATGAGTTTTACAATCACCTATTCACCATCTCCAAGATCCCTATTTTAATCGGTTAAATTAGAGAGTCAGGGCAAAAGAAAAACCAAAAGACCATCTTTTGGAATTCCTCCGTTTTGTAATTAATATTTATGATAAACGTTTTATTTTCTAAATAAAATCTATTTCAAATCATTATATTCATAATTAATTTGATATATCATGTTTCCATAATCAATTTACAATGGTTAATTATTTTATTTCATAAATAAAATATTATTTCTAATTATTAATAATATCTAATATATTATTAATAATTGGATTTCATTCCCATTAATCTATTCTGCCAACTCTAAGTGTGTGACCTCATAGGACCCAATTATAATATCTATGGGTTTAACCCCATTAATCGTAGTTGGCTTCTAGCAAAACAATACGACTCCTAACATAATCGGATTAAATTATCACCGTTAATTGTCCTATCCAGGTTTAGTCATTACACATTAAATTAAAGGACATATTTCCTTCAATCTCTCACTTTTCCTTAAACAAGTGTGTAATATAAGATACCTTTTGTCTCTTAATGTCTTCTTTGATGATATGGTGACATTCATATCCTTTATCAAATATGTTTCTTGAACTTTGAGTTCGAACTGTCAATAAAACAGATGATTCAAGTAATCTATCCGAGCAAGGCCATGCATTTTCAGTTCTTTCCTTTCAAATGGCCGAGACACCATTCCTTTCCAATGTATCATGTTATATACGAAGTAGGAGGACTTCTCCAGCCTTGTATGACTATCGCTCCCACTCAATTTTTAGCAATCACAACAACTGTTTTTATAATTCCCTTTTATGGAAGTGTTTAACAGTGTCAAAGAAATACCAATTATCAAGAGAGACCATAACATACTCATGTCTGAGGAATCTACTAAACATGGTTTTACTTAAAATTCGACAAATTTTGAAGATTCTAAAGTCGGTCAGTCTTACATGTATCCTCCATACACATATATGTAAATGACTAGACACCTCCATATCCCTATAGCCCATGAAACCTGGCACTATCAGTCAACTTACAATATAGTTACACATAAAATCATCTTTGTCCATTTGATGATTTCGAACTATAGACTTTTAATAATTCAAAACTTCATTTTGCTTAATGAGATTTCATTCACCAGAACAGTTAAGGTGATCTCATTTGTTAATAATAAATTATTTGGATATATTATTCAATATTGATTAGAATAATATATAAATAAGAATTAAATATCATATATCATAAAATTATTAAGTAAAACATAGAACTAGTGTCAAACACTTATAAAAGCTCAATTAGTACAAAAGCAAAATCAAAGCCATTCTCCAATGTGCTTGAGAACCTTAGCCCTAGTTTGACTTTCATGCTTGGGTCTAGACATAGATTTAGTCAATGGATCTTCAATGTTGTTATCAGTATGCACCTTACAAATCCTAATATCACCCATATTAATGATGTGGCGAATAAGGTGATATTTCCTCATAATGTGTCTGGATTTTGAGCTCAAACTCAGTTCCTTTGCCTGGGCTATGGCACCATTATTGTCACAATAGATATCAATAGTCCTTGAAATGATATGAACAACACCGAGTTCATCAAGAAACTTCCTTATCCAAACGACCTCCTTTGCTGCTTTACTAGCAGCAATGTACTCAGCTTCTGTTGTGGAATATGTTATTGTATCCTTCTTAGAGCTCTTTCAGCTCACAGCTCCTCCATTAAGGATAAAGAAATAATCCGATTGTGACTCAAAGTCATCTCGGTCAGTCTAAAAGCTCGCATTAGTATAGCCTTGCACAATTAATTTCTCATCTCCCCCATATAATAAAAAATAATCTTTGGTCCTTCTTAAGTACTTCAGGATATTCTTAGTTGCACTCTAGTGTACTTCTCAAGGATTTGATTGATATCTTCTATACATGCTCAAAGCATATGCAACATCTGGACGTGTACATATCATGGCATACATGATAGATCCTATAGCGGAAGCATATGGAATCTTGGTCATTTTCTCAAGCTCATCATGTGTATTAGGACATTGTGTCTTACTAAGATATACACCATGTTGAATGGGTAAAAATGCCTTCTTAGAATCTTGCATCTTGAATCTTTCAAGAATCTTATCAATATAAGTTCCTTCACTTAATCCAAATAGCCTTTAAGATCTATCACTATAGATCTTGATTCCAAGTATGTACTCAACATTTCCTAAGTCTTTCATTGAGAAACATTTCTCCAGCTATTCTTTAACGGACTCTAGTATCGGAATGTCTTTCCCAATAAGTAGTATGTCATTCACATACAAAACTAAGAATGCTACTTTACTCCCACTGAACTTCTTGTAAACACAAGGATCTTCTTCGCATCTAATGAATTAAAATTCATTGATCTTTTCATTAAATCGAAAGTTCTAACTCATGGATATTTGCTTAAGTCCATAAATAGACTTTTTAAGCTTGCATACTTTCCCAGCATATTTTGGATCTTCAAAACCTTCAGGTTGTGTCATGTACACATCCTCTTCTAAAAAACCATTTAGAAAAGTTGTTTTGACATCCATTTGTCATATCTCATAGTCATAATATGCAGCAATAGCTAGGATTATTCTAATAGATCTAATCATAACAAAATGTAAAAATGTCTCATCGTAGTCAATACCATGAATTTGTCTTAAACCTTTGGAAACTAATCTTGCCTTGTATATATATACATTTCCATTTTTGTCATTTTTAACTTTGAAAATCCATTTGCTTCCTATGGGTTTAACCCCTTTTGGCAAATCTATCAAGTCCCATATTTGATTTTCAAACATCGAATCCATTTCGGACCTCATGGCTTCAAGCCATTTATTGGAGTCTGGACCCATCAATGCTTGATTATAGGTAGAAAGCTCGTTATGTTCTAACATAAGAACATCAAGACTTATATTTAAGATAAAATCATTGTAACGTCTTGGCATAACCTTTTGCCTTTCCGATCTCCGATCTACGATTCGGTTCAACTTGTTCAACAACTGAATTCGGAATGTGATCCACAACAATTTGCAGATCCTCTTATTCTGGTTCTTGGATGATCTGAGGTCCTAGGCCATCAAAAATAATCATATCATCATCGATATTATCAGAATCATCTTGTTGTTGAGTTTGTTTATGTTCATCAACTTGAACTGTTTCAAGATGAATATTTCTCCCACTTGACTTGTTGAAAAGAAACTCTTTTTCCAAAAAGATATTATCCCTTGCAACAAAAACTTTTTGCTCATTTGGATTGTAGAAGTAATACCCAAAACTCCTTTTTGGATATTCTATAAAGAAACATTTATTTGATTTTGGGGCAAGTTTATCTGTTTGTAAACGTTTTACATAAGCTTCGCATTCCCATATTTTCAAAAAAGATAGATTTGGAACTTTTCCAATCCATATCTCATACGGAGTTTTGTCTACAGTTTTTGATGGAGTCTTGTTTAGTGTTAGTGCAACGGTAGTGAGGGCATATCCCCAAAAGGATACCGGAAGATTAAAAAAACTCATCATTGATCGAACCATGTCTAACAAAGTCATGTTTCTCCTTTTAGACACACCATTAAGCTGTGGTGTTCCTAGGGTTGACAACTGTGTTACAATACCACAATTTTTCAAATGATGATCAAATTCTTGACTCAAATACTCACCACCACGATCAGATCGAAGTGCTTTTATTTTCTTGTCACATTGAGTCTCTACTTCATTTTGTAATTCTTTGAACTTTTCAAAGGACTCCGATATATGTGACATGAGGTAAACATATCCATATATACTCATGTCATCAATAAATGTGATGAAGTATCTATAGCCACATCTAGCTCCTGGGCTCATCGGTCCACATACATTAGTATGTATTATGCCCAATAGTTCAATATCCCTTTCAAACTTTCCTTTGAAAGGTGACCTTGTCATTTTGCCCATTAGACACGATTCACATGCAATAATGAATTCATAATTCATGTCTTTAAGAAGTCCATCTTTATGGAGCTTCTTCATGCGACTAACACCGATGTGACCCAATCGGCAATGCCATAGGTAGTATTCACTCAAATTATTTAACTTTCGTCTTTTATTATTTATGTTATATAATTCTGATTTGAGATCCAAAATGAAGATCCCATTACTCATTTGAGCAGTCACATAAAAAATATCATTCTTAAAAACAGAAAACTCTCATTTTTAATGCTAAATTCAAAACCATCAGAATGTAATACAGCAGCCAAAATAAGGTTCTTAGTAATACAAGGAACATAATAACAATTATTCAGTTCAAATATTAAACCAGAAGATAAAGATAGACTATAAAATCCTACGGTAAGCGCAACAACATTTGCTCCATTTCCAACACGCGTGTTTATCTCCCCTTTCTTCACATGTCTTCTATTTCTTAGTCCCTGCACATTTGAAATAATGTGAACACCACATGCAATATAAAATACCCAAGTGAGACCATCATTTAATGTGAGAACATTGGTTGTCATAATTTCAATAACATAAATACCTGAAGCGGAACTCACCATCCCATTCTTCTTTTCTTCTAGGTACTTGGGACAGTTTCTTTTCCAGTGTCCCTTTGCTTTGCAGAAAAAACAATCATGATCAGAGATTACTCTTAGCTTACTACCACCATTGAGTATGACAACTTGTTTGTCTTTCCCTTGGTTATTATTCCTTTTTTTGGCCACCTTATTAAAACCCCTCCCATTGTTGACATTCAGAACTTTCTTCCTTTTGTAATCAATCATATTTCCCTTAGCATTTTTAAGAAAGTTATGGAGCTCATTCAAATCATATTTTAGACCATTCATGTGGTATTGCATTCTGAATGGTGCAAAACCATCATGTAAGGATCTAAGAACAATATCAGTGGCCAACTCTTGGTCATATGGGGTCCCCAAATTTTCCATCCTCTTGAATAGTCCAGTAAGACTAATTACATGAGGACTCATAGGTTTTCCCTTCACAAGTTTGCTATCAAGTATAGCCTTGTGAGTCTCATATCGTTCTATCATTGCCTGATCTTGAAACAATGTTTTCAGTTCACTTATGATGGTATATGCATCAGAATTCAAAAACCTCTTTTGCAATTTAGGTTCTATTGCGGCAAGCATTAAGCAAGTGACAAGAAATGCTTCTTTTTTCAACCGGATTGTATTTTCCTTCTCCTCATCAGATGAGGTTTTTGTCACCATCGGAATAGGGGTTGCAAGGGCGTCCTCACGTCCCTCAGACTTGAGAATGATTCTCAGATTCCTTTCCCAATCAAGGCAGTTCGTTCCATTGAGCTTGTTTTTTCTCAACAATTGAGCATAGAGAGAACTTAAAATTATCGTTTTCCATTATCTACATTGTGTGATAGATATGCAAATTAGTTTAAAAAAATTATAAATATCTATGATTAAACAATTTAATACATACGATTGCACATTTTATTCAAGTTATAATTGTTCCTTATGAATAAACTGATCCAAAAATCCCATCACATACAAGCCCAACGTACTTTTGCACTGCCTTAGGACTTGTGTGTTTAAGGTAAATAACAATTTACTAATTATAAACATTCCTTTATAATTCTTGGTTGATAATTCACATACAATGTTAGAATCATCTCCATGCCTCAAGATTCAAAACGTTCTTTTGGTCTCTTGTTGGGTACAACCATATCAAGGTTTATGAATCCCCGTATAGATTCACCCTCATGAGTATAAGGTTGAGGAAGTACACCATCGCTTTTACGAAACCCATTCAACCAAAAAACTATAAACTGATGGGTTATGACACGGAAAGGCATTGCCCAAATATTCTTTAGGAACTTATATTTTATTGTCTTTTATTAAAAAAAATATCTTTCATGGATCTCCATCCTTGAACTTAAAGTTCATAAATTGAATTAAAATTATATATTATAATCTAATTATAAAATAAATTGTAAAACAATTGCCCCAAAAAAAATGTATTAAATAAATCATATTTATTTTAATCTTTAATATTTCTTAACTCTTAAGAAATAGTAACATAAATCACATTTATTTTAATCTTTAATATTTCTTAACTCTTAATAAATAGTAAAATAAATCATATTTATTTTATTCAAATATTTATATTATCTAATCTTAAAATATTGATTTTAATTTTACGTTTGTTCATGTAAAATTTTCTAGCAAACTAGAAGATTAACAAGATCTTCAAAAAATTATTGCATCAAAATTAACGATTAATTTATTCAATCGATTTATGTTAAAACCTCGCTCTAATACCATTGTTGATATTCATTAGATGTATGTTGCGGAAAATAAGATCCTATCTTAACATCTATTCAGGATGTTCATGCATTTAGCGATTAAAAACATTATCGAAAAGGTGATACCTTTGATGCGTGAATTTAGTATATCTTGTAGTATAAAGGATGAGAGCCCCACGTGTTTCTCCTCTAGTTGGTCGACACGAGCTCGTCAAGATTCAGTTGACTTCGACTACTAGGATGAAAGAACAACAGAAACAATCTAATTACTTATGGGAAAAATGAGTTTTTCAATCACCTATTCACTATCTCCTGGATCCCTATTTTAAGCTGTTAAATTCGAGAGTCAGGGCAAAAGAAAACCAAACGACCATCTTTTGGCATTCCTCCGTTTTGCCATTAATATTTATGATAAACATTTTATTTCCTAAATAAAATATATTTCAAATCATTATATTCATAATTAATTTGATATATCACGTTTCCATAATCAATTTACCATGGTTAATTATTTTATTTCATAAATAAAATATTATTTCTAATTATTAATAATATATAATATATTATTAATAATTGGATTTCATTCCCATTAATTTATTTTGCCAACTCTAAGTGTGTGACCTCATAGGACCCAATTATAATAGCTATGAGTTTAACCCCATTAATCGTAGTTGGCTTCTAGCAAAGCACTGCAACTCCTAACATAATCGGATTAAATTATCACAGTTAATTGTCTTATTCAGGTTTAGTAAAGGACATATTTCCTTCATCATTATCATTTTCTTTTAATAAAGTATGATAGTATTCTATCATTTTTAATATACTATTTCCTTATTACTTTAGTTCACATAGAAAATTTTTAAAACAACTTGAGATTATAATTTGATCACAAGTTCATGAACCAATGATTCAAATGTCTTGAAAGCTTGTTCCTTTTGTTATGCATAATAAATATTTAAACATTATACCACTTAATATTACTGATTTTGTTTTTATATTTTTTATGTATTAATATATAATTAATATAACTAACAACCATATATGAAAAGTTAGTATAATACAATAAAAATTCAAAATTTGATATTTTATTAAAAATAAATATGCAAGTCTATATTAGAAACTCAAAATAGATACATTAATTTACACTATCATATAAGTTATATATGTTATACTATTAAACTAGCATGTATCACGGGTAATAATATAAAAAACCGTGAAAAAATACGGGAAAAATGTGATAGTATTTTTAATTTTATTTTTAACCATTTTAAGTTTATGGGCGGGTAAACCCACAATCTGACTCAAGTATCCATTTATTCTACATTACAGAATAATCTCTAAAACAATTGATATATTTTGATTCCTCAACTCATTTAGTTTGACCTCTAGAGTCCACTTTTTTCTCAAACTACGAGTGATTGGGAAAATATAAAGACTACCATTAAATAGCCTAGCTGAGACTTACTATATCCATATGAATTATGTCCTCTATCTCTTTAAATATGACGAAAATTTTCCATTATTGCTCACTAATAATAGTGAAATCTTTAGCACAGAGTTAAAAAAAAATTATTACCGTTTAAAAACTATTGATGAACCATCGCGTTCATTAAATTTGGTGTTGAATTTAGAACATAAAGTGTTATTAGCCTAGTTGGTTAAAAGGTTGTATTTATTCTATTAAGTTGCAAGTTTGAACCATACCTATGACATTTTGAATTTTATTTTTAACCGTTTTAAGTTTATGGGCGGTGAACCCACAATCCGACCTAAGTATCCATTTACTTTCACATAAATATCCAAATTAACCACAGCTTTCGACCCGACAATCCGGACACTTTAAAAATTAAGCATCATTGTAATTATATATATATATATATATATCAAGTTTTTTATTTTTTTTATAAACTGTTTTGTTAACTATTTTGTGATTCTCACATATAAGTCATGTTACATATTAAATAACAATCTTTTCATTTTCTATTTTTAAAAATTTCTATATTTGATAGACATAATAATTTCTATATTTGATAGACATAATTAAAACAAAACCACATAAGAGTTGAACAGTTTATTTATCTTTTATTTTAAAATATTATAAATGCTAGTAAAAAATTATTTAGGTCCGACATGTCATTTTTTTATATTAACTTTTTATTGTAATACTATTGAGTAATTGTAACATTATTAACCATGTGTATCCTTATAATTATTCTAATATTTGTTTTCTAGTTTGAGATTTTACACAAATAAACTGTGACTTTTTTTTTACTTTTATTTTAAAACATTTTAATCATGTTTAGTGTCTAATATACATACCCTTATGGAGATAGTCGATAAAATCACTTTCAAACAAAAATACTTTGACATTCGCATAATTTGCAAGATGTTCTAACCTACTAAACTAATTATTATATGTCTCAAATTTAATATCAAACTATTTAAAGATAAAAAAAATAAAACACATACATATATATATATATATAATTAACGACTCCAATATGCTAAAATTATTCATTTTAATTTAGTTAGTTATCTTTATACTTAAATTTAAGCTTTACAAGTGTTTTTTTTAATTATATTTAAAAGATAATAGACCGACCTATTTGACACGCGGGTTAACCTATTTGTTAACCCAACTAATTTTCATTGTAGTGTTGTAAAAATCTGTTTGTTTATAGTTAAACTATTACTAGAGAAATTATATACTATCAAGTATTAAAATATATTTTTTTAAACAAATTATAAATATGATTAACAATAGCCATAAGAAACAAAATTCACATAGAGAAAACAAAACATAAGGATAAGAAAACACCCATCATAAGACATAGGTATGTTTGGTGAGGTTTTTTTTCATCCATATTTCCTTCTAAAATTCATTTTTAGTTCTTTCATTTTTTCCAAATCCTCTTATTTCTCTCTTCCATATATCTATCTCCCTTTTTAATTTACAGTTACCAAATTAATCTATTTATTTTGTTACTATTTTCCATTTTTATTTTTTAAAGTGGAATTTTAAATAAAATTAATATTAATTTTAACATGACAAAACTAGCTCTCAAGTCTTAACCAAATCAAAACCAAAATGATTATCAAAACAAAAAGGGTGTTTAGGGTCAATTTGAATGAGGATAAAGTTGAGGAGCCATAACATTGAAGAAGAAGACGGTGAAAACTTTCATGATTTACATCAATTTTAATCTCAATTTCAAATCAAATAATTATTTAAAGTATGGAATTTTTAAATAAAATTAATATTAACTTTAAATTTATCTTCATGATTTTATAGTCTATCAATCAAATAAACTTTAATGCAAATCTTATTTAAAAAAATATGAATATTAAAAGGCTATAATTTAAATAAACTGATAACGATGGAAAATGTTCAATCAAGAAGGTCATGAGTGTCTATGTAAATTTTATTATTTGTAATAATTAAAAAAAATATATATTATTAAGATATATATTTAAAATTAAAACAAAATATATATTATATTTAGTTACATATCTTCTTTAAAAGTCTAAAAGATTGTTTTGAATTATTTAAATATTGATTCCCCTTAAAACATTTTGGGATTTGGGTTTCATTTGATAGAAAGCGCGACGTAGAAAACATTTGAAATTTGCAGACATCGCGGCTTCTCTGGCAACATGCCTTGTTATTCATCACCCTCCCAAATCACAGGCCATATCATCATCTCCTTCTTCATCGTCTTCTTCTTCGCTTCCCCTGGTCTATCTCCTGCTTCTTCTAGGAAGAATCAATCATAGAGGATGGGGGAGTTAGTTCACAGATTAATTCGAAGTGAGCAGCCCAACCATTAATACCTTCTTGAGAAGATTCTCCAAGATTTCTGAACAGGATCGCGAATATCCTGATTTAGAGTTTGAGTTATTGGGATGCTACTTGGCAGAGTTGAGTTTGCTGGACTATGGTTGTGTCAAGTTCTTGCCATCCATGATTGCTTCTTCTGTTGTGTTCCTTTCCAGGTTCATGTTCCACCCTGATAAACATCCATGGAGTGCAAACCTTGAAAGGTTTTCAGGATACAAACCTGCTGATTTACAGGAATGTGTTCTTCTTATACAAGACTTGCAGTTGGGTAAGAGAGGAGGCTCCTTGGTAGCAGTCAGAGACAAATACAACCAGCATAAGTTTAAATGTGCTGGCTTGATCAAGGGCCCTCTTCAATTACCTAATTTATACTTTGAAGGTTGAAGAATGTTTAATTCTTGTCTTAGTTTGTACCTATTTATAGTTTAATTGTTTAGTTTCTAAAAAAATTCCATTTAAATGCAATGAGATTAGATTTTTGTATAAGTGATGGCTCTTCATATTCTTATTTAAGTTAATGATGAAATCACGTTTCATTTTAGGCATTTGATTACTTTTAAACTAGGATGAACATGTTTATGATGATGGTTTGAAAGTGCATAAACAGTTTGTAATTGAAGAAAAAATTGATTGAGATCTTGTGATTTTGATGAATATCTATATTTATGTCTTGAGAAAGTTTATAAAGTGTTAATTCAAATTGATTTTATTGATGGGCAATTATTTGGTTGGAATTGGAAAAAAAAAAATGTCAAACCTTAATGTCTAAAATGTTAAGATCTTAACTTTTGAGAAAAAGTAAATAATATAAATCATATTTATATATTTTAATTCTAAACAAAACTTATTATATTTCATAACAAGATCAATTAACTGTATATTACGAATAATATCATCATATTATAATTAATCATTAACTTGTTAGATTATTATTCAGATTGCATCAAATAGTTCTATCAGTTTATGCAACTTGGCTCTGATACCATTGTTGTTTTTGATTAGGTATATGTGCGGAAATTTTAGATCTAATCTAAAATACCTAATCATTGATATAAAAGCATAACTGATAGAATAAACATACAGCTTGAAATGGTATACCTTTGATGCGTGAATTTGACAGATCTGGTTGATTGGATCAGGATCAGAGCCCCACTTGTTGCTCCTCTATTTGGTCCACACGAGTTCCAATAGATCCGGTTACCGTCGATTGCTAGATCGTAGGATAACCAAAGGAAACAATCTGATCGCTTGCTTTCAGAATCAAGAGCACCCTTTGTTCTAAAGAACTTCTCTCCAGCTATAGAAAAAAAAAGGGGGATGGGGAAGTTTTTGTGTGTCTTATTGATTATCGAATAATCATCCTTTTAAATGCCCTTCTCACCTAGGAAAATTTATTTCCCTTTTAATTGTCATGTAAGAAACCTTCCACCTTCCTTTTTGATAAACCGTAACATATTTATGACAATAAAATATGTTATAATTTTATCTTTCATAAATATATCCTCAATATATATATTTATTTCTTTCTTGCTTAAACGTCTTTAACAATATCTAATATATTGTTTATCCACAAAGTTACTCTTTTATTTCAAAATAAAAGGAATAATATATATTACTAATATCTAATATATTAGTAATATAATCATTCTCATTTCATCTATTGGTAAACCCTATATGTGTGACCTCGTAGGACCCAATTATAATAGCTGTAGGTATTACCCTATTAATCATAGTTGGCTTCTAGCAAAGCACTACGACTCGTAAAATAATTGGATTAAATTAATTTTCTTAATTGTCCTATTCACATTTAGTCATTGCACATTGAATTAAAGGACATAATTCCTTCAATCTCCCACTTGTCCTTAAACAAGTGTGCAATATAAGATACCTTGTCTCTTAGTGTCTTATTCGATGATATGATGACATCCATATCCTTTATCAAATATGTTTCTTGAACTCTGAGTTCGAACTGTAAATAAAACGGATGATTCAAATAATCCATCCGAGCATGGCCATGCATTTTCAGTTCTCACTCTTCAAGTGGCCGAGACACCATTCCCTTTTCAATGTATCGGAGTATACACGAAATAGGAGGACTATTCCAGTCTTGTATGACTATGGCTCCCACTCAACTTTTAGCAATCCTAACAATTGCCTTTATAACTCCCTTTTACGGAAAGCGTTTAACAATGTCAAAGAAATACTAATTATCCAGTGAGACCATAACATACTCATGTCTGAGGAATCTACTAAATATGGTTTAATTTTAAAACTCTATAATATTGAAGAGTATTAAAGCAGGTCAGTCTTATATGTATCATCTATACACATATATGTATATGACTAGACATCTCTATGTCCCTATAGCTCATGAAACCTGACGCTATCAGTCAGCATACAATATAGTAACATATAAAATCATCTATGTCCATTTGATGATTTCGAACTATAGACTTTTAATAATTCAAAACTTCATTTCACTTAATGGGGTTTCATTCACCAGAACACTTAAGGTGATCCCATTTGTTAATAATGAATTATTTGGACATATTATTTAATATTTGTTAAGAACAATGTATAAATAAATATGAAATATCATATATCTCAAAATCATCAAGTCAAACTTAAACAAGTGTTTAATACTCATAAACAAAAAAAAAAAAATTTAAAGCCATTCTCCAATATGTTTGAGGCCCTTAGCCCTAGTGTGACTCTCATGCTTGGGCCGAGGCATAGGTTTGGTCAATGGATCAGCAATGTTGTCATTTGTATGCACTTTACACATCCTAATATCACCCATATTAATGATGTGTCGAATAAGGTGATACTTCCTCATAACATGTCTGGATTTTGAGCTCGAACTTGGTTCCTTAGCCTGGGCTATGGCACCATTGTTGTCACAATAGATATCAATAGGCATTGAAATGCTAGGAACAACACCGAGTTCATCCAAAAATTTCCTTATCCAAACAGCTTCTTTTGCTGCTTCACTAGCAGCAATATACTCAGCTTCTGTTGTAGAATCTGCTACTGTATCCTGTTTGGAGCTTCTCCAGCTCACAGCTCCTCCATTAAGGATGAAGACATAACCCGATTGTGACTCAAAGCCATCTCGGTTAGTCTGAAAACTTGCATCAGTATAGCCATATACGATTAATTTTTCATCTCCCCCATATATTAAGAAATCATCCTTGGTCCTTCTCAAGTACTTCAGGATATTCTTAGCTGCACTCCAATGTGCTTCTCCAGGACTTGATTGGTATCTGCTACACATGCTCAATGCATATGCAACATCTGGACGTGTACATACCATGGCATACATGATAGATCCTATGGCAGAGGCATAAGGGATCTTGCTCATTTTCTCAAGTTCATCAGATGTTTTAGGACACTGCGTCTTGCTGAGATATACACCATGTTGAACGGGTAAAAATCCCTTTTTAGAATCTTGCATCTTGAATCTTTTAAGAATCTTATCAATATAAATTCCTTGACTCAGTCCAAGTAGCCTTTTAGATCTATCTCTATAGATCTTGATTCCAAGAATGTACTCAGCATTTCCTAAGTCTTTCATTGAGAAGCATTTCATCAGCCATTCTTTGACGAACTCTAGCATCGGAATGTCATTCCCAATAAGTAGTATGTCATCCACATATAATACTAGGAAATTTATCTTACTCCCACTAAACCTTTTGTAAACACAAGGATCCTCTTCGCATCTAATGAATTCAAACTCTTTGATCTTTTCATCAAATCGAAAGTTCCAACTCCTGGATGCTTGCTTAAGTCCATAAATTGACTTCTTGAGCTTACATACTTTCCCAGCATAATTCGGATCTACAAAACCTTCAGGTTGTGTCATGTACACATCCTCTTCCAAAAAACCATTTAGAAAGGCTGTTTTGACATCCATTTGCCATATCTCATAGTCATAATATGCAGCAATAGCTAGGATTATCCTAATGGATCTAATCATAACAACTGGTGAAAATGTCTCATCATAGTCTATACCATGAATTTGTCTATAACCTTTGGCAACTAATCTTGCCTTATGAATAGATTTATTTCCATCTTTGTCATTTTTGAGTTTGAAGATCCATTTGCACCCTATGGGTTTGACCCCATTTGGCAAATCTATCAAGTCCCATACTTGATTTTCAAACATCGAATCCATTTCGGACCTCATGGCTTCAAGCCATTTATTGGAGTCTGGACCCATCATTGCTTGATTATAGGTGGAAGGCTCATTATGTTCTAACATAAGAACATCAAGGCTTGCATTTAAGATGAAATCATTATAACGTCTTGGCATAACCCTTGGCCTTTCCGATCTACGAGTGGGTTCAACTTGTTCAACGACTGAATCCGGAATATGATCCACAACAGTTTGTAGATCCTCTTGTTCAGGTTCTTGGATGATCTGAGTCCTTATCCCTTCATAAGTATTTATCTCATCATTGACATCATCCATGACATCATCCATGTCATCTTGTTGTTGAGTTTGTTGCTCATCATCATTTTGACATGATTCAAGATGAATATTTCTCCCACTTGACTTGTTGGAAAGAAACTCTCTTTCCAAAAAGACACTATCCCTTGCAACGAATATCTTTTGCTGTGTTGGATTGTAGAAATAATATCCAAAACTTCCTTTTGGATACCCTATAAAGAAACATTTATCTGACTTGGGGGCAAGTTTATCTGTCTGTAAACGTTTTACATAAGCTTCACATCCCCATATTTTCAGAAAAGACAACTTTGGAACTTTTCCAGTCCATATCTCATATGGAGTTTTGTCTATAGTTTTTGACGAAGTCCTATTTAGTGTCAGTACAGCGGTAGTAAGGGCATATCCCCAGAAGGAAATCGGAAGATTGACAAAACTCATCATTGATCGGACCATGTCTAACAAGGTCCTGTTTCTCCTTTCAGATACACCATTTAGCTGTGGTGTTCCTGGGGTTGACAATTGTGTTACTATACCACAATTTTTCAAATGATGATCAAAATCATGGCTCATGTATTCACCACCACGATCAGATCGAAGTGCTTTGATTTTCTTGCCACATTGAGTCTCTACTTCATATTGAAATTCTTTGAACTTTTCAAAGGATTCTGATTTATGTGACATAAGGTAAACATACCCATATCTACTCATGTCATCAGTAAATGTGATGAAGTACTTATAACCACCTTTAGTTTCTGTACTCATTGGCCCACATACATCAGTATGTATTATATTCAATAGTTCAGTAGCCCTTTCAAAATTTCTTTTGAAAGGTGACCTTGTCATTTTACCCATCAGACACGATTCACATGTTATAATGGATTCATAATCCATATCTTTTAAAATTCCATCTCTATGGAGCTTCTTCATGCGATTCATACTAATGTGACCTAATCGACAATGCCATAGATAGGTTTCACTCAAATTATTTGGTTTTTGTCTTTTGTTATTTATGTTATATAATTCTGATTTAAGATCTATTTCAAAAATCCCATTATTCATATGAGCAGTTGCATAGAAAATATTATTCTTAGAAACAGAAATACACCCATTCTTAAGGCTAAAATCAAAACCATCATAATGCAATGCACCAACCGAAACAAGGTTCTTGGTAATACACGGAACATGATAACAATTATTAAGTTCAAATGTTAAACCGGAAGGTAGAGACAGACAAAAAACTCCTACAGTAAGTGCAACAACACTTGTTCCATTTGCAACGCGCAAGTCTATCTCCCCTTTCTTCACCCGCCTTCTATTTCTTAGTCCCTGCACATTTGAAATAATGTGAACACCACATGCTGTATCAAATACCCAAGTGGGACCATTATCTAATGTATGGACATTGGTTGTCATTATATCAATAACATAAATACCTGAAGTGGAACTCACAGTTCCGTTCTTCTTATCTTCAAGATATTTGGGACAGTTTCTCTTCCAGTGACCCTTGGCCTTACAATAAAAACAATCATGTTCAGAAGCTACTCTTGGCTTCTCATCACCCTTGGGTTTTGCAACTTGTTTACCTTTTCTTTGGTAATTGTTTTTATTCTTAGCCATTTTCTTAAAACCCTTCCCACTATTGACATTCAGAACTTCCTTCCTCTTGTCATCAGTGATATTGCCTTCTGCATTTTTAAGCAGGTTGTGGAGTTCATTTAGATCATGCTTTAGTCCATTCATATGGTATTGCATTCTAAAAGGTGCAAAACCATCGTGTAAGGATCTAAGAACGATATCCGTGGCCAACTCTTGGTCATAAGGGGTCCCCAAATCTTCCATCCTCTTGAACAGCCCAGTTAGACTAATCACATGAGGACTTACGGGTTTCCCTTTCACAAGTCTGCTATCAAGTATAGCCTTGTGAGTTTCATATCGTTCAATCCTTGCCTGATCCTGAAACAGAGTTTTCAGCTCAGTTGTGATGGTATAAGCATCGGAACTCAAAAACCTCTTCTGCAAATCAGGTTCCATTGCAGCAAGCATTAAGCAAGTGACAGGTAAAGCCTCAGTTTTCAATTGGGTTGCTGTTTCCTTCTCCTCGTCAGACGAGGTATCAGTCACTTTTGGAATAGGGGTAGTAAGAACGTCCTCACGTCCCTCGGACCTCAGAATTATCCTCAGATTCCTTTCCCAATCTAGGAAATTAGTCCCATTTAACTTGTTTTTCTCAATAATGGAGCGCAGGGAGAATTTCAAATTATCGTTTGCCATTATCTACAATATGTTATTTAAATACAACTTAATTAGTTTATGTATTGACAATGCAAACACTTGTGATAAACAATTTAACAGGAGTGAATGCGCATTTTATTCAAATTATTATAGTTCCTTTCTGAACAAAATGATTCCAAGATCCCATTTGATAAAAGTCTAACGTACTTTTGCACTGCCTTAGACCTTGTATATTCAGGGTAAGTAAACAATATTTACTAATCATAACTTCTTTATAATTCTTGGTTGATAATCTAAATCCAATTTAGAGTCATCCCTATACCTCAAGATCCAAGACTTGGTATTGGTCTCTTGTTGGGTACAACCATATCAATGTTTATGAATCCCTTATATAGATTCACCCTCAAGAGTATACAGTAGAGGAAAGACACAATCGCTCTTGCGAAACCCATCTAACCAAAATAATACCAAAAACTGCTTGGGTTATGATGTGGAAAGGTATTTTCCCAATTTCTTTAGGAACTAAAATCTTTCATTGGTTTTATTTTAAAAGTGAAAAAAAAATAGTTATAAATAAAACCAAAACAATGTATATTAAAACATGTAATCTTTTCTACGGATCACTATCCTTCAAGGTTCAACATGTAGTAACTTTCAAGAGTATTAATCTTGAACTTGCATTTTCTTTTCTTAACTTTTGAGAAAAAGTAAATAATATAAATCATATTTATATATTTTAATTCTAAACAAAACTTATTATATTTCATAACAAGATCAATTAACTGTATATTACGAATAATATCATCATATTATAATTAATCATTAACTTGTTAGATTATTATTCAGATTGCATCAAATAGTTCTATCAGTTTATGCAACCTAGCTCTGATACCATTGTTGTTTTTGATTAGGTATATGTGCGGAAATTTTAGATCTAATCTAAAATACCTAATCATTGATATAAAAGCATAACTGATAGAATAAACATACAGCTTGAAATGGTATACCTTTGATGCGTGAATTTGACAGATCTGGTTGATTGGATCAGGATCAGAGCCCCACTTGTTGCTCCTCTATTTGGTCCACACGAGTTCCAATAGATCTGGTTACCGTCGATTGCTAGATCGTAGGATAACCAAAGGAAACAATCTGATTGCTTGCTTTCAGAATCAAGAGCACCCTTTGTTCTAAAGAACTTCTCTCCAGCTATAGAAAAAAAAGGGGGATGGGGAAGTTTTTGTGTGTCTTATTGATTATCGAATAATCATCCTTTTAAATGCCCTTCTCACCTAGGAAAATTTATTTCCCTTTTAATTGTCATGTAAGAAACCTTCCACCTTCCTTTTTGATAAACCGTAACATATTTATGACAATAAAATATGTTATAATTTTATCTGTCATAAATATATCCTCAATATATATATTTATTTCTTTCTTGCTTAAACGTCTTTAACAATATCTAATATATTGTTTATCCACAAAGTTACTCTTTTATTTCAAAATAAAAGGAATAATATATATTACTAATATCTAATATATTAGTAATATAATCATTCTCATTTCATCTATTGGTAAACCCTATATGTGTGACCTCGTAGGACCCAATTATAATAGCTGTAGGTATTACCCTATTAATCATAGTTGGCTTCTAGCAAAGCACTACGACTCCTAAAATAATTGGATTAAATTAATTTTCTTAATTGTCCTATTCACATTTAGTCATTGCACATTGAATTAAAGGACATAATTCCTTCAGTTTCGTGACTATCGGGTCATAACTTCCTCTAGTAAGTTATTTTTCGTTATTTACTAGCCACTAGTTCTTGATTTAGTTTGATTATCTATTTAATTATTTGTTTAGATATCTTATTATATAGTTACATTAGTTGTTACATAGTTATATAAAGTTCTTCATTCTCTTCTCTTTATTTAATGCATGACAATATTCTATCATTTATAATTTACTTTTACTATAGTTCATATTTGGTATCAGAGCTAGGTTACGGAGATCACAATCGTCCGTCTCCGTTGTCCGACAAAAGGAGAAAGATTTGAAGCACTGTCATGACGAACAAGAAGAGAAATTTCGTGAAGATGTCATTCTCAAACTCACTGAGCACTACGATCACTAGAGTATGCTAATGGATAATTTTTTCTGGGATCGAAAGAGTTTTGAGGGATATTTGAAAAAAGAGTTTCAACAAGCAATGAAGTGATGAGGCTTACCGATGTAGAGAAGAAAGCAAGGGAAACTCTAAAGGAGTTTTGGGGGCTGATTGAAAAAGGAGTTCTAACAAGCAATAAATGATGCTTACCGATGCAAAGAAAAAATCAAGAGAGGCTCTAAAGCTGAAAAACTTAAAAGTGAAAAAAGACGAATCTTGAACAAAGATACGTCTAAGAGCATTTGTGATTCATTTGAGATTATGCAGATGAAGATGGAAGAGTCTGTCAAAACTATTTTAGAAGAATCCTCACAATTACAAACAAAATGAAGGTTGCTGGAGAAAACATGAAGGATATTGTGGTTATAGAAAAAAATCCGTAAGTGTTGGGATTTTTATTAGGCTCCCAACTATGAGAAAATAAAATGTCCAATTTGTATCAAGTCATAAATGAAAGTCCACTTTGAGACCTAAAAAAAAAAGAGGAAAATGATTTTTTATTGTTGAGTTATGGAGCCTACACTTATAATAAACTCTACATTGTTAATTAAAGTTTATTGGGTTTTCTTTTTTTGGTTTTGGGCTTGGGCCTGACCAAAGTTATTTAGGTTTATTACCTGAATGTTTACCCTATAAATATGTGATTATTAAGGGTTTATATTGGTTAGACAGAATTCTAGAGAGATAAAGGGTGAGGCAAAAACTCTGTATTCCTTCTTCTTCTTCATAGTAAATCTGGTGGTGGCTGAAGTGGATGTAACTCAATTTGAGTGAACCACTATAAATCTGTGTGTTCTTGTGTTCTTCTTTCTTGTGTTTTTATAGATTGTTTTCAAGCTGGTAGGATTTGGGAGATACAAATCCTAACAACTGGTATCAGAGCAGCTGGTCTAGATCTGAGCATTGGAAATGATAGCAAGTGAGAACAGTATAGGACATGGGATTGGAAGATTTGATGGGACAGATTATGCCTTCTGGAGAATGCAGATTGAAGATTATCTCTATGGAAAGAAGCTTCATGTTCCTTTGAGTGAGAAACCAGAGAAGATGGATGAAGCTGAATGGAAACTCCTTGATAGACAGGTTTTGGGAGTTGTCCGATTGACGCTAGCCAAGACAGTTGCTCACAATGTAGCAAAGGAGAAGACCACCATGGGTCTGATGAAAGCTCTTTCTGATATGTATGAGAAACCATCTGCTAACAACAAGGTACACTTAATGAAAACACTCTTTTACTTAAGAATGGTTGATGGTACTTCTGTCACTACTCATTTGAATGAATTCAATACAATTGTGAATCAATTGCTATCTGTTGAGATTGATTTTGGGGATGAAGTTAGTGCCCTGATTTTGTTAGCATCTCTACCAAATAGCTGGGAACCTATGAGGGCAGCAATTAGTAATTCAGTTTGAAATGCTAAACTAAAATTTGTTGAAGTTAGAGATCGTATTCTTGCTGAAGAGGTTCGTAAAATTGATTCTGGTGAAACGTTCAAAGGTTCTGCTCTGAATGTGGAAAACAGGGGCAGAGGTAATGATAGAAATTTCAACCGAAGTAAGAGCAGATCTATGTCAAGGAGCAGGAGGAGTCAGTCCAAGTCTGGGAGGACATTTGAGTGCTGGAATTGTGGTAAACAGGGTCATCTGAAGAGGAACTGCAAAGCACCGAAGAAAAACGATGATGATAAAAATGATGCAGCCAACGTTGTTACAGAATCTGTCACTGATGCGTTACTTCTGTCTGTTGATAGCCCGATAGATTCATGGGTTTTGGACTCAGAAGCGTCTTTCCACACCACTGCTCACAAAGAATTAATGGAGAATTATGTGGCTGGAAACTGTGGGAAAGTTTATCTCGCAGATGGTGAGCCACTGGATATTGTTGGCATTGGTGACATCAAATTGAAGATGGCAAATGGTTCTGTTTGGAAGATTAATAAGGTGAGACACATTCCAGGTTTAATGCGCAATTTGATCTCTGTTACACAACTTGATGAAGAAGGTCACAATTTCAGTTGTGGAAATGGTGCATGGAAGGTGACTGAAGGAGCAATTGTTGTTGCTCGAGGTCACAAAACTGGAACGTTATACACGACTTCAACTTGCAGAGAAACAGTTGCTGCTGTAATTGATGACTCGAAGAACAGTGAGCTATGGCATTGCAGGTTGGGCCATATGAGCGAAAAAGGGATGAAAATTCTTTTGAAGAATGGACAGATTCCAGAACTGAAGTCTGTTGAACATCAGTTATGTGAAAACTGCATTCTTGGAAAACAAAAACGGGTGAGTTTCTTAAAAACTGGGAAGGAGCTCAAGAAAGAAAGACTAGAGTTGGTACACACTGATGTGTGGGGACCTGCACCTGTTTCTTCTATTGGCGGATCATACTACTATGTGACTTTTATAGATGATTCAACAAGAAAAGTATGGGTTTACTTTATGAAGCACAAGTCTGAAGTATTTGCTATTTTCAAGAAGTGGAAGGCTTTGGTTGAAAATGAAACAAATCAGAAAGTTAAGTGCTTGAGATCCGACAACGGAGGTGAATATATCAATTCAGATTTCAAAGAGTATTGTGCTGAGAATGAGATCAGTATGGTGAAGACTGTTCCCCGAACGCCTCAAGAGAATGGAGTAGCTGAAAGAATGAATCGAACATTGAACGAGCGTGCTAGAAGTATGAAATTGCATGCAGGGCTGCCTAAAACCTTCTGGGCAGAAGCTATTAATACTGCTGCCTATTTGATAAACAGGGGACCCTATGTTCCTCTTGAATTCAGAATTCCTGAAGAAGCTTGGAGCAATAAAAAGGTAAATCTTACTTATTTGAAATTTGGTTGTTTATCATATGTTCATATTAATGAATGTGATAGGAGCAAGCTTGATCCAAAATCTAATAAATGTTTTTTTATTGGTTATGGTGATATCGAGTTTGGTTATCGTTTCTGGGATAATCAAAATCGGAAGATCATTCGTAGCAGAAATGTTATCTTCAATGAACAGGTTCTCTACAAAGATTGTGTTGGGAAGACATCAGATGGTGATTCCAAGTTGGAAGAGACTAGTACAGTCGATTTGAGACAATTTTCAGCTGAATATATACCGGTTGTCGAAGAAGAACAATGTGTTGTTCAAGATGAAATCGTTGAGAACGTGGCCCCAGAGGTAAATCAGCAAACACCGGTTATACAGTTTAGAAGATCGTTAAGAAATCGAAAACCAGCTGAGAGGTGGTCTCCATCTCTGAACTATATTTTGTTGACAGATAGAGGTGAACCTGAATGCTATGAGGAAGCAAAACAGTGTGATGAATTAGTTAAGTGGGAGTCTACAATGAAGGATTTGGGTTGCTGTAAAACAAATCCTTGGGATGAGAATTTTCAGGGATGAAGAAGTTCTCAAGCTTTCACAAGAAGAATATGTGAAGAAAGTTCTTAGTAGGTTCAACTTGTATGATGCAAAACCAGTTACTACCCCCTTAGCTAGTCACTTCAGACTATCTAAAGATTAGTCGCCTTCAACAGAGGAGGAGAAAAATTACATGGCAACCGTTCTGTATGCCTCTGCCATTGGTTGTATTATGTATGCGATGGTTTGCACAAGACCAGACATAGCACATGTAGTGGGAGTTGTTAGCAGATTCATGAGCAACCCGGGTAGACAATTTTGGGAAACAGTAAAGTGGATACTACGATACTTAAGAGGAAGTACGTGTCTCGCTTTGTGTTTTCGAAAGTCTAATATGAATTTAGAAGGATATGTTGATGCTGACAATGGTGGTGATGTTGATAGTAGGAAGAGCACAATAGGGTACATTTATACTCTGGGAGGTACTGCAATCAGTTGGGTATCAAAATTGCAGAAGATTGTTGCTCTTTCTAGTTGTGAAGCAGAGTATGTTGCTGTGACAGAAGCTGCTAAGGAGATGATGTTGTTACAACCCTTTTTGCGAGAATTGGGTCAAGACTACGAGGAAAGTGTGTTGCGATGCGACAGTCAGAGTGCCATTCATTTGGCAAAGAATCCTGTTTATCATGGCAGGACGAAGCATATACAGGTTCGTTATCATTTCATCCGGTCAGCTTTAGAAGATGGAGTATTAGCTCTTGAGAAGATTCCCGGGAGTGAGAATCCAGCTGATATGTTGACGAAAGTTGTGACAAATGAGAAACTGAAGTTGTGTGCAACTTCAGTTGGTCTTCTTCGTTAAGACACCGAATGGAAAGCCACTACCGATCGAGAGATGATGAAGTTAGTCTCCAAGTGGGAGATTGTTGAGTTATGGAGCCTACACTTATAATAAACTCTACATTGTTAATTAGAGTTTATTGAGTTTTCTTTTTTTGGTTTTGGGCTTGGGCTGACCAAAGTTATTTAAGTTTATTACCTGAATGTTTACCCTATAAATATGTGATTATTAAGGGTTTACATTGGTTAGACAGAATTCTAGAGAGATAAAGGGTGAGGCAAAAACTCTGTATTCCTTCTTCTTCTTCATAGTAAATCTGGTGGTGGTTGAAGTGGATGTAGCTCAATTTGAGTGAACCACTATAAATCTGTGTGTTCTTGTGTTCTTCTTTCTTGTGTTTTTACAGATTGTTTTCAAGCTGGTAGGATTTGGGAGATACAAATCCTAACATTTATTACCCTAATTTTTTTTTCTAGAGTGAGAAACAAAGAACTGATTTTGAGATTATGCTTCAGACCTATCAAAACAGATTGAGAAGTAGAAGAGAAGAATTGAAGGTAAAGACTGGTTTTTGTCAATTTGGGGCAGTCTTCATCAAAACTATTGTTGGAGTGCCAAACAATGTCCGTTTGTGTTGATATTTAATTGAGAGGTTGATAATTCATTCATCTACTTATCTCTAAGTTGATTTTCTAATGGATTGAAATTTCTGTCCATTTCAGTTTTGTTATCTTTGATTCTAAGACCAAAATATGTTTATTCTTTTTGGTTATTTGTTCTTTTATGTGTGTTGCGGAAGGTTATTCAACCTCTTTGTAAGTTGAACATTTGATTATAGTGAGCTTGATTTTGAACGTGCAATCTCGAGGTTTTACTACTTAATTTGAGGAGGTTTCCACGTAAAAATATCGTGTGTTAATATGTCGTTTTTATTTCTTCCTTTATTTGTGGTTTATCTGCTCATAAGGTATTCATGCAAGTAGGGAAATTTTATCATTGCAATTGTTGACTGCTTGAATTCCCAACAAAGTGGTATCGAGTTCGGTTAACTTTTTTTTGACATATTTGAAATATGGAGATAAACACAGATAAGATGATTCCACTAAATGGTTCGAATTGTCATATTTGGAAAGGAAAGATGAAATATATATTTTTTTTGTTAAGGTTTTGCACTTACCCGTAGTTTGTAATGATAATCTACATCCAAATCTGAAGAAGATTAATTATTTGAGCATGAATAGGTACGTGGTTTTATTCGTCAATTTGTTGAATAAAATATTATAACCACATCCGACGTGAGATACATGCACGATCTTTATGGAACAATTTTTGAGAATTTATATACTTCGAAAACTAGAAGCAACAAATTATTTTTGCGTCAAAAGCTAATTCATTTGAGATATGCAAATAATATATCTATGGTTGATCACTTAAATGACTTCCAAGGTATTTTTATCAGATGTCGGGAATGAGAATCAACTTTGAAGATGATGTTCAAGGGCTTTGGTTACAAACCACTCTACCTGATTCGTGGTAAACGTTTAAGGTTTCTATTTGTTATTCTGTTTCCAATGGTGTAGTAACTCTACAGATGGCCAAAAGTGGTGTTTTAAATAAAGAGTTGAGAAGAAAAGCTCAAGGGTCTTCATCACAGTCACACGTATTTGTTACTGAAAATAGGGGAATACAGAATAACAGGGGTAGAAAAGATAACACAAGACCGAAGAGTCAAAAAAAATCAAGAGGATAATACAAGTCTCTTGAATGTCACCATTGTGGTAAAAATGGGCATATCAAGAAATATTGTTACAAGCTCAAGAATGAAAACAATGCATCTATGCAAAAGAAAGATGGTGGTGAAGATTGTATATCTATAACGACATCAAATGATCTTGTCACTGTTCACAATGAGAATGTGGTCAACCTTATATATGACGAGTCAAGTTGGGTGTTTGACACTGGTACTTCCTTACATATGACGCCAAGGAAAGAATATTTTACATCTTATACTTTTGGTGATTTTGGAGTATTGAAGATGTGTAATGATGACTCAAGTATAGTGGTTGGCATTGGTGATGTTTACTTAGATACCAAGAATGGGATCAAGTTGTTGTTGAAAAATGTTCGACATGCTCCAGATATTAGGTTGAATTTGATTTCAATTGTAAAACTCGACGATGATGGTTTCAAAACCTCTTTTGATTTTGGAAAATGGAAACTTTCGAAAGGCAACATGATTGTACTTGGAGGAGATAAAAGTTCAAATTTGTATGTAATGAAAACGACAATAAACAAGGGTAGTATCAATGTTGTACAGAGTAAAGATGTTTCCAAATTGTGGCACCGCAGACTTGATCATATTAGTGACAAGGGACTGAATTCATTGATTAAGAAAACTGTTATTCTTGGTTTAAGTGAGATATATTTGGAGAAATGCTCACATTCTTTACCAGGAAGGCATTCAAACATAATCTTCCTTTAAAAAAGTCAGATCTCTTAGAGTTGATGCATTCAGATGTTTGTGGTCCTTTGAAGGTACAATCTTTTAGTGGTTCTCTTTAATTTGTAACGTTTATTGATGATCATTCTAAGAAACTTTGTGTATATGTTTTGAAGACAAAATGATGTCTTAGGCAAGTTTAAAGGGTTTCAAGCTTTAGTTGAAAGAGATATTGAAAAGAAGATCAAGTGCATCCGTAGTGATAATGGTGGTGAGTATTGTGGCCCTTTTGATTCATATTGTAGACAATATGTAATCGACATCATAAGACACCTCCAAAGATTCTTAGTTGAAACAATTAGATGTTTTCTTTTTGAAGCAAAATTGCCTCAAACGTTTTTTGGGAGAGGCATTTTACATAGTGGTACATGTTATTAATTTGAGTCCGACAGTGGTTTTGGATGGTGAAGTTCCAAATAATATTTGGAGAGGTAGACATGTGTCTTATGATCATTTACTTGTATTTAGATGTAGGTGTTTGGTTCATATTCCAAAGGATGAAAAATCAAAATTAGATGTGAAGAGACATGAGTGCATTTTTTGGGTTATGGCCAAGATGAATTTGGTTATAGACTGTACAACTAGTTACAAAGAATATTATTAGAAATCGAGACGTCATCTTCCTTGAAAATGAGACTATCGAAGAAATTGATAAAGCGAAAGACAATGAGTTGAAAGGAAAACGTGGGGGGATTATTTAAACCCAATTTAATTATCGCACACACATGATGATACTCAATTTGATAATCAAATTGAACATGAAGTTCACATGGAGAATGTTAGTTGTGAGCAAGATGATTTTCCTACAATTCCAATTCGAAGATCCACGAGAAATTGACAACCTTCCATGAGATATTCTCAAAATGAATATGTGTTGGTCAAGAATGAGGGAGAACAAGAGACATATGAAGATGCTATGGATAGAGATTCAAAACAATAATGGTTTGATGCTATGAAAGATGAGATGCAATCTCTACATGACAATGATACATTTGAGTTAGTACAATTACTAAAAGGAAAGAATGTTTTGAAGAACGAGTGGGTATATAGGTTGAAGCAAAATGAGAATTCTTCAACTCCATGCAACAAAGCTCATTTGGTTGTCAAGGGTTTTATCCAAAGAAATAAAATTGACTTTGATAAAAAAAAAAAGACTCATGTTGTTAAGATGAATTCGAATAGAACTGATTTTAGTTTGGCAACTAGTCTTGATTTGGAGGTTGAACAGATGGATGTTAAAAAAGAGATTTATATGGATCAACCTAACCTGATGGTTTTGAAGTCAAAGGGAAAGAGAATTTTGTTTGCAAGTTAAAAAAAAGTTTGTATGTCTTGAAACAAGCTCTGCGACAATGATACAAGAAATTTGAGTTATTTATGAAGCAATATGGCTATAAGAAGACTACTTCCGACCATTGTGTGTTTGAGAAAAAAATTTCTCCTAATGACTATGTTATTTTATTTCTTTATGTTGATGATATGATGATTGTTGGTAAAAGTACTAAGAAGATTGACAAGTTGAAACAAGAGCTAGAGAGATCTTTTGCGATGAAGCATCTTGGATCAACGAAACAAATTATTGGAATTAGAATCAACCATGAAAAAAGTTTAAGAAGTTGTGGCTGTCTACAAAAAACATTAGTTTTTTTTTAATAATTTTTCTACATCTAAAAAGGGCTTCTATATGTTAATTAATAATTTTTTTACGCTAAATAACAAAGAAAACAATTGCTTGGGATTGAATCATGATCACTTGTAGAACAGGCAAAAATAATTACCACTATACTATAACTAACTTGATATAAAATTTAACCTGTCATTTTATTTATATCAAACTAGGCGTGACGCAAAACATATTTTGCGTCGACGCAAAGTAAATTTTGCGTCATCGTATCCAAGAGCTTGTTTTCGAAAATGAAGAATTCAAATCTCTTTAATTTTATTTGAAGGATCTATGTAAAATTCTCGTAAGATGTTTGACGCAATGTCTAGGTAAGCCAAATTTATTCATATCAATCTCTTCTTCTCTGTCAATTAAGGAGAGCTCTTCCATTGTTAGAGTCGAGTCAGTTTTCTTTTTTTTTGTCTACGATTGGAGTCTGGAGTCGGGGATAGTCGCTGGGAGGGGAAGCTTTGCTTGGTCGGGGATAGTCGCGGGGAGGGGAAACTTTGCTTGATCGGGGATAGTCGTGGGGAGAAGAAGAAATGCAGAAAAGAGAAAATAAATGAAGAAAAGAAGAAAAAACATTAAGGGAAAATAGGTAATTTGTCAAGCCCAGAGGTCATCTTTGCAAAAAAATTGGGGTAGGTTATTTTTAAAATTAACCCTCTTTTGAGGGTCATTTCGTCAAATTTCCTGTTTTAAATGGTGTAAGATTGTGATTCTCTTAATCCTAAGTTAGAAAAATATGAAACTCAAACACAAAATAAAATTGAACCAAAATCAAAACACAAAATCATAAAACTTCTAAATCAACTACAAAATATAAAATCACAAAATTCAAAAATATAAATATTTCAATTTATATAAAGACTCAATTATATAATCCTAAAAATATAGTATACTTTAAATAACACTAAACATGAGATCTCTAAGCTCTTAGTCTCTTAACTTTTACAATAAATATTATGTGAGGTTATATTTTCCTAGGCTCTAGGTTTATTATTTATTTTTGTACATCTACATTATTTTTGTACAAACACACTGATTTCACTCTATAACCCCCATAAAACACTTTTTGGTTTCCGTTTTTGTAAAAAAAAAAATCGAGGTTCAAAATATTCAACATCGGTCTGCGTGTCAGAAATCTTCTTTTAAAATAAAACATTATTTAAAATATTTTTAAATGACTTTTTACAGATTTTTAAAATTAATTAAAAAATAATCAATTTGGGGTTCAATTTTAAATAACCTAGGGATATGCGAAAATAATATTACAATTTAATTTTTTAGAAATCTGTCGTTTAAATTAATTAAACATAATTAAAAAATTATTTATTTTGAAATAGAGTCGCCAATTAATTTTTGATAATCAATAAAAAATAGCATACGTATACAAATGTATTGGCAAAAAATTCTTTTAGTTCGTAGTTTTGTTATACTCAAGAAAAAGGCTTTTATGCTTCATCCTCTGTACCCGTTTAAAAACGATCTCTACTTATAAATTTGGGTTTTGAATATCGGTAGTATAATGTTTTATTTTTACCGATTATTCTTCTGATCATAATAAGGTTTGTGCGTTATTTAAAATATTATAACAACGATATTTAAATATTGTTACCTGTTGTTAATGAAGTTGACTAAAGGAGGAAATATCTGAAGAACATTAGTTATTTTAAAGGTATTAGAGTATAAACATAAATCCTAAATAAGCCTTTGTCAAAATATTTTTTTGTGGAAATATCCCAAAAGTATTTTGAAATCAATTTCTAATTTTCTAATCAGTCGGACCCAATGGTCCAGGCTAAGAAGTCTCGGTCGAGGTGCTAAGGTTTCTCGGTCATTGACTTAGATTGTCAGTCAGGGTGTATAAACCATTGGTCTTGTGTTGGCCCTGGACTAAGTTCATTGGTCCTAGTTTGGGAATTCTCGATCGAGATTGAGATTCATCGGTCCCAAGTTTGATCTCTCGGTCCTAGGTGATAATCATCGGTCCTAGGTTCGGAAGTTCTCGATCCTAGGTTTGACCTCTCGGTCAGATATAAAAATCTTTGGTCGAATCACTCGGTTCTAGCTGAAGAACATCGGTTGGACCTCTCGGTCTTAGGTTAAGTTTTTTTATCAAACCTATCGGTCCTTAAGAACATCAAAATTACAGGTTTTGAAATTTTAATTGAGGCTTTGATTCTCTAATCAAAGGGCCTGGGTAATTTCCCAAAGCTCTTACGAACATTTAAAACATCACCCCGATGTATCAATTGACTTGGGAGATGATCATTTGATTAAATCAATTTGAAGCCAAAAATTAGGTTTTTAGTTTTAAAGATGTTTTGAGGTGAAATGAGCTAGACATTAACTTCCTTATACCTCATAGACTTGATTGATACCAAAACAAGAACACTAGATATTCGTTTGGACCAAATCAAGAACTAAAAAATTTCAATTATTTCGAAAATTTTATTTTTGATCAAAAATGATTGAGATGGATCAAACATGATTTAAACAGTTTCCTAACATCATTACAATCATGTTGGGAAGCTTTATGTGTTTTGATTCAAGAGAATTGGCCCAAGAAGAGGAAACCCATTTTTTTAATTCAAAATTGGGTTTTTCTTATTAAGATCGATTGATCGGTTCTGACATTCACAACAAGTTTATAAATGATCATAAGATCGATTTCCAATCTTCAAACTCAAGAACCAGACATTATACAAGCTTATGAAAATTGAAATATAAAAATTTTAATTTCAAACTGGAGTATGAATAAAAGGATGATTTGAAAACTTACAAAGGATTGAAGAACACTCCTTAGACTTTAGGGAAGCTTTTGTGATGACTGAATCCAAGGTTTAGAGCCTTAAATAGAAATTTCCTTATTAAAGTAGTAGAAAAGATCATTGGAATAGGGTGATCATTTCAACTTTTAAATTAGCTACGAAGATGGACTATGGAGAAAGTTCCATCTTTGAAAGATCAAAGGTGCGACTTCATGTTTATCCCTCCGACGATCGCGATGAAGACGACGGTGACGGTTGAAACACTATCATTTCATGCGCGTTAGCGCGTTCTATCAGCAATCCATCAAGTGTCGTTGACATTTGGTTGTTCCGTATGCGTTTCGTCTAACAAGCGCTAGCCGATCGCTTGTTTCTCGGTCGCGCGCTCCTTTCGCTTCAGCGGGCTATGCGAGTGTTCTAGAGCGTTGGATGAAAATCCAGGGCTCATCAGATGGAGGTATTTTCGGTTGCAGCCATTCCACAGAATTTCGGCTACACCCAATTACGAATTTTATTTTTTTATTTAAAACATTAAGGGATTGTTTGAAATTGATTTTTCTTTCACCCTTTTGGCTTTAATTTTGATCTTTTTAAACACACACAATATTAAAATAAATATGACAAATATTTTGTCAATTTATTTTATTTTCTTGTATATTTTTTGGTGAAATAAATAATTTTTGGAATGAAATGGGTATTTCATTTCATCCTAAATTATTTATTTTAATCCTTGATTTTTTTTAAAAATTATTTTAGGATAAAATGAGTACAACATTTATCCTATATAATTTTATTTTTTATTTTTGTCATTTTAGCTTAATTAATTAAGCTTTATTTATCACAATAATTAATCTAATTAATTGTTTCAATTGAGTTTTGACCTTGGGGTTAATAAATTTAATTTTATTAATTCAAAAATAAATCAACATAATTATTTTAATTTTATAAATTGGTGTGTAGATTTTTAGTGCTTACACACTCATAAGTGAACAAAAATCACCCTTAATCGTAGAGTATAAAAGATGGAAAACCAAAAAAGTAAAGCGTAATATATATTTTAAATATACCAAAAGAGAATTAGTAAATACCCAATGGGAGTTGTTTGACATATATTTATATTTTTTTGGCCATTTTCCACACGTAACTAAGTGTCGAATTCACATAAATCTCTAAATGTGGCATGCATACACATAATTTACTTTCTTAATTGTATAAATTTAGTTGGCGACTCTAGTCTTGTGGTTGTTAAAATAAAAAATAAAATATAAATAGGCCTATGATTTAGTTTCCGTTAAATATATCAATCTATTCTAAATTCGACAGGATGATAAGTTAAGGAGTTATCTATAAAGCATCACTATCTATTTTAATTTTTTATCATGTAAAATTGATTCTCCTCACAATAATTTTTAGAAAAGTGAATCCCATCAAACTTGGCGACTCACTAGTCATGCACAATTATTTTTACGAATCGACTTCTTTAATTAATTTATATCTTTAATTTAATTTATAAAAATTCTAAATAATATAAAATGATAAAAAAAATATTATTCATAACAAAAATTAAAAAAAAATAATTTTAGGACCTATTAGGAAAATTATTTAACTTTGTGATATAATAACTTGACTTCTACAACACCAAAACTCACTAAACAATTCATAAATGCTCTTGAAAATATTATAGACCACCACAAAAATGTTTAGAATTTTTAGGACACATTTGAAAAAACTCTTAACTTTGTTGTGTCGTAAACAGAGTTCTATAACTCCAAATATACAAAGAAAAATTCATACGTGTTTTTAAAATTATTATCCACATTTATATGCAAACAAAGCTCTCAATAAGAAAACTTGAATTTTTTACTTCCCGTTTGTGCTCTCTTTTAATGGTGAAATGTTCCCGAGTCTTTTATTTTAACATTGTCCAATACGAATGGACTCGTACACTCACTCCTAGGAAAAGAATAGGGATAACCTTTTTCAGACACATGTTATGATATTCACAATAGCAAAATAGTTTCAAATTCAGAATGCAAGTGTAACAATCTTTTAAAACATCCTAAAGGCCAACTATTCTAGAGTAGAGACGGACTGCTTAGGACGGACAAGTTGAACATAGCGTTGAGTCCATTTCCCACATGTAACCTTCCATCGAACCCTTAATATGCATACTTTATTTTTTCTTTACTAATTTTTTGAGAAATAAAATTAAGGTAACGACTCTAAAATCAATTAGATCGATTCATCCACGTACATATTTATCTCAAACCTATACGGGCAAACTAACAAACTCATTTATTAGAAAATCCTATTTTCAGTTTCTCATCTCATTTTAAGACGAGACTAATTCCGAAAAAATAGTCTTATCGTCTACTTTTACGATATTCAAGAGAAAGGTAAACTAAATGATTATCCAATAAGGCTAAACTCGTAATTTTTTAAATAGTATCTAGGTCAAGCTTAGCAATAAAATCCCTTGTACGTTCACTGGTAAAAAAATGGTCAAAACCGAGAGTGAAAACTCTCGGTTTTGACCTTATAACTTTCGGTATAGACCAAAATCCGAGAGTAAAGGTAACTGTCGCCATCCCTCGGTATTGACTCCGTCGTTAAAAATAATTGTGTATTTACCGAAAGATATCCTCTAGTTCTTGGGTTTTCTTCAAATGAGAAAAACCGAGAGTTATTAGCTTAACCTTCGGTTTTTCCCTTGAAAGAAAAACCGAGAGTTATTGAATGAACCTTCAGTTTTTCCTTTGAAGAAAAACCGAGAGTTATTAGCTTAACCTTTCGGTTTTTCCTTTGAAGAAAAACCGAGAGTTATTAGCTTAACCTTCGGTTTTTTCCTTTTAAGAAAAACCGAGAGTTATTAGCTTAACCTTCGGTTTTTCCCTTTAAAGAAAAACCGAGAGTTATTAGCTTAACCTTCGGTTTTTCCCTTTAAAGAAAACCGAGAGTTATTAGCTTAACCTTCGGTTTTTCCCTTTAAAGAAAAACCGAGAGTTATTAGCTTAACCTTCGGTTTTTCCCTTTAAAGAAAAACCGAGAGTTATTAGCTCAACCTTCGGTTTTTCCCTTTAAAGAAAAACCGAAAGCTTCCATTTAACTTTCGGGTTTTCTCTTAAAAATTTACATAATAGCCCTATTGTTTTGTGCTCAACCGAAACCCCATACCAAAACCTAAACCTGTTCAGCCAAACCAATCAATTCATAAAACAAAATCATCATTCCAAAATTCTCCAATCAATCATCCCAACAACATGTTTTACATTAAACCATTAAACATATTCAATCAATTCATATAGTCGAAACGTCTTAGAACTAGCTGGTGGGGGGAGGGGGTGGTTGATATTGCCGCATAAACATTTCAAAACTCTCTAATCTTGCATTCAATTCTAACCTTTCCTTCTCCTGTTTTGCACTTTCCCTATCCATTCTTGAAATCAATTCTACCTTTTCCGCTTGGATTTGATTAATCGTTTGAGTTTTTTCTTCATCCCTTTTCTTCAATTCCTCAAGTTCCATCGCCATTCTTTGATTCTCCTCAAACAATCGATCAGTGGCTCGTTGAGAATTGTTAGAACTTCGTAGATCCTGACGAAAGTGTGTGGGTTGGACGCCTGATCCCAGACCGAATACTCCCCCATGTTTTTGGCGTCCGAATACTCTCTCCGTCAACTCAAAGTCTGATATTTCCGGTTCGTTACTTAGAACTTCCTCCATCTCAACCTGCAAATTTGAAATAATTTATCAATTATATAATAATTTATAAACTAGTTATAAGTAATTTAATTAAATTCAATTCACTTACAATTTTCTCTTGAACGCGGTCGTCCGGGACGGGAGTTGGGTTTTCTTTTGTCGGTTTTGGGGTACGGGTCCTCTTGAACACTTCAACGACAGATGGAGCCCGCCCCATTTCAATCGCCTGTTGAAAAAAAAATTATATAACTCATAACAATCTTTATATTAAGTTATTATATAACTCATAACAATCTTACCAACTCTTCTTCAATTTGAGCAAACGGTCTACTTCCCGTATGATGCGGGAATTTCAGCTGCTTTCTGTTAGCTATATTTGTGCTACTATTTTTCTGAAATTCAAATAAAAAAATTGAAGTTAGAATAACTAATATCATATTTTATTTGAATTATGAAACCCTACCTTAAATTTCTCCGTAAAGAAATGGTTGCAACACACAAACTCCCAATCATCTCGATCGTAGTCTGGTGGAGGATTGGCAAGTACCGCGGCCTCGTCTCCTTTATGGATGCGGATATATATTCCTTGTGCAAATCCGAGCGCCATCTATCCCATATCTGTCTGACGTGTCCCATTGCGGTCTTTCGAAAAGAATCAATAGGACCATTAGTAGCCTCGAACGGATCCTTAAAATAAAAACATTCAAATGTTTTAAAATAATTATTGAATGATCAATGTATAATTAATTAATCTTTACCTTCACAGCATTCCAAATGTAATCCAATTGGTCACCACTTAATGCATTTCACTTCAAAAGACGGTGCGAGACGGCTGAGGGATCCCGCACAACCGACCCCACATGTCTAGACCACCTTGTTCTTCCAACGTCAACACCGCCCGACCTCCCATCTACCTCTCTAAAAGTGAGAGGAATCCTTGTCCCCGCTGGTCTCTTAGATAACGCAATATTCTTGTTTTTCCCTCGTCTCTTGCGGGCACAAGATTCTTCAAAATAGATCAAATTCATAATCAGATATGTGAATCAATTCAAACTATAACTAATTGTAAACAAGTTACCTGTCGATGATGGGTCGGGAGTCGATCCATGCTCCTCCTCTTCATCCACGTCCTGAGGGTCCTCGTGACCCTAATCGTCAGCCTCATCGTCCTCATCCCCCACATTAGCAAACGTACTCTCTACAAACTCTTCTGCCTCAGCAGCCTCAACATCCTCGTCTGCTGGGGGAGTAGTAACTATCGGGACTACAGCAATAGGTGGTGCATCTCTAGTAGACGATTCTCGGAGCCTTAAGTTTTCTGATTGTGCAATGAGGTTCTGGTATGGCTTTAAGAGTTTACTGGGTGTTTTCCTCCTCCTCATCATCATCATCGTAGTCATCGGCATCTTCATCGACATCTTCATTAACCACTTGAGTAGTACGTCTTTTTTCTCCATGACAATACCAGTACTCATAATGCACATTTATTCCATAAATGATGAGGTGAGTCTTCACTTTTTCTATTTCCATAAACGGCGTGTTCAAGCATTTCACGCAAGGACATTTCACTTTTTGTCGGGATGTACTCCTAACAGCAAACTCGAGGAATTTGTCAACACCTTCCTCGTAATTTGGATGATCTCGACGTAAGGTCATCCAGCTTTTATCGGGTACTTCCATCTTTCTAATAAAATGGAAAACAACCCACATTATTATTTACTTAACTTTGTCTAAATTAATTAGGATTACATATTTCTAACATAATCTCTACATATCCAACCAAACTTCCACCGTAAATCTAGCATACATATAATCTAACATTATTTCATTCTTACACATTTCAAACCAATCAATTATAATCCAACATAATTTTATTCATACACAATTCATTCCATATAACAATTCCAACCTAAAATGAAATCTAATTCAAACTCAATCTAATTCAACATTTCAAACATAATCTAACATAATTAATCAACCCAAACATAAATCAAACTTAAGTCTCACATTAAAATCTAACATAAATCAACCCTAAACATAAATCAAACTTAAATCTAACATTAAAATCTAACATAAATCAACCCTAAACATAAATCAAACTTAAATCTAACATTAAAATCTAACATAAATCTAACATTAAATGTAACATAAATCTAACATTAAATCTAACATCAAATCTAACATTAAATTACTAACCTAACCATATAATAAAACAACAATAACTAACCTTGCACAAAAAGAGCAACGAAGAAGAAGAGCGGGCGGTGTACGTAGATCGAACAATAATAAACCCTATTAATCAAACAATAAAGTATGAATCAAAAACCAAATCCAACAATTCATACAAAATTAACTCAAACCAAAATCAAAATAAAAATCAAACCAATCTAAACTAAATCAAACCAAAATCAAACTTCAATCCAACCAAAATCAAACCAACATCAAACCAATCTAACCTAAATCAAACCAAAATCAAATTTCAATCCAACCAAAATCAAACCAATGTGAAACCAATCCAACCTAAATCTAACAAACATCAAACCAATCTAACCTAAATGAACAATAATCAATGCATTCACAAACTCAAATCTAACCTAAACAAACAATAATAATCAATTCATTATTCAATACATGACTCTAACCTAAAGTTAACCAAAATCATACCAAAAACAAATAAAAATCAAACCAAAACCTTAATTTAAACAAGATCTAATCTAAATCAAAATGCAATCAAACCAAAATCAGACTTCAATCAAACAAAAATCCAAATTCTAACCTAAAATTCATACCTAAAATTCATACATACAAATTCAAACCTAAAAATCTAACATAAACTCCAATCATAATTCTAATAAACCTAAATTTCAATTCATATATATATATATATATATAACTGATTACCTTTGGTCGGAGGAGAAGAGCGGCTGAAGGAGGAGAAGACCAGCGGCTGAAGGAGGAGAAGAGCGGCAAACAGGAAAAGAGGGCGTCAGTCGGTGGCGGCGGCGTCGTCGTCTGTCGCTCGTCGTCTTGGGTCGGCGGCGTCCTTGGTCGGCGGCGTCTTCTATCTGACGGCGTCGATTTGGGGGTGGCGGCGTCGATTTGGGCTAAGGGGGCGGAAGAGAGAAGCGGGAGCAAAAACGGGGAAAGAGGAAATGGGAAGAAGAAAAGGGGAAAAGGGTTTTAATTTTTTTTATTAAATTATTACCGAAAGTTTAAATAAAACTTTCGGTTTTTACATTGATCAAAAACGAAGGTTTTAATAAAATTTTCGGTTTTTGATCAATGTAAAAACCGAAGGTTTTATTTAAACTTTCGGTTTTATCAATGTAAAACCCGAAGGTTAGACTAAAACCTTCGGTTTTCATTTTCATATTTCCGAGAGATGTCAAATAATCTCTCGTTTTTGATAACTAATTCCGAGAGTTATATAATAAACTTTCGGTTTTACAATTTGACAAAATTTTAAATTCATTTGTTTATCACTTTCTAATAACATTGAACATCATCAATTTAACTCATTTGATATCCTTAAAACATTTCCCAATACATATGATCAAGCATTACACAAATACATAAGATAATCAAACACAAACATTCAAATACACTTCTCTATATAATCAAACACATTCATAAACATTTTAACATTAAACACATTATTAATTTTTAAAATACAACACACAATAGATTATATTAGTTAGGAGTCTATATGTGAAGGTAAAAAACACTTTAATTTAAAAAATGAGAAGTGATATTTCCGAAAGTTTTATCATTACTTTCGGAAATAGCTATCAAAACCGAAAGATTTAGATAACACTCTCGGTCTTGGAAATGGTAAAACCGAAAGTTATATTATTAACTTTCGGTTTTTGATGGTTATTTCCGAAAGTTCATTATATAACTTTCGGAATTATCAGTTTACCAATTGTTAAATTCATTCGTTTATCACTTTTCTAATAACCTTGAACAACATTAATTTAACACATTTGATATCCTTAAAATATTGCATAATCCATATGATCAAACATTACACACATTCATAAGATAATCAAACATAAACATTCAAATACACTTATCTATAATAATCAAACACAATCATAAACACTTTAACATTAAACACAATATTAATTTTTAAAATATAACACACAATAGATTATATTAGTTAGGAGTTAATATTATTTGGTTAAAAACAAAATAATTTAGGAGTTAAGATATTTTTAATCTAAGGGCAAAACCGAAGGTTTATTTGAAAACCTTCGGTTTTTACCCTTCCCCACACTTAGAAAATTTTCAGATATTTTTAATCTAAGGGCAAAACCGAAGGTTTATTTGAAAACCTTCGGTTTTTACCCTTCCCCACACTTAGAAAATTTTCAGATATTTTTAATCTAAGGGCAAAACCGAAGGTTTATTTGAAAACCTTCGGTTTTTACCCTTCCCCACACTTAGAAAATTTTCAAATATTTTTAATCTAAGGGCAAAACCGAAGGTTTATTTGAAAACCTTCGGTTTTTACCCTTCTTCAGATATTTTTAATCTAAGGGCAAAATCGAAGGTTTATTTGAAAACCTTCGGTTTTTACCCTTCCCCACACTTAGAAAATTTTCAGATATTTTTAATCTAAGGGCAAAACCGAAGGTTTATTTGAAAACCATCGGTTTTTACCCTTTAGATTTTTTTAAAAGAGGGTCAAAACCGAAGGTTTTCAAATAAACCTTCGGTTTTGGCCATGCTGTTTTTTTTAAAAGATGAAAAGTAAACAAATAGAACATATAATTAATTAATAACATATTCAAACCAAACCAACCAAACATAATACTAATAATTCATGAATATTAAAACAAAACACATACAAATATTGTCATCGTTCGTACGGAAAAACTAATAAAAACATAATAAATCTAGAAATTAATTAATTATTAGATGGGGTGGAAGGAGGGGGTGGTTGATTCAGTCGACTCCTCAACACCACAAGTTCCTGTTCGAGATTCTCTAATCTCTGGGCCATTTCGGCCCTGTCCGTTTTAATTTCACTAAGCAAACGACCTCTTTCCGCATCCCTTAATCGGATTTGTTCCATTTCCAGCGTCATTTGTCTTACCTCTTCCTCACGTGCCGCAATTTCTGATTGTGCTATCAGATTCTAGTAAAACGGATGCAGTTTCTCCGGTGTACGCCGAAGTCTCTTCCATGTCGAATCACCCATATCCTAAATGCATTTTCAGATATATGTATATATATATTAATCAAAAAAAATAACGTAAACTAGCATAAATCTAGATCTATAATATATATATAAAAAAACTTAAGAAATCTAAATCTTATAATAAACAAAACAAAAAAAACCAAATGAAACAAATTACCTGAACGAGAGAGGAGAAGAATAGGAGAAGAACCGGCTTGGAGGAGGCAGGCGGCGGCGGCGCGGAAGAGAGAGAAAGGAGAGATGAGTGAAATGAAAAAGAGAAGGGTTAGGGTTTGTATTTATAGAGGTTGATGCCGAAGGTTTTCATAAAACTTTCGGTTTTGATATTAGTCAAAACCGAGGGTTTATTAAAGGCCCTTCGGAAAAAACCATTACCAAATTTAGAATTTTTATTTAATGAGCAAAACCGAAGGTTCTTTGTAAAACTTTCGGAAATGAACTTTTCAAAAAAGGCAAAACCGAAGGTTCTTTGAATAACCTTCGTAATTAAAAAACCAAGGGAATTCAAAACCGAAGGTTTTTACAAAACCTTCGCAATTAACCCACATCCAACACTTAGAATTTTTTTGGGTTTTTTGGGAATGTAAAAACCGAAAGTTCTTTGTAGAACTTTCGGTAATAATTAATAAAACCGAAGGTTTTACACCCCTCTCGAAATCTATTTTTAATACCAAAGGATTTGTTCCTCTCGGGAGTATTTAGGAGAGTTTTACAAAACCTTCGGTAAAAACCGTCGGTAAAGGTCATTTTTTTACTAGTGGTTCCCACAGGACACAAGCGAAAGCTAAGACATGGGGCTCCGACCAATTACTATGTACGGCGCACCTTTAATGACAGGGTTATTTTTGTAAAGAAAGGGAAAGGTGAATGAAAAAATACTTACAACATTAAATTACTTGTTAAAAAATTACATAATAGGCAATTAAGTATAGAACGTATATTAACAAACTACATTTTAGCATATCCTCTTACAAAATGCTTGGTACCCAAGGTTTTTCATTAGCATACACCTCACATGGGTATTTTAGTATTTGAAAATATTTACTTTAAATGTGAGTTTATATTACATTGTTGTTTTATAACTTTAAAGTATTTGTGTATACACTTATGTTTTTCTGCTATGATAATATTTAAAATATTTTATACAATAATGTTAAAGTTTGATATCACTTAAGTAAGATCAGTTGAAAATTTCATAAAAATATCATCGTGCATTAAATTATCATGCCTCACATAAATATATCATTTGTCAATTAATTATATTGATTTATGTGATTATTGTTGGGTCTAGTTTTAATTAAGTACAACGAAAAGTCATTTCATCCTATATTGATATAATTAATTGATAAAACGATTTATATAATATATGATTGAGACAGAAAACTTCGTACCCATTATGAATGACACATTTACTTTTTTTAAATATCTGACCAAGTGAGATATTGTTGGAATTTATAGGTTGTAATAAATAATTATATAAATGTCATCTGTATAAGTTAAAATGATGTTATTTAATGTAAAATCAAGTTTATATATTTAACATTAATATAATATGAAAAATAATCAAAACAAAATAAATCTAATGTCGGTTATTTGGTTCACAAATTATGTTCATGTAATTTTCCCTCTCCCTAGGAAGATAGATAAGTTAATTTATGTACACACCATTTGAATGAATTATTTCAACTTTATGAAACAAAAGATGAGTAAATGTACACTTTAGGATTTATTTCATATAATTCATATAATTCTATCTGAAGATTCAATCTATCCGATATCCATTTTAGGATCTCATCCTTGACAGATTGTGATGGTGATTGAGTTAAATATTTTAGGTTTAGTATGGAGAGATTACTTATTATTTGTCTCCAAATTATATTCCAATAATATTATTTGTCTCAAATTTGGAATTTGGAAGTTATCATTTTATATATATAAATGTAATAGAAAAGAAAACAATGAAATATTCTAATAAGCCTTCTTCAACGAACTCAAACTCCTTAAAAATCTCTCGTTCCCTTCTTTATCTCCATTCCCATTTTCTCTCTCTCTCTCTCCTCTTTCTTCCTCAATTAACCTAAAAAACGATCAAGGAGAAGATAACGAATTATGGGGGCGTATAGAGCAGACGACGATTACGATTACTTGTTCAAGGTGGTTCTGATCGGAGATTCTGGCGTCGGAAAATCAAACCTCTTATCTAGGTTTTCACGAAACGAATTCAGCCTTGAGTCCAAATCTACCATCGGCGTTGAATTTGCCACTCGCAGCATTCAGGTCGACGATAAGATCGTTAAGGCCCAGATTTGGGATACCGCCGGTCAAGAAAGGTTTCCAACCTACCACCCTTGAATTATTTTTACCATTTACATGTCTGAATTACTTGTGATCTTGATTAGGGTTTTCAAATAAAATGAACTAATTTGCATAATCTATGTTAATTTTATAGGTATCGTGCAATCACAAGTGCATACTATAGAGGTGCAGTTGGTGCTCTTGTTGTGTATGACGTTACCCGTCATGTAACATTTGAAAACGTGGCGAGATGGCTTAAGGAGCTTCGTGACCATACGGACACAAACATTGTGATCATGCTTGTAGGAAACAAAGCAGACTTACGCCACCTTAGAGCCGTGTCTTCTGAAGATGCCAAGGCTTTTGTGGAAAGAGAGAAAACATTCTTCATGGAAACTTCAGCATTGGAAGCATTGAATGTAGAAGATGCTTTTACTGAAGTTTTGACAAAGATCTATCATGTTGTTGTTAGGAAGGCTCTTGATATTGGAGGTGATCCGGCTGCTTTGCCTAAAGGACAGACAATAAACATTGGAAGTAGAGATGATGTGTCGGCTGTCAAGCAAGGTGGGTGTTGCTCCTCATAATTATTTATTATATGTTATCTTAGGACTCAATATTCATGATGTCTATATTTCAAATTATGCAATCAACTATTTAATATTATTAGAATCAGTTTTTATCAAACAAAACACTTTGAAATCCTTACTATCTAGCTAGCTTCTTCCTTTGAATATTGTTGGATTGATCATGCATTTGCTGCGTTGCCTGCGTATAATAATACTAATCGATGTCTGAATAAACTATCAGAATGGAAATGGGTGGCTTTAGGTCATCTGCTGTTGAATAATGTTTGTTATTTGTTTTCAAAGCTCTTTTCCATGCTCCAAGTTACTGAAAATAAAAGTGGAGCCATATCCTTCGGATTAACTAGCTATGTCTGATTTCACCCCTATTTACTTGAGTCACGAGTATCTGTTCAAATCTGTATTGGGGGTGTATAGGGTTGAGTATGTAATGGTTGACCCAATTGAAAACCTAATTCAAACCCAAAATATTAATTTGGGTAAGTTAATTTGGTTTGGGTTGAGTTTGGGTTATATTTAATTTGGGTTGGATTAGAGTTATTTAAATTATTTAAATTAAATAAATTTAATTATTATTATTTTCATCATTAGCCTTAGGAATTCACACTCTTCTTACTCACTATATTATTATTTGATATCTCTCGTTACTTAGCAAAAGGAACACAAACAGACCTACACTCAAGTGGGGATACAAAATTAAGTTTTTTGAAATTTATTATTTATATATTTATTTTATACAATTCAGAAAAAACTGATCACAATTGTTAAAACTTATAGAAAAAAGTAACACATCTCTTTAAATCTCTTTAATACCTAGTTTGGTTTTAAAAATAATTTTTTTTACCGTAATTAATGCCTTGTTTATTCATTCCATCTATTATTTAATTAATTAATTTATTAATTAAAATATCCAAGTATTTTTAAACGAATCAAAAATATATTAAACCGATAAAAAAACGTATTAAACATTTCATAAACGTGTTAAACGGACCAAAACGTGATAAATGTGTCAAAAGTGTGTTAAATGGATTAAAAACATACTAAACGAGTCAACGACGTATTAAACGGATCAAAACAAGTTAAACTATTTGTTAAATATGTTTAAAAAAGTGTTAATTGAGTCAAAAACGTATTAAACAGAGCAAAATAAATCAAATAATTGTTAAACGGTAAAATGTGTGTTAAACGTGTCAAAAATATAATAAATGTGTTGAAATGAAATTTTAATTTGTCACCCAATTCAAAATTTAATTTGATAGTGAATATTAGTTAGGTAATACATGTTGATTGAGTTTATCTATTTACTCACGTAGTGGTGCCTATCTATCCTTTAAACAAACACATCATAAAGTACCTATCAAGTAATATACTAATTAATGTGAGATCCAAGTTTTAATTTGGCACATTATACCAATCTGCTCATGGTCGACTCACTATTAATCATTCATGTTTTACATTTGAGTCTAATTAACTAAAAACTTTACCATAAATAAGGACTCAATTTAGGCTTGGTTAGGTGAAGTCATGAGTTTCTGCACTAAGTCATTATCTAATTTTAATCTCATCTAAAATTGGACTGCAATTCCCCAATCTAGGCCATTTTTGCAACTCTCCGCAAAAAGAATCCATCACATTTATTAATCATTTTTTTAACTCAATTAAATTTTTTTAACACAATTTTTAAGCATCATTTCAACATTATTAATCAAGAAGTTTTTTTATCTACTATACAAGTCTAAAATGGTTATGTTGACAAATCTTTTCGAATCGTAGTTGTTCCCATGCCTAACATTCTTTCTAATTTCGGATGGGATGAGTGAACAAAATGATAGGTTTTGATTCGAGTTTATCGCTAAGATTGGATAAATAGATCGACTAGTCGAGAGATGAACTCAAATCGAGCTCCTCTCTAAGATCATCGATTTAAACTAGTTTTGACTTTTTTTGAGAGTTGTCACCTATTTTGTTTCTTTAAAAATTAGGGAAAAAATATATTTTTTCATAAAACGAAGAGAAGTTAAGAATGAATAGGGTAGATATAGAACACTTACGGATAGGGTGGATATAATGAAGGAAGAAGATAGAGAGAAGTTGATTTTGAGAGATTTCCTCAAAAATTTCTTGTTTGTTTCTGCAAATCAGGATCTTTTCCTTATATACCATTCAGTTCCCAAAATCAATTTTCCCGCCAATCTCACATTTTTGGCTACTACCTTATTATTAATTATTTATTTCCATATTAATAATTATTTATTCCTATATTGATAATAATTTAATTATTCCCATATTGATTATTCTAGTTTTAGGTTTGGGTTAGAAAACCTAACACTAACAATCTCTTGTATCATTAGCTCCCCTTCAACATTTGTTTGACGAGGAAACATGGGTGTTCCATATTTGATCTAAACCGAAAATTGGACCGAGTTCAAATCACCGAATTCCAATAAACCGAATTCAAATTATATTTTCTGTTTTCGAATTGAGTTCTAAATTGATTCAAATTTAAATACAATTTTCGGCTTGGTTTTCGATTTAGGTTTGAATTCAAAAACCAAACCAAAATCCGAATTCATTTTTTATTATTTATTTTTATTATATATTATATAATTTATTAAATATTATATATTAAATTATAATGGGTCTCCTACTATATCCCTAATATCCAATCCAATAATTCAGTAAATTCATTTTCCCTTTTGTTTAGCCGTCCATCTTCATGGTCCTTCCAGTTGTCTGCCTCATCTCTAACTTTAAAAATATCTAAATTCTTCAAATATTTATCTATTTCATTAGTAATATCACCACTGTCACCAACACATCTTCACTGCCATATATTGTCGTTGTCAACACTACTTTACTTCCATCGTTCAATCGCCGAATATTGGCGGTGAGTCATTAAGCTTAGTTTGCGGTATTTATATTTTTTTTATAATTGAAGTAGATAAAATATCTCTATCAATTTATCTATTTTTTTTAACTCTTTTAAGAAAATTCTTTTATCTTATTGGTAGGTGATGTTCTATATTTTGTCTGAACCGAATAACGACCGAATTCGAATAAACCAAAATCGAATTTATTCAAATCGGTTCGGTTTTCAAATTTGCTTAAATAAAATAAAAACTCGAACAAAAAACTTGAATAACTCAAAAACCGAACCGATGAAAACCCTACCTACCAAGAACACCACAATTAAATAATCCAACTTATTTCTAACTAACCCAAGTTTTACAATTTCAGAATCCAATCAAAATTAATCATTGCATGTAGACAATAAACGAAGGTTCTGTTAGCTCTTTGAACCATATAAATTGTCAAAATTGTTTCATAGAATATCTATGGTTCTTCAAACCGTACAAATTGTCTTAAAAGATTTATCAATTGTAAGTCATAAGAACAATTATAAAACTTTGCATCATATGGTTCTTCAAACCATATAAGTACTTGCATCTCATCCATGTTTTATGCCATACAATTTTCTGAAAGCAAGATCCAATATCTTGGGATTTCTTGAACCATAAAATATTGACACAATTTGGACTAGTGCTAAGTATGCTTGGGAAATGGATCAAACATCAATATCCTATCTTCAGGCCCAAAACATCTTCAAATATTACTTTAAATTGATCAATTTCTCTCAAGTTAACCCAATAATGATTATTTTTCCAACATAAGTTTCCTTCTCATTCTCTATGTTGTCGTACACTTGGAAGACCTGCAAATAAATAAATGAAGAACTTAATTTATCATAAATTTCTTCATCGAGAATGAGATTGTCGTGTTTTGTATCATGAGTATGTGGAGTATCTACTTTTTTTCCATAACAAAAATCATTGATAGGAGGCACGTCTTCCACTATTAAACAATCGTCATCAAAAGGGATTTCATCTTTGTTTAGAGCTGAATGTGTCAACGTGGAAGGCGTCGATTGTGAATGTGTCAATGAGAAATCTGTTGATTGTCACTCCTTTTCTACATATTCCTCATCATCTTCCAATAACTCGGATTCTAATATTGATTTTTTGTTTCCACCATATTGCCAAGAACGTCGCTCTAATACCAATGATATACCTTAACCTAGAATTAGGTATATATATTTTGAAAGTTAATGAGCAAGAGAATATAATTAAGAACAAAGAGAATATAAGAATTAATGGGGGAGATATAGAAACCTTATTGATATGGTGAATACAATGGGAAGATGAAGGAAGAAGTTAAAGAGAGAAGATAATGAATTGTTTGTATTTACAAATCAGGATCTTTTCCTTATATACCTTCCAGTTTCCATAACCAATTTTCCTGTCAATCCCACATTTTTTGCTATTGCTTAATTGTTAATTAGTTTTTTCCATATTATTAATTATTTATTCTAATATTGATAATAATTTATTCTCACCTTAATTATTTTAGGGTTAGTTTTGGGTTAGAAAATTTAACCCTAACAATTTCTCGGATCACTATGTTAGTGATCTTGCACAATGACAATTGACATGGAAGAAAGGTCATGTACATGTATGTCTTAGGGCAGGGACGTACGGAGCAAGGGCTGGGCTTAAGTTCACCCCTTGCTCATGTATAATTTTTTTTATTATATATATATATATATATATATATATATATATATATATTTTGAGAAAGGAATTTGAAGTTTTTTTTAGCATTATTTGAGAGATAGAAAAAGAAGAGGTTAGATATTTTTATTTTGTTTTTGTTTGATTTTAATAATTATTTAGATTTAATTATATTTTAGAATTTTTCTCATATAATTTTTAATACTTTTATAATTTATGAATACTTTTTATCTTTCAAATTTATTTATTTTTTTATATTCAAATTATAAATTATATTAAATAATTATTTTATTTAAATAATTAATATTAAAGTAGTATATTCCAATTTATCAAAAATAATATTATTATTATTATTATTATTTGTATAATATCTAATATAATCTTTTTCTAAATTATATTTTACGATTATTTTCAGTTATATATTATTCATTTTTTATTTTTTTTCTAAATATTATTTTTTATTTTTTTTATAAATTTGTCTTAATTATGAAATGAATCAATTCGACATTCAATAAAAACTGATATAAGAAAGTCTTTCAATAAAAATTAATTACTGTAGAAGAGTATTTTATTATTATTTACCTCTTACAAATTGAAATTTAATTAATTAATTATATAAAAACTCAATTAAAATTTTGTTTTATTAAATTTATTTCGATTTTATAATATATATATATATATTAATATTCCCTTATATATAAGAATGTCTCTCTCCAGGTGGAATGTTATAATAAAAAATAATATTTTTTTATAGTGGTAAAAGGACTTGATTCATTTTTTTCAATTTTTGCTATTATTTTCTTTTATAAATTTAAAAAAAAAATTAAACTCATGTTTATACCTAGTTAAATCTATAATTTTCTCATTATATTATTCAATGTCATCAAAATAAAAAATTTAAACTCATTTTAATTTTTTTCAAGCCCACCCTAACGGTAATTTCTGGGTCCGTCCTTGTCTTAGGGCTACAAATACAAAGAACCTAAAACCAATATAGCTTAGGATATAAAATAGGCAAAACCTAAAATAATACAAAAAACAGGTTTATCCCTTTAAATGATTAAATTTAATTGAAGGATCATCCATATAATTTTCTTATAATTTTTGGTCAATAAACTTAAGTTATTGACACAAGTATGAGTAAATGTTACAAATAATTCAAATAGCCCTTAGTGAGAATGGTTTGTTCATTTTTATTCATAAAAATATTCTAAGGCATTTTATATTTTTAAATTTTTAGAAAATTATTTGAAGCAATTTAAAATTAAAATGAAATGAAAAAATAAATGTGCAAAGTAAATAGGCCTCTAAGCTACAGTGTAGACCTGAGATCTTGAGATAAAATGGTTTGAAAGAAACAGCAGGGATAAAGAATGTATTAAACCTGAATTAGTTGGTAGTTTAGGAATGATTTAACAAGATCAAGTATATGGGATTATTTTGTAAGGAGCATCTTTTTTTTTTTTTATAGAATCCTTTATTCATTATCGAACCATCTATAGTGGTCATATCAGTTCAACTAAGTTATTTAATAATTTATTTTGACTTGAGGTCTTTTTATGGATACCATTTTAAGCTTATTGGACTCCTTATGTTAGCAAATATACTGAATTTCATTTTTTTTCTTATAAATCAAATAAAAAATTAATGTCAAAATATATTTTACTTTTTATTTTATTTTATTTTACATCATTTATTTTATTATTTATTCACCCATAATATTCAGTATATTTATTAAAGAATTTATTTATTTATTTTGTCTGACATTTAATTAATTCAAGATCCGACTTGACATTATTTCAAGAATTTATTGTTTTTATTATAAATTACGTGAAATGAGCTCATTTATAAATTTTATAAATTATTTTTATAATAATTTCGAGATTTAAAATTGGATTGAATTTTATTAAATATTTCTTTACCGTATCATCCCTCATTCAAAATAGTTAGACAATTTGCATTGGCATTCATGAGCATTTAATCAATAAGTACACAAATAAGTACACAGGTAAGGTCGTACAAGACATACACTCTATTCTACCTTCATATAAATCCAAACATGCAAAATTGTGCACATATAAAGTTGATCTTGAGTGTTATCCTATTGTTAGACTTGTTTTCTTGTTTGTTTTGTGGTATAAATGAGTCATGTCATTCTAAACAGTAGTTTGGTTCGAGTAAAGTATTACATCCGGTGAGCACTAAAACTCTACCTACTTAATTTATAAATTTAAAAATAATTATTTTGATTATTTTTTAATTAATAAAATCAAAATAATTAAACCAAGGCTCAAACCTAATCAAACAATTAATTGAATTAATTATTATAATAATTAAATCCCAATTAATTATGAATAATGGCCAAATAAATAAATAAAATAATTTGGGATAAATATTATACCTATTTTATCTCAAATTAATTCTAGAAAAAATCAAGGGGATGAAAATAAATAATTTAGAATGACTGTTATATCCATTTTATCCCAAATAAATAATTTAGGATGACTGTTATATCCATTTTATCCCAAATAAATTATTTATTTAACCCAAAAATATAAAAAATAATAATAAAATAAATTGCAAAATAAATGTCATATTTATTTTAAATATTTTGTGTATTTTAAAGATTTAAAAATAAAACCAAAATGGTGAAAGAAAAATAAATTTCAAATTAATCCTTAAGATTTTAAAGAAAATAAATAAATTTGTGATCATGTGTAGCCAAAATTCGGAAGAATTGCTGCAGCAAGAATTAGAGACATCGGATAGGCGTTGGAATCCAACGCCTAGGAGTTGCCCGCGTCGCCTGCTGCAACTAAAGAAGATGTGCGCGCGAAGCACAAGATTGTCAAACAATTGCTCCAACGTGGATGGATCGCTCCGCGCCCACATTCTCTCCCAACATGGCGTTGTTTCATCCCTGGATCGTCGTCTTCATCGCGACACCGGAAGTATAATCATCCACAGCCAATTTTGATTTCTCAAAGATGGAACTTCGTCATTTCTAGATGGTTTGACTCCATTCAGAAAGTGAAATAGTCACCCTACTTCGGTGATCATTTGCCCTAAATTTAGGATCGCCATGATGGCCTACACCAACAACTGGTTTGAAGAACAACTAAAAAACTATTTATGACATTTGACTAATTGAGGCCAACTTGATCCTCAAATAGAATATAAGAGTCTACAAAATAGACTTCTTGATGAATCTGAAGAGAAGAGATTACCTCTCAATCCCTCAATTAAAATATTTCAAAATTCCATCATTGAAGCTCATGCTTTCTAGATTTTTCAAAATTATGTATAAGACCTTAAAGTTTGGATCCAGGCATCCCTAAGGTCTAAAGAGTGTTCTTCAATCTTAGGTAAACTTCCAATCACCCTCTAATTCAATTTTTTAGTTTGAAATTGAAATTTTTATATTTTAGTTTTCATAAGTCTGTATATTGTCTAGTTGTTTGATTTTTTGATTAGAAAACGATCCTAGGATCATCTACAAGCTTTCTATTAAAGTTGGAATATGTCTAAAATAGAAACAACCAAATTTGAATTTGGAAAATCAAAAATCAGATTTTTTTTGTTCTTCAGCTAATCCTCAAGAACAACAACCCAAAAGGCTTCTCAACATGTTTCTAATGATGTTGGTCACCTATTTGGATCATTTTTTATCCATCCCGGTCATGTTTGATCAAAATCAAAAATTTCAAAATAAATGAAACTTTTATGTTCTTGAATTGGTCTAATTGAACAGCTAGTGTTCATGTTTATGTACCAATCAATTATATGAAGTATAAGTAATCTATTTCCAAAATCTATACACTTCATTAAACTCTGAAAACCAATATCTGATTTTGGCCTTCAAAATATTTTGAATAAATTGAACATCATCCATGTCGAATGATACCTTAAGATGATGTTAATAATGTTCCTGAGAGCTTTGTGAAGTTACCCAGGCCCTTGGATTAAAAGATCCGGGCCTTAATCAAAACTACAAAATCTGTAGTTTTAATGTTCTTGAGAACCGAAAAGTCCGACTATGACTGAGACATCCGATCGAGAATCTTCCCTTGGGACTGAGAGGTCCGATCGAGGTTTTCCAGCCAAGAAAGAGAGGTTCGACCGAGATTTTTTAAATAGTATGAAGAGGTCCAATCGAGGATTCTTACATCCGACCAAGAAATCAAACTTGGGACCGAGTAGACTCGCACTCGATTGAGAAATCCCGAACCTAGGACTGGTGGCTTCGACAGCCTGACCGAGAATCCTGAGCTAGAACTGAGGGACTACAAACCTAGGACCAAGGGTTTTTAGCTCTGACTGATAAAATTCACCTAGGACCGAAGACATCTATCCTAAGGCCTGTTTAGTTTCAATTTTCAAAAATTATTTTTGTAAGTTTGAAATTTCAAACCATTTTCTATAAAATCCTAAAATAATATAAAAAAATGATTTAAAAATATTTTTGGAATAATTTTAATAAAAAATATTTTGATGAAAGCTTGTTTGAAATTTATTTTTAAACCTTAATACATTTAAACTAATGTTCTTTAAGTATCTTCCTCCCTAGTCATCATCTTTAGCAACATTTATAAGCATTTAAATATTGTTATAATTTTTAAATATACAAAACCTATGCTTGTCAAGGACCAGAAGAATAATTGGTTAAAATAAAAATTTATACAACCAATTTCAAAAGCCAAAATGTTATAAAATAGAGACCATTTTTAAAATGGGTACGAAGTAAGAAGCGCGAATCCCTTTCCCGAGTATATCACCAAACTTCGAACTAAACGAAACTCTAGTAAAAAATATGGTTGTACACGTACACCTTTTATTAATTTTTAAAAATCAATTGGTGACTCTATTTCAAATCAATTATCTTTTAAATTATTATAAATACAAATTTCTAAAAATCAAATTTTAATTTGATTATTGCAAATCTAAAAAGTTTATATAAACTTTAACTCAAATTAATTATTTTCATAACTAATTTTAAACTGTCAGGATTTATTTAAAATCTTTAAAAATAATGTTATATTTTCAAAAGATTCCTAACATGCAAATTGATATTAAAATTTTCGAACCTCGAGCTTTTCATGTACAAGGATTTTTCACGGGTTACAATATTCTAGCCACTATGATAGGAATTAAATTGTTTAACTCAAAAATATAATCTTAGCTTTTGAAAAATGTTGTATCACGTTTTCAATTTAATAGTCATATCCCAAAAGGTACAACACCTAAGGGATGCATATGTTTTATCTTAATAAATGTCTAGACTTTCAAAGGGTACATAACCTTAACAATATTTTCAAGAAGTACACGCTTGGAGTCGGTACTTATACAATTATGTGCAAAAATTGTTGATGAGGAACGATAACTTATTATAAAATGAGTAATGTTGCGAGAAAAAAAACTAGAATACATGGGATCGACCCCATCCTTTGTCGATGAGTCGTTCGATATGACGTAGGCATTGTGAGGTGGGGGGAAATTCTCGATTGAGTTGATATTCCCTGGTTTATGGAGGTGGTTTACCTTCCTATAATATTGGTGATTGATACTCTCTTATGATTCACTTAACATAAAAAACATGGATACTCTCTCCAATTCGGTTGTTTTTTGTGCCCAAACAACTAAACCTCATCACTACAACCCTAACGTGACTACTATATATGTATTTTGTGTATGTATTTATAGTATAATTGAACATCTTAAAAATGTTCCTTCTTTAAAACAAACAAAATTTTGTAAATGTTTTGAATTTCCAATAAAAAACGATGTCCATGCTGAAGGTTATCGCCCTAATCCCATGGAATCTATGGACTGACCCCCATCATGAGGTTTTTATAAACTTCAAGTTAAACAAAACCTTCATAATGCAAATTTGAAGGAGGTGGAGCCCCATGGGACGAGATTACTTTATGGGAGAAAAGAAAATGTGCTTGACCATTGAGGATTCCGAGCTATCTTGATGATGAACAACAAGAATATTCTATATTTAAAGCTATTTGTAGAATCAATGTCTTTAAGGAAGCTCTTGCAAGATAAATACATATATACTAACATAACTTTCGAGACAATCCTCGAGAAGAATTTCATTGACTTCCAACAATGGACAAAAATGGATGTCAAGAATGGAGAAATCCCTCTAACCTTGGGCTCCTCCATTATGACAATAACGGTCCTTTTGGCCCACTTCATCCTGGCTCTAGCGGGTGACAAGTCTTCCTCTAAAATCATATTTTTGTTCGCAGCTTTGACCGCTCCATTAGTTTGAGGTCTATATGGTGAAGACTTGTGATGCTTAATTTTGAATTCTTCCAATAGCTCGAGTACATTCCCTTGAATGTGTTAGTCATTATCGAATATCATCGAATGGGGAACCCCATATCGACCGATGATATTACTCCAAATGAACTTTGCCATAAAGGAGGATTTGAGGATCTTGAAGGATGATGCGTCAACCCATTTGGTTAAATAGTCAATGGCGACTAGAATGAACTCATGGTCGTTGGAGGTGTGGGGATTAATCTTTCCGATGATATTGATTCTCCATGAGGAAAAAGGCTATGGAGAACGGGAGTATACTTCAAGTTAACATAAATTTAGCATTGATGACACTTCTTGACATAAGAAATACAATCCTGTTCCAAATTATGTCAATATTTTCCGAAATGAAAGATCTTCTTCTAGAGTGCCATGTTGTTCATGTGGGTACCATAATTCCCATCATGTACTTCTTTTATGATCTTTATAGTCATTGATTGATCTACATTGAGCATGTTTTGTCCATTGAAAGATCGATGACGGTAAAGAATGTCGACTGCCACTACATAGTTGGTGGGGAGTTGGCAAAGAACATGTCGTTCTTTCTTCTATATAAGTGTGGAGGATATTCTCCCTTCTCTATGAAGACTTAGATTGGCTCGTACCAGGTCTTTGCAACAACATCATCATTGGAGATGATTTTCTTCTCGTAGATGTGATTGTTCCTTTGTTTGATCTTTAGATGTTTGATTTAATTCCCTGAGGAATCTGCAACATTGCTGTGAGCATAGTTAGAGTATCGAAAAATCTTTTTTGGTTTTTCGTAGTGTATGAAAATAAAACTCTCGAGCTTGTCTAGGAGTAAGATAGGAATAAACGGTTGCACACATTCTACAAAATGCCCTAAGTCTAGACTAGGTGATTTGAAAACAAGTTCAATTTTAATCTTTCTAATTTTTTTTCTTTGAGGCGTACATCAGTAATCAATCTAGTAAATTCAGGTGGAAAACAAAGCATGATATTTTATTTAACTGTATTTTAATATCATAGTTTGAATTACATAAATTTAGCGAGGAAGAAAGATAGTTTTCAGCTAGAGGAGTTTGAATCATGAAGAGGAAGCTAGACTTTGTATTTCCTATTTATCTAGGTTTCAAAGGACTGAGATAACATTAACTTCAAAGTCATTGAGTTCCACTTCTTGAATTATAAAAGAAGTGGTCAAGCCAACAACCGTGTAATTCTCCCCTTTAATAGTGATGACCTTCCCTTCATGAAAAAACATCAGGTTTTGGTGTAACGTTGACGCAACAACCCTTGTCTGGTGTAACCACGGCCTCCCCAATATCAAATTGTACGAAGGTTGCATATCTATCACCATAAATCCACCTCAAATTGTGCACCAACCACTTTAATAGTGGTCTTAATGTTTCTCATTATCTCCCATTTCGACGTATCGATTCCTCGCACGCATAAGTCTAAGGGAAACAATTTGTCTTGGGAAATACATATTTGGACCAACGTACGCCATTGACATAAGTTAAGTTCTAACCCATTATCAATCAATAACATGGGAACAAGTTTGTCCTCCATATGCATAGAGATGTATAGGGATTTGGTATGACTAGAGCCCTAAGATGGTAGATACTTATCATTGTTGGAAAATGAAAACTATGCATGATTATAGACACCAACTCTATAGGGGTTGAATCAATTGAGATGACTTTGTGATTCAATTCTGTAAGCAAAGCTTGTCGCTGTTCAACTGATGACATCAAAAAATCCCAAATGGATATACTAGCACTCATCTTCATGATTTGTGCTAATATTACATTAGGAGTAGGAGCATGAATGACCTCTTATACTCTTTCCTAAGCAAGCGCGGCTTTGGAAGCCTCACGTTGCTTGTCTGATTCAAAGGCTTTTAAGAAAGTAGCCTTAAACTATGTACCGGCTCTAGGTGCATTTACGCTGGTATTTACTTTTAATGGGCTTTAATCGTCTTTGATGATTTCCCAATTAAAGTTGACATTGCTTGTTTCAAATCTAGATTAATTGAATTTATCCCTGTATTATTGGCTCCTCAACTCAATAGAAAAATCAAACTCCATGTCGAGTTCTACCTTTCCTGAGATTTAATAGATAGGCAAGTCACTAGTGCTAAACAATTTTTAAATGTTACAATAAGTAATTTTATTTTGATCCTAGTATTGGATTTAACGTTTTTCTTAATCTTTATTCGCATTTTTTCAAAAATGTCTTAATATTATGGAAGAGGGTTTTTATTTTAATAACGGTAAACTTTCTCTCAAAATACACCTAGTATTTTACTTATCTCATAGTTTTTGTTTTTATTCTTCAAAAATATCTTTTAAGGGTGAGCAATCGGATAAAATCTTAAATCTAAACAAAAATTACTCAATCCGTAATCCAAAACATTTTACTAATTAATACGGATAAATATTGATTGGATTAAGTATGGTTTGGTTAATCCAAACTAAAAAATATTTATATATTTGTAAATGTCATCTTAAAATTATTTAATAATTTTAAATTAATTAAATTATTCAAATTCAATTTGAATTAAACTCAATCCAAATTTAATTCAAAACAAAATAGTTAATTCAATTTTGTAATTCAGATTCGGTCTGAATTATTCCGTCATATGTTCACCTTTTGGATTAAGAAAATCTAATTATTTAATTTATTTTATTATTTAATGTTTAATATTTAATATTTTTAATTATAAAATAATTAGTATTAAATTTATAATGTTATAAAATAATTATTATATTAAGATGAAATATAATTTAATGGAAAAAATGAAAAAAAAAGTTAAGATAGTTTGGATAATTTGATAATTTTAATTCAATCCGAATTAATCAGATTCAGACTCAATCCGATCCGATCTCAATCCAATCCGAAATATCCAATCCGAAATATCCAATCCAAATTAGTATTTTGAATTCAGATCGGATAAGATTTCATATTAATCCACCTAATACTGATCCCTAGATATATAGGGTTTATTCTAATAGTGATACATTTTTCCTCAAAATGTCCCTTATATACATAGGTTTTACTTATACTTTATTTATTTGTTTTGTTTACATATTTCAAAAATGAACCTATTATTGACTTATGAGCTTTATTCATTGTTCCAAAACCGTGGGTCGAAAATTAATATGATCCTTCTAACAATTCGATCCCTTTTCTCTCTTTTTTTTACGAATATTAAAATATTTTTGAGGGTTTATATTAATCCTCAAACATTGTGGGTCTAAAAAGATCTACGTTTTTTCTTTTTTAAAAGGTATTTCTTCAGGTGTCTTTTAACCTAACTTTGAAGATTTGTTTTCTCGAGATTTTAACCACTCTTAGCAATAGTAAGTCATCAAGTAAAACCAATTTGATATCTTCTACTTCTTTTTAAAACCATCATTAGCATTGAGATCTCTTATTCACATGTACTTATGATAGGATCGGTGTTTCCAATAGAGACTAGGGTCTGACTATTGATAACAATTTATGACAAATGATTCGATAGAAATCCTGTTAGGGATTAATATCTCTTTCTATTCTTCACAAATCCTTCAAAATATTGAAACGGTTTCAAGGGCGGAAGTGTTCGTCGGATTTGAAGCTTTGAACCAATGAAAGATGAATGACATAAAGTAAAGAACACAGGGAGTTGTTTATGGATGTTCGGAGCAAACTCTCCTACGTCACCCCTTCTTCCACAGCCGGAAGAATTTCACTAAACTTTTTGAATCAAATACAGTTTACTGAACTAGCTAACACTCTATTGAACAGAACAACCTTGGTTCAACTTATAATATGAAGAATAATATTATCACAGCTAGAGAGTGTTTTAATTCTTTCTCTCTTGAGCTTGAATGATGTAAGAAATCAGTAAAGCAAGAGTGATTTAGTAAGACAGTAATGTGAGCAAGGTGACCAGTTATTCGTTCGTTGTCCTTGAGCATCTATTTATAGTAGAAGGACACCAACGATCGAATCTTCTTCATGGACACGTGGAAAGCATCCATTGGAAGACCTTCCATAAAATCAGAAATCTGCAGACTCTAAGCAAACGGATCGTGGCCGTACTGAACTAGTACTGCGCCGAATATCCTCTATGATATTGTCTTGTACTAGACAAACCGTTGGAAGGACATTTGCGTACGTGGCGTTCGTTTATTGGATACAATTAGCTGGCTTGTCAGACTGCACAGGAGTGAGTGGAGCAAAGTAGATGACAGCTAGTTGATCGTGGGTACAGGTATGCTAACTTCAAACGGCTACTAAAGTGAGGCATTAAATATGCTCAATTAGACTGCCTAGTCTAAGAGAGTTAGACGTCGATGTCTAATCGCGTGTTCCATTAGACCACCAAATCTAATAGAGTTAGACTGCAATGTCTAACTACGCATCCCTTCAGACTTGTTTGAAGGAGTTGTAGAATTTATATACTTAATGATCTAACAACTCTTTCATTTAGATCTAATGCGGAAAAATAATTTAAACTTACCTCCAGCCATTCTTCTTGATACTTTAAAGTTTCGATCTTCTAAAACCGATTTATCTCTTATCGATGGTGTTTTTCTTAGATGAGATAATGGCCTTAGGGACCTTAACACTATATTTATAATCCCTCTCTTTCCATCAAAGAGACCTTAATGGGTAGTTACTAGTTAGTGGGTAGTTATTCCAAACGGGTAGTTATTACTAATTAGTGGGTAGTTATCCCAATTATTAAACTTTAATTTATTAATTAAACCATTTAATTCCAACATTCTCCCACTTGGTTTAATAAATAAAATCATATCACAATAAGAAATTTGATACATGAATCATAGCGATAAATCCTCTAAAATTGAGAATCATCTTCTATGTATCACAATGCATCACATTTCTCAATAACAACCCATAAAACTCAATGAATAAACCATATGTTTATTCTAGGTCCGAACTTTATTATTTCTCAAAAACGATCAATATGCGCATAACGTAAATCAAATATGAGAAATCATTACTTATTAGAGTTTCACTTAAAACATTGTTCTAACAATAAATAAAATCATAAAACAGAACTAAGTCCCATTCGTTCTACATGATCCTTGAAATTCTTTGGTGGCATGCCTTTAGTCAAAGGATCAGCAATCATCAACTTAGTGCTAATGTGTTCAATGACCACTTTCTTTTCCTTAACACGTTCTCTAATGGCTAAGTATTCAATGTCGATGTGTTTACTTCGACTACCACTCTTATTATTCTTAGCCATAAAGATTGCAGCTGAGTTGTCACAAAACAATTGCAATGGCCTAGAGATAGAATCCATAATTCTAAGCCCATCAATAAAACTCTTCATCCATACACCATGCGAAGTAGCCTCAAAACACGATACAAATTCGGCTTCCATAGTGGAGGTTGCAATCAATCTCTGCTTTGCACTCCTCCAAGATACAGCTCCACCAGCAAGCATAAAAACATAATCAGATGTTGATTTTCGTGAATCAATACATCCAGCAAAATCTGCATCGGAGTAGCCTACCACTTCTAGAGTATCAGTCCGTCTAAATGTAAGCATGTAATCCTTCGTTCCTTGAAGGTATCTCATCACTTTCTTTGCAGCTTTCCAGTGGTCTAAACCTGGATTACTTTGATATCTTCCCAATACCCCAACAATAAATGCAATGTCAGGTCTTGTACAAACTTGAGCATACATCAGGCTTCCAACAGCAGAAGCATATGGAATGTTTTTCATTTGTTCTCTTTCGAGATCATTCCTTGGGGATTGGTTCAAACAAAATTTATCACCCTTAACAACGGGAGCTATACTTGGTGAACAATCTTTCATCCGAAATTTTTCTAAAAGCTTATTGATATAGGTTTCCTGAGACAGACCCAAAACTCTTCTTTTTCTGTCTCTATGTATCTTAATGCCAATGACATAAGACGCATCACCCATATCCTTCATATTAAAGTTCTTAGAGAGAAATTGTTTCACCTCATATAACAAACCCTTGTCATTTGCAGCAAGTAGAATATCATCCACATATAGAACAAGGAAACAAAACTTGCTCCCACTGACCTTTTGGTATATACAATGATCCATAACATTCTCTACAAAACCAAACGAAGAGACAACATCATGGAATTTCAAATACCATTGACGGGAAGCTTGTTTCAATCCGTATATGGATTTCTTAAGCTTGCATACTAAATGCTCACCATTACTAGAGGAAAATCCTTCAGGTTGTTTCATGTATACCTCTTCCTCTAGTTCTCCATTGAGAAAAGCCGTTTTCACATCCATTTGTTGCAATTCTAAATCAAAATATGCAACTAATGCCATGATTATGCGAAGTGAATCTTTCTTTGATACAGGAGAAAATGTATCCTTGTAGTCAATTCCTTCCCTTTGAGTGAATCCCTTAGCAACAAGTCTTGCTTTATATCTTTCAATGTTGCCCATTGAGTCTTTCTTTGTTTTGAAGACCCATCTACATCCAATGGCTTTTACACCATCAGGCAACGCGACAACATCCCAGACTTCATTGAAAGTCATAGAATCCATCTCATCCTTCATGGCGTCATGCCAGAATTTTGATTCTGCACAACTTATAGCTTGTGAAAATGTTTCAGGATCATTTTCGACTCCGACATTAAAATCTGATTCTTGTAGATACACAATATAATCATCAGATATTGTTGATCTCTTTATTCTAGTAGATCTTCTTATTGTTGGATCAACATTATTTTGTAAAACTTGTTGATCAACTGGTTGCATAACTCTCTCAGGTAACTCTTGAGAAATTTGATCTACTGGTTCATTTTCAACAACTTGTGGATTTTCAGTAATTGTTCTTACAATAACTGATTGTACTGGAGGGTTATTGTTAACAACAATCAATCTATCACTTGGGCATGATGGTTGCACATCATAATGATCTTTATCTGGAACGGTGTTCCAGGATCGGTCGCTCCCACTAATCAAGTCATTCTCAAGAAATTTTGCATTTCTCGATTCCACAATTCTAGTGTTGTGAGTAGGACAATAGAATCTATAACCCTTAGATCTTTCGGCATATCCAATAAAATATCCACTAATAGTCCTTGGGTCTAGTTTCTTTTCTTTCGGATTATAAACTCTTACTTCACACGGACATCCCCAAACGCGTATATGTTGCAAACTCGGTTTCCAACCTTTCCATAATTCAAATGGTGTTTTTGGGACAGCCTTGGTTGAAACTCGGTTTAATATATACACAGCCGTTTTTAGAGCATCGATCCATAATGACTTTGGAAAATTGGAGTTACTCATCATACTCCGTACCATGTCTATCAAAGTTCGGTTTCTTCTTTCTGCAACCCCATTTTGGTCCGGAGAACCAGGCATAGTATATTGGGGCACAATACCATGTTATTGAAGAAACTTAGCAAATGGACCAGCCACTTGTCCCTTCTCAGTGTATCTACCATAATATTCTCCACCTCTGTCTGTTCTCACAATCTTAATTTGCTTATCGCATTGTTTTTCTACTTCCGCCTTGAATACTTTAAAGGCGTCTAAAGCTTCATCTTTAGAATGAAGAAAGTAGATATTTATATATCGTGAGTAATCATCAATAAAAGAGATGGAGTATTTCGGACTAACCATATCCATATCAGGACAACAAATATCTGAATGGATAATTTCTAAAATGGTTGTACTCCTTGTAGCACCTTTCTTGGATTTATTGGTCTGCTTTCCCTTAATGCAGTCCACACATGTATTAAAATCAGTAAAGTCTAAAGTACTAAGTACTCCATCTTTTACTAATCTTTTAATTCTATCAATAGAAATGTGTCCCAATCTACGGTGCCATAAAGTAGAGGAATCTTAATTTATAACACAACGTTTTACACCAGATTGATCATGTAAAGTATTATAAGCAGGGTCATTTTGTAAATTAATAGAAAAAAGACCATTCAACAGTGTACCATTTCCAACATTACTAGATTTATAGAATAAAGCAAACGACATTCCATAAAAGTTGAAAGAGTATCCTAAAGGTACAAGCTTTGAAATAGAAATTAAATTCCTAGTAAAGTTAGGAACATAAAAGGTCTTTTCTAAACACAAATTAAAACCACTACTTAAAATTAAATAACATGTCCCAACAGCCTCCACACGTGATTGCATCCCATTTCCGGAATAGATGCGTTCTTCATTTAGTGTTGGCTTCCTTAGGTTTCGCATACCCTGTAAGGTATTAGAAACATGGATTGTAGAACCAGAATCAATCCACCATGTGTTATAATTAATATCAACCATATTAGATTCATAACAGACAAAAGAGATTAAATTACCTTTCTTCTCAAGCCATATCGGATACTTTAGGCAATCCTTTTTAACGTGTCCTCTCTTATTACAAAAGAAACACCTTATATCATTTGGGTCTTTCTTAATCCCTCCGGTTGCCGATAATTTTCCTTTCCCTTTTGGCTTATGAGATTTCTGGTCTTTTCCATGTGTAACTATAAATGCACTCTCACCCAAATCCATTGACAACCTATTCTCTTCCTGAACACACATGGTCATAAGTTCATTAATTGACCATTTCTCCTTATGTGTGTTGTAGGAGACTTTAAAGGCTCCGTACGCAGATGGAAGGGTCGCTAGTATGTAGTGCACCAGGAAAGACTCTGACATATCAACCTCAAGTCTTTTTAGTTGAGCCGCAATGTCCCGTAGCTTCATGATATGCTCACGCACACCCCTCATAGTAGTGAGCCTCGTGGTTGTGAACTTGATTATAAGAGTACTGGCAAGAGCTTTATCAGAAGTTACAAACTGTTCATCAACTCCTTTCAGTAATGCTTTGACATTTTTATGCTCTTCAATTGAGCCACGAATACTCTCAGATATTTTAGTCTTTATGAACATCATACTGAGACGATTAGATCGATCCCATCGTTCATGAAGAAGTAAATCATCCGTAGTACTCTCATCATCAATGATTGGCTCATCTTTCCTTATAGCATCATCAATGTCTAAACATCCCAAATGAAGCAAAATCCTTTCTTTCCAGATCTTATAATTATTACCCACAAGTTCGGGAATCTCACACTTGATATCAGTAACAGTACCAGGTATCATAACTGTAAAATTCAATTATACATGTTTAAAATAAGTTGAGGCAAATAAACAAAATCATGTTTACCAATGTAAATCATGCTTAAATTAAAATATATCTAATGACATAAAACTTGCCTGTGGGCTAAAGATTCAATTCAGTCAGATACATTCATAACCTTATGATAAAACTATCAAATCATTCATTTTCTTAACTCCTGTGGGTAATTAAAAAAAATATATAACATGATATTTCATCCCAATTAATCACATACAAATAATAGAAATTCCTGTGGGATAAAATCTATTATATTAATGAAATTAATTACAATAATGTTAATATGATTCCAAACAATTATTTTTCAGCCTAACTAAAGATGCTGTGGCTATTCTTTAATTAGCTAAATCAATCGAATCATTTGACATTTTAATTCACAATAACATTTATAAAATATACTCAAATTATAAATAACGTGAATCAACCATAATAATTAAATGAACGAAACTTTCTTGAATTAGTGTAGAAATATTATAAATAAGTTTCATTAAGAAAGAAGGCAGAAGTTTTTAAGGCTCTGATACCAAATGTAGAATTTATATACTTAATGATCTAACAACTCTTTCATTTAGATCTAATGCGGAAAAATAATTTAAACTTACCTCCAGCCATTCTTCTTGATACTTTAAAGTTTCGATCTTCTAAAACCGATTTATCTCTTATCGATGGTGTTTTTCTTAGATGAGATAATGGCCTTAGGGACCTTAACACTATATTTATAATCCCTCTCTTTCCATCAAAGAGACCTTAATGGGTAGTTACTAGTTAGTGGGTAGTTATTCCAAACGGGTAGTTATTACTAATTAGTGGGTAGTTATCCCAATTATTAAACTTTAATTTATTAATTAAACCATTTAATTCCAACAGGAGTTAGATGCCAACGTATAACTACGTTTCCCATTAGACTAGCACGTCTAATGGAGTTAGACCTCAACTTCTAACTACGTATCTATTAGACTGTACATCTAACTACGTATCTATTAGACTGCAACGTCTAACTACGTATCACTTCAGACTTGTCTGAATGAGTTAAATGCCAATGTCTAACTATGTTTCTCAATAGACTACCACAGCTAAAGGAGTTAGACCTCAACGTCTAACTACGTATCTGTTAGACTGCAATGTATAACTATGCATTTATTAGACTACAACGTCTAACTACGTATCACTTCAGACTTGTCTGAAGAAGTTAGACGCCAACGTCTAACTACGTTTCCCATTAGACTACCACATCTAATGGAGTTAGACCTCAACGTCTAACTACGTATCTGTTAGACTGCAATGTCTAGCTACGTATCACTTTAGACTTGTGTGAAGGAGTTAGACGCCAACGTCTAACTACGTTACACATTAGACTACCACGTCTAATGGAGTTAGACCTTAACGTCTAACTTTGTAACACGTCTAATTAGCCTACTTAGACCACGTCTAAGTTAGCCAAGTCTGATGCACCTGCACTGAAACAATTAGACATCTTAGCTTATTTATAACTAAGTTTTAACAATAATTAAGTTTTAATTACATATCATCAAAATATTGTTGGCATAGAATATGTTTATTCTCTTAATTATTTTATTCAAAATAATTTGACCCAACAATTTCCTCTTTTTGATGATGTTAAAACATAGTTAAAGATATTTAAGACAAATAAATACAATCGATAAATAGCAAAGTAGTAACAAAGGACCATATATTCATACTTTCAATGGAGGAGATAACATAATAAAAAAAATCCCAAAACAGCAAAAAGATTGGGTCTTTTCTTATCCCCTTCTACACTTAGTTCTCCCTAGGCTTAAGGCCACTTCATTTCCCCATTTTTAACATCATTGGGATCGGTAGATTCCTACTGATCACTTTCGTCTAGAAGGATCTCCCGATTTCTTTTCTTGAGCTTAAGCCTTCTTGCCTGAATATCGTAGTCAAGAACCTTTTGGTAGGTCAAGACTCTGGAAGATTTGATGAGGATTTCAGGTCCCCCAACACTTGAGATGACAGTAGGAAGCAGCATGCTGAGAGGGGAAGGATACCTAGGGGACCTCCTTTCAGGTGAGATCATAGCCATAAAGTTGTTGAAAATTATTTTTGACCAATTGATTGTTGTCCACTTAGTGATAGCAATCATTATCTCAAAGACCATCTTCTAGTATGAGTTGGAAAATTCCTTGGCCAAAAGGGACCTGGAAATGATATCGTTGAGTAGGGAAAACTCAACTTTCAGGGCAGACCTTATTCTGTGAGATTTGATAGGAACGAGAATCCCATCATGAGTAGTATCGGAGAAGACAAGCCCCATCTCAGACAGGACTTCCTCAGAAGATGTAGGGAACTCAGACAGCCCCTCGGTCGGAAGATCAATGAATCGAGCGAATGATTCTTCGGTGAAGCAAGCAATATCATAAAAAAAATTCCCACGACAAGCCTGTTGTTGTATAAGCCTCCATATTTAAAGAATTCACGAACCTCGGGATCGTGAATGATGACGGGAGCTTTGAGAAATTTTCAAGGCCTGACGTTTTGAGGGATTCAGACATGACAACCATTTCAGGAATCACCAACGTGGATACAAAATCGAAATCTATTTGAAGGGTGGATGGTGCAAGAGAGCCCATTTCGAGAGAGAGACGCGAAAATTTCTTATAGAATTCTAAGAGACGCACAAAGATTTCTTAGAGAGAGAAGCAAAAATTCACAGGGGAGATATTGAATATCTTTGAATATGACTGTTTCTCTTATACAAGAAGGCTGACATATGACTGATAACCACAATGATTATATGAACGATCAAAAACTTAAAAACATGTTCCCAAGAGACGCATCATTTAAAATAAGCAGCATTTAAGGTATAATCATAAAAGTCTATCATTAATGTAATACGTGTAGTGGAAGGACATCATAAATTTTAGTCATTCTTTTAGCATTGAAAGACACACATGTCTTCAATTTATTGAAGAGATAACTGTTCGATTTTTGGCGGGAATAGTACATAGGCAGATAATGAAGCAGGGACAACTGTCCCCATTCACCCAAGGATGAAGAGTCTAATGATGTACTTAGTTAAAATTTTAACTTACTGTCCACATTCGATGCATCTAAGATGGATAGGCGTCTATTAGACGTCGATGTCTAATCACGCTTGTCTTCCCGACAACCAAAAGTCTATTAGACTTTAGGCATCTAATTACACATAAACACCACGTGCTAGACGTTTGTCTAGTTAGATGTTAGCGTCTAACTACGCTAGTCTTATAGACGTCTAAACGTCTATTAGACTTCACTGTCTAACCGTGTAGGTTTTAAACCAAGATAATCCAATCTAGAAGCACAGACTGCTCAAGCAAATATATGTCTAAGTAGGTACATTCTTTAGACTACTGATCCATTTGATAAATTGAAACCTCCGTCTACACAATTCTGTCTAGTTATACATAACCAACATATCCCCCCTAAATTTATGCATCATCAGTTCAAATAAATCAGTCAAGATCAACAAGTCCTAAAATATTTCTAAAGTGAGAAAACTTAGTCTCGGGTAATGGCTTCGTGAACACATCTTCCACTTGTTAATCTGTTGGGACATATTCAAGGCGAATATGCTTCTAAATGACATTCTCTTAGATGAAATGATGTCTGATTTCGATGTGTTTTTTCTGAGAGTGCATAACTGGATTATAGGTGATTGCAATTTCACTTGTGTTGTCGTAGAAAATAGGAGATTTTCCTGCTTCAATTCCATAATCTCTCAGATGTTGTTGAATCCATAAGAGCTGAGAGCAGCAACTACCAGCTGCAAGAGATTCTGCTTCAGTTGTAGATGTGGCAGTCAACGTTTGCTTCTTGCTGAACTAGGAAATCAAATGATCACCAAGGAACTAGCAAGTTCCACTGGTACTTTTTCAATCAATCTTGCAACCTGCATAATTTGCATCTGAGAAACTTGTTAAATTGAAACTGGAATCCTTCAGATACCACAATCCCACATTTTGAGTTCCCTTTAAATATTTCAAGATTCGCTTAGCAGCAACAAAGTGAGATAGTTTAGGATTAGCCTAGAATCTTCCACAAACACCCATATCGAACTGAATGTCTGGTCGGCTAGCAGGCTAGCAGTAAGATAGAGCAAAGAGCCAATGAGACCTCTATAGGCAGTGATGTCCACACTCTGGCCACTTTCATCTTTGTCTAACTTGCTGGAAGAGCTCATTGGAGTGGTTTCAGCCGAGCAACTCTCCATTCTGAATTTCTTTAACAGCTACTTAGTGTATTTGTCTTGGTTAATGAGAGTTCCTTTCTCCAGTTGATGAACTTGAAGCCCAAGAAAGAAGATTAATTATCCCATCATACTCATCTCGAATCTGTCCTACATCAGCTTGACAAATCTTTAATATAATTTGAGGTTAGTTGACCCAAATATAATATCATCGACATATACTTGAACAAGCAGAATATGAGAGTCTTTAACAAATCTAAACAATGTTTTGTCAACTGAGCCAATAGTAAAGTCATGGTTAAACAAAAATTTAGTCAAAGTATCATACCAAGTTCTAGGACCTTGTTTCAAACCATATAAAGTTTTGTCAAGTTTGAAAATGTGATTTTGTAAGGTATGATCTATAAAACCAGGAGGTTGTTCAACATAAACGTCTTCATTTAAAGTAACATTTAAAAATGTACTTTTTACATCCATTTGAAAAACTTTGAAATTCTTAAAAGATGTATGAGCTAGGAAGATTTTGATTGCCTCAAGTATAGCTATAGGTGCGAATGACTCATCAAAGTCAATTCATTCCTCTTGTCTGTATCCTTAAGCAACCAACCAGGCTTTATTTCTTACAACTAAGTCATCTTCACTGAGCTTGTTTCGAAAAACCCATCTAATTCCAATGACCAATTGATTAGTCAGCCTTGGAGTTAGATGCCACACTTTATTTCTCAAAAATTGGTTTAAATTCTCCTGCATGGTATTGATCCAATATGAATCAAGCACTACTTCACTAATTTTCTTAGGCTTAATTGAGAAATAAATGCAGAGTTAGCCATTTTATCCAACAATTGACGTCTTGTCCTACAAGGAGAGTTAAGATTACCAATTATCAATTCTGGTGGATGTTTTTTTGTTCCATCAGATGTTTGATCCAAAAGAATTAGACAACAGGTTAGTTGGCTCTGCGACGTCCGAACTATCAATAACCTATTGAACTAGAGTTTGGACGTCTGGTTGATTCTTAAACGGATCAGCCACTTGATTAGACGTATAAGTCCTTTGGACAAGAGCGTCATCTTCACTATCATATTCAAAACTTGACGCTATCAATCTGTTAGCAAGGTTGATGGGATCAATAGAATTGTTTTCAACAGATTCATCACAAACAACATGGAAGGATTTCTCAACAGTTTGTATTCGATTATTGTACACTCTGAAAGTCTTGCTAACTTATGAGTAACCTAGCATGATTCTAGCATCTGCTTTAGCATCAAAAGTGGTCAAATATTATTTCTCATTGTTATGAATAAAACACTTGTACCGAAATACTCGAAAGTAAGAAACTGTAGGAATTCTTCCATAAAATAGTTCATTCAGTATTTTGTCAAAGCGTTTATTAATTATTGACCGATTTTGTGTATAGCATGCTATGTTTATTGCTTCTGCCCAAAACTTCTGAGGAACACCTGAGTCAATAAGCATAGATCTCACTGCTTTCTTTAATGTATTGACCCTTCTCTCAGCAATACCATTTTTATGTGGAGTTCTGACACTAGACAGCTCGTGTCTAATACTAGATTCCTCGAGATAGAAAGTTAGGCATCTGTTGGTGAATTCGGTTCCCCAATCACTTCTAATTGAAATAATGCTTAAAGATTTTTGGTTTTGAATTCTTCTAAGGATCTTAATCAAATTCTTAGTCGTCTGATCATTAGATTGCAAAAATACTACCCACGTAATTCGTGAAAAATCATCAATAATGACTAGGGTGAATCTCTTTCCTCCTAAGCTCTTTACAAGATTTGGACCGAAAAGATTCATATGTAAAAGTCCAAGCACCAGTTGGATTGAGATTTCCCTTTACTTTTGAACGATGATTTGCTCTATTTGTCTAACTGATAAGTAGGACAAACCTTGTCCTTTGAAAAATGTATATTAGGTAAACCAAATACCAGATTATGCTAACAAATGTTGTTAATGATTTTAAAATTAAGATGATTTAATCTCTTATGCCATGGTCAATTCTGATCATTTTTGGCAATCATGCATATGGGATCAAATATCTTATTTTTCCAATTCATCTTATAAGAGTTTTCTACCTTGCTTCTGGTTAACAGAATGTTACCCTGTTGATCCTTAACCAGGCATCTTCAAATCCATTATCACATAACTGACTAATGTTGATCAGGTTATAACACTAGTTTTCAACAAGCAACACATTATTAATAGTTAGATTACCATGGATAATCTTACCCTTACCCATGGTCTTACCCTTCTTGTTATCACCAAAAATGATTTTAGGACCTGAACAATCATCTATTTTAGTTAAAAGTCATCTATCTCCAGTCATGTGTTTGGAACATCCGCTGTATAGATACCAAACTGAATCCTCTAGGTAGTCAACCTACACAAAAACATATGTACAATCTTTTGGTACCCACATTCACTTGGGTCCTTGATTAATCAGTCCCTTAGGAATCCATATTTATGTTATTCTGATGGAATTCCCTTTTTGTGTAGTGATAAGTGCGTATGATTTAGGCTTAGCAGATGTCTTCTTGCTATCAGCTTTTCCCTTAACCTTAGAGGATGGTTTTTATTTAAAACTCCTCGACTTCTTGTTAGGTTTTAGTTTGCCAGACTTGCTGGTTGTTTTCTTCTTAAGTTTCAACCAACTAACAGTTGGCGGAACATAAATAATCCCATCCTTTAATGTTAGATTCTCACAGCCAGGATCAGTTCCACTATTATTTAAGCTCCCTTTGACAAAGTTTATAGCCTTAAACTTGTATGTTGCTGAGTTTAACTTCTTACAAGACTTGTCTGAGTCATTGTTGTCAAATCCTAAACCGGATTTGCTTTCTACAGGCCTCAGCATATGGATTTTCTGTCTGATAGCGTCTCCAGACTTCGTCCATGAACTGACTACATACGTCAAACGTTGGTTTTCAGAAGATAGGGCTTGAACCTTTTCTTTGAGCATCTCATTCTCAGATGAGAGCTCTTCTACTTTGTTTTCAAAAACATTTAGTTTAGAAACTTGAGATGAAAAATAGTTATTAGCCTCATATTTTAATTTCATTTCATTAAATGAGTCTGATAACTTCTTGTACTCAATGACCATGTCATTGAGTGCAACAATTAAATCATCACTAGTAAAATCTTTTGAAGAGAACTCAGATACCTTGGATTGGTCATCTGCCATCAAGCATGTGACGGCTTCAGTATCACTTTCACTAGATGAGTCGTGTGAATCGCTATCGGCCCATTTGAACTTGCTTTTAACGCTCACAAGAACCTTCTGCTCTTTTAGGTTCTTCTTTACTTGAGTTTTACAGCAATAAATGTTAATCATCTTCTCCCAGATTTCTTTAGTAGAGAAGCAGGACTTGATCTCACTAAATATATTCATATTGATCGACTTTAACAAGACATCTTTGGCAACATTATCCAGATTGTTCATCATCTTATCTTCAGTTATCCAGCTTCATCTTGGCTTCTCAATCTTTATATGACCATTAGTGATGACATTCCACATGTCGCAATCAAGGGAAACCAAATGAGCTTGCATTCTCATCATCCAATAATCGTAGTTTTCTTTTGAGAGCACAGGAATTTGGTTGACGACAGACATGTTTCTGGTTCTTGTTGGTGCTTGAGAATAGAAAACGAGGCTCTGATACCATTTGATAGGATCGGTGTTACCAATAGAGACTAAGGTCTGACTATTGATAATAACTTATGACAAACGATTCGATTGAAATCCTGTTAGGGATTAATATCTCTTTCTATTCTTCACAAATCCTTCAAACTCTTGAAACGGTTTCTAGGGAAAAAGTGTTCGTCGGATTTGAAGTTTTGAACCAATGAAAGATGAATGACAGAAAGTAAAGAACACAAGGAGTTGTTTATGGATGTTCAGAGCAAACCCTCCTACGTCACCCCTTCTTCCACATCCAGAAGGATTTCACTAAACTCTTTGAATCGAATACAGTTTACTGAACTAGCTAACACTCTGTTGAACAGAACAACCTCTGTTCAACTTACAATATTAAGAACAATATTCTCACATTTAGACAGTGTTTTGATTCGTTCTCTCTTGAGCTTGAATGATGTAAGAAATAAGTAAGGCAAGAGTAACGCTACATAACTTACTAACTAAGGGGGAATACTATAGGCGATTTGTTAAAGGTTTTGGTCTTATTAGTAAGCCGCTACATAACTTACTAACCAAGGGGGGATTCCAATGGAGTCTAGAAGCTAAAATCGCATTTGAGCAACTTAAACAAGCATTGATGACAACTCTAGTTCTTACTCTACCAAATTTTGACATTCCTTTAGAAGTAGAAACAAATGCAAGTCATTATGAAATTGGAGTAGTTCTGATGCAAAAGGGTCAACCGGTAGCATTTCTAAGTAAGGCATTATCCAAACCACATTTGGGTTTTTCTACATATGAAAAGGAGTTATTAGTAGTTATAATGTCGGTAACCAAGTGGAGACATTATTTCTACGGAAGACATTTTATTTTGAGAACGGATCATCAAAGTCTAAAATTTTTGATGGAGCAAAATATTACAATGGTTTTACAATATAAATGGATTACGAAGTTATTTGGATTTGATTATTCGATCGTGTATAAATGTGGTAGTTCCAATCTGGCAGCAGATGCTCTATCTTGAAATGAATATGCTACCGCAAATATGTTGATTTCAACCGACTCATTGTGGCATAAGGAGATTGAAAAGTCTTATGAGGGGGATGAGAAAATTCAAAAGGCTATAGTTATATGTTCCACGAAATCTGAACGAGAGAAGGATTATTCATTTGAATGAGGTCTTTTAAAATGTAAAGGTAGGATTTATGTCAGCGAGAACAACGAATGAGGTTTCAAATTCTTTCGACGTTGCATGGTTCTAGTATAGGAGGTCATTCGGGTATGCAAGCGACGTATCAATGAGTGAAAGCGTTATTTTATTGGACAGGGCTCAAAAGGAAGATACAAGATTTAGTTAATCTTGTGATGTATGTTAGCGTTTTAAAAACGAAAGAACAACCTACCCAGGTTTGCTTTAGCCATTACCTGTAGTAGAGAGACTGTGGAGTCATATAACGATGGATTTTGTGGAAGGACTGCCCTCTACAAAAGGATATTCTACGAGTCTGGTCGTTGTTGATAGATTTTCAAAATATAGTCATTTCATTTCTCTGCACCATCGCTATTCGACACTACAAATAGCAGGCCTCTTTGTTGACTGTATTTATCATTTATACGGGCTACCCCAATCGATAGTTTCGGATAGAGACCCCATCTTTATTAGTAAGATTTGGCAAGAATTACTAAAAAAATATGTGTCTTCAATCGTTATTAAGTACTGCTTATCACCCTGAGATAGAAGGTCAAACCGAAAGAGTTAATCAATGTCTTGAGGCATATTTGCGTTGTATGACTAGGCATCGATCCAAGAAGTGGAAATAGTGGCTACGTCTTGCTGAATGGTGGTATAATACCACATTTTATGCATCACTCAAGACAACTCCTTTCCAAGTAGTGTATGGATTTCCCCATGTTCCGATTCCTTTAGGTCCTATGCTACACAACAATATTAGTGCATCAGATGATTTCTTGGTTGAGAGAACAATAATGTGTGGTATTCTCAAAGATAACTTGGAAATGGCCAGCAACATAATGAAACAAATGTCAGATCAAAAGAGAGTAGAAATAAGTTTTCAATTAGGTGATTGGGTATTCTTGAAGTTACAACCATATCGGCAAACAACTGTTGCAGCTCGAAAGAATATAAAACTTGCTGCCAAGTTTTTTGGTCCGTTCATGGTAGAGTAGAAGATCGATATGGTAGAGTATAAATTGAAGTTGCCAGATTATTATAAAGTTCATCTAGTTTTTTATATGTCTCTTCTAAGAGCCAAGTTGAGACCTTTGCAAGAGGTGCAAACATCCTTTCTAACAGTATCAAATGAGGGAGTTAATCAATTGGAACCAGAGAAAATTTTACAAAGACGGATTCTACGACGAAAAGGAAAGCCAATTGTTCAAGTTCTCGTGCAATAGAGTCATTTGCCATTTGAAGATGCTTCATGGGAGGATTGGTCTTTCTTCCGTTCTCAGTTTCCTGCTTTTTGTCAACAATATCTAATTCAGAAGAATCGTTCTAAGAGGACTAGAAGGTCATTAAAAGGTTCGGAATGTGATGACCCACCGGAAGAAAGGACATTCTTAAGGGAGTGGGAATGTGATGACTCATCCCACTAAACAGACAATGGACAATTATTTCCTAATTGCAGTTATCTCTATTGTGGGCGCTGCAGTTATTTCTATTGTGGGCGCTACAACATATATAAGGGGCATTCCACAAAGATCGGGCTAGAGAATTACTTGGTATCTTTTCCTAAACTATCTTCTTCTGTTGATCTATTCTTACTCTTACTAATTTCTAATCAATCTTCCTCATTCTGTCTTATATTCCCTCGCATAATGCATTACTGGATAATTGGGACATAACACCAACATTCACGTATTCATTTGAAATTAAACTGTTAATATCGACTCCAACATGTATCGAATTCTATTGCAAACAAATGTGAGAAATTACTATTGTTGTTTTGGTTTATGAGCCCAAAGTACTGATTCGGAAGCTCCCCAGATGGTATAACGAAGGTCATGCCATGGCCGTCAAGGCTTCGGTGGGAGAGGTTGGTGTCAAATTTGTGAAAGGAAAAGAGAGTCTGAAAGAGATGTGTAGAGATAATGCTGACTTGGACTAAAACTAATAATAATAAATCCTAGTCATCCGTTACAAGTGTCAAATATTAACTCCGATAATTTTATATCTGTTAAGTCATAAATATAACACATTTTCTTGTATACATAAATATAATTTTATAACTTTGGGCTCGTTTAATTTGGGGTTTATAAATCGCGTATGAGCGTTTGCATAATAAGATGCTACAGTAACTTTGCGTAATAAGTTCACGCAAATAATTATAATCACACTTATGTTTTGGGATTTGGATTAAGAATACATAAAATCCTAGACCTAGATATATCTCACTCCATAATCTTGACATATTTCATTTTCATTCGCATTTTCGATATTTCTTTTCTCATCTAACATTCTTTTCATGTCCAATATTTCTCACATTTTCGATATTCTTTTCAAATATATCACTCCTTTGAGATCTAACATATATCACATTCCCTAAATTTCTTTTGATATCAGATCATTAATATCTTTCATTGCATTCTCAACATACATATTTCACAATCTTGACATTATGGCTTGCTTCCACCTATTCATGGCAATATTTCTATAGTAATTAGATATTTTATCGTGTGTCGTACATAAAAAAAAAAACAAATCACAAAAGTATTATTTTATTGAATTTAATTCAACTAGTAACTACCTTCGTTAATAAAAAGTTGACTTTAAATAACCTACAACTTCAGGAAATATCAAGCAGCTAATTTACCTACAATAAAACCACTAACACCAGCTACTATCATTTTTAGAATAGTGGGTATTTAAAAGTATACAAAAAATAATTTGACTTTTTTTTAACAACAATTTGTATTGTAGTATACAATCAGATTTTAAACAGTTTGCATATTTGAAAATGTAAAAATCATATTTATAAAAAATAAAATCAAGTTTTATTTTAAGTTTTGAAATCATTCATCAATAGATATTCTAAATCGGATAGTTAGTCGTTTTTAGATCACAACATATACTGCCAAAACATCACCATTTTCCCAAAATCAGTCCGATTAACATCTGAAAATATATCGAATTTTCTATAAATTATATTGTAACTGAATGTCTAAAGTCATCTAAAATTATCTTTACTCTCAGAAATAAAAAAATATCCAAAATGACAATATTTATTTGTAAAACAATTAAGTTATAAAAGTTTAATGGCATTCAATCATACATAGAGTGCCAATGACTAACTTCCAATTTACATGCATCATTCACAAAACAAGAATTCTAACTTAACTAACTGTAGACATTTTAGAATAAACAGATAGATATGCATGAAATAAAATATGAAAATAAAATTGAAATATAATTAAAGCTGAAAGAAAAACAAAGAAAAACAGATAAAATAAATTTGAAACGAATATAGGGATGGTTTGTTAAGTGTTATTTAAATAATCAAAAAAAAAAAAAATATTACTTCATCTCTTATTTATCAAATTAATTAATTCATTAATCAAAATACTAAAATACTTTTTATTTTAAATTATTATTATTTATTTATATATATGATTAATATTTTTAAACTTTTTACCATACAAAAATATTCTTAACTCTTCAAAATCATTATAAATAATTATTTTTTTTCTCTATAAAATATTTCAATACACAACCGAACAAAGCCATTGAACATTTGGCGGCTAAGTTTAGAAATAAGTTCCCCCACTTTCTTTCTAGAAGCAGAAGATGCTTGACAGAATTTTCCTCCTGATGCAAAAGATTATGTTACATTATATTGGATTTATCGTTTTAAAAAAAATAAAAAAAATTTAGTTGTTTGACTACGTACGTACCAAATTTGCTTATGGGGCCATTATGCTCTGCTATCTACATGGAAATTCATACGATCAAGTTTTGCTCGAAGGGAACTTAGGAGTGCCATAAAATCATCCGCTTCTTCTGAAGACACCAACTTAGGACAACCCCTGATATTCAATCTCTGTAGTGAATTATTATTAATATTGAGGTTTCCAAATTCCTCAACTGACATCATCAACTCAGGGCAGTTCAAAATTTCCAATTCCGTGAGGTTGGTGACAGCTTTTGTTCTTTCTGTTTGTCTAGCTTGAAGATGATGGTTTTGTTGGTTCTGGCTGCCACTAATCTTTATCAATGTCTCGTCTTCCATTATCATTCCCTCATCAAACAAACCCCTTAACTTGCTGCACGACCAGATACGCAGAATTTGAAGAGATTGGAAAATTGAGCGTTGTATTTCATCATCAAACATTAATGCCTTACCAGCTCCAAATAAAACACTTCTTTCCTTCATATACCCAAGAAAGAGATGAGTGAGACCACTAAGATTTGAGATGCTATATAACAACTCATCCGAACATTCACCTGAAACACTTACATCTTTGAGTTCTTTGAGATGCGGTGGCAAGGCCCCTAGCTTTGGGCAATTATATATCTTCAACGAACATAGATTAGGGAATGCTCCGGGACTAGGAATAGTAGGAGACACCAATTTCCTCAAATTCTCCATGTCAGAAATATCCAATTCCTTTAACAAAGGGAATAGTATTATCATTTCACTATCATCGCTTCTACTACCAATAGTATCCACATTGTCCATTTGCTCAAGGCGTGTTACAGAAGGAGATGACTTTCCCACCCATTTAGGGGGATTCTCACCTTTGTAACCAATCATTTTCAATATCTTCAGCCTCACAGTTGAAATCTCTAGAGCTTTACTTATTTTCTCATGTCCATCAGCATCACCATCATCATATGTATAACCCCAATCCAACTCCAAGTTAGTGATACTCGACTTTTTAGCCATATTTATTCCTCTAGCAATAGATGCATCACTAACTCTTCCAAGATTCTTAATTTTTAATGATCCACCGATATCCAATTCTTTTATTTCATCTAGTTGACAATCTCTCCCCTTCTTGCCTATCACTAACAAGCTTAACGTCTTCAGATGTTTCAATTGCCTCATCCCTCTAGGCATATATTTTAATCCATCACAACTTTCCAAATAAAGATGCCTCAGATTAATAAGGTTCCTTATATTTCTAGGCAAACTTTTAAGCTCCGAACAATTATTGAGTTTCAGAGTCTGTAAGTTCAAGAGATCAAAAATACTATTAGGCAAGGTTGTTATCTTACTATCAGAAATGTTTAAGTATCTAAGATGTTTTAGACGTCTAAGATGACTCAAATCTTGATATTGCACCTGACATCTTACATCAAGGACACGTAAAGGAAGGAGTTCCTTCAAGACACTCAAAATCTCCTTTGAGACATTTCCATCATATTTTATGTCATGCAGATATTTTGTGCCAAAGAGGATTATTGAATGCAACCCTCCAATTTCTTTAAGAGAACAAACTAATGTTTTGACTGATGTTTGGTCTAATTGATCAACCATTACTGTTACATGACGAATTTCACGTCCTAAACTATCACTTGACCTCTTAGAATCGATCGTATAACATTCATCTTTCATAACAGATTGCGAAAGATCGTGCATAAGATCGTGCATCATACATGTTGTATAAATTGTTTCATCCAAATATTTGTTCTCTTTTTCATCTTGAAAAAAGGATCTCCAACATAACTCCTTCCAAATTGTATTCCCAACATCTTCAACTTCTTGCTTTTTAACTGGAGGAATTAAACCATGAGCCATCCACAATTGGATTAATCTCTCCTTTTTTATTACAGTATTCTTGGGAAATATAGCACAAAACACAAAACATCTTCTCAAATGATAAGGGAGATCATAGTAACTCAACCTTAGAATAGGCAAGAGATCTTTTTCATTTTCGGATATCTCCCATATCTCACTATCTCTTATTCTATGCCATTCTTTTTCGTCGTCATAAAATCCCAAATGACTTCCCAATGTCTTGGCAACTAAAGGAACACCATTACATCTTCTAGTTATTTGTTCACCAATATTAATGAAGTTTGGATCTTTTAGTTTTCCATACTCAAATGCACGTTCTTTGAATAGTAGCCAACAATATTCGTAAGTGAGTGGCAGTAACTCAAAATGTTTAATCGTTTTCATGATTTCCGCCACATTTTTTTTACGTGTCGTAGTAAGGACGAACGCACCATGTGATCCACAATCTAATATAGATCTCAACTGATTCCATGCATCTTTGTTTTCATTCCAAACATCATCCAATACAATCAAATATCTTTTCCCTTTCAATTTGTCTCTAACTTTTATCTGCAATTCTTCTAAGCGATATTCTTCCTTTTCTGCCATGATAGCTTTGATCACCAACTTAATATCAAATTCATCAGAAACACAGACCCAAATTTTGGTATCAAAATGCTGAGAAACCTGATCGTCGTTGAAGACCATTTGGGCAAGTGTTGTTTTACCTAGACCCCCAATTCCAACAATGGGCAGAACTGATAGTTCTTTAGCAACACAAGCACTAGATGTATTATTATTGAGTAGAATATCAATAATCTTTTGCTTCTCCTCATCTCTCCCATATATTGGATTACTAGAAAGAGACATGGTTTCACGCCAACTACTAGTAAACTTGTCTATTATTTTCGAGTCATGAATAGGGTCACGCAATTGTAAATTTTTGCGCCGTGAATAAATCTGTTCTAGTTTCTCTTGAACATCCTTAATTTTGTAACCAATTTCACGACGAGACCAAGTGTTGCTAAAAGGATGGGTGATAAAGTTGGTTACCTGGATTCTTGTTGAAGATATGGCATTAAGCCTTTTGACTTGAAGACGAAGATCTTCAAAGCTGCAATCATCCATGATGTCTCGAACCTCATATGCCACATGTTTTAGTTTCCGCAACCAATCTTCGGTTTGTATGTCCTTCTTCCACACATTCTTTATCTCAGCATCCTCAAGTGCGGCATTAATTGCAGTTAGCGTGCCCAATAGTTTTTCAACCTCCTTATCAAAACCATAAATCAACTTGAATTCATCCTTAATCAGAGGTACCAAATTTGAAAGCAAACCACTGATTATAGTTGCTGGATCAGCCATGGTGGTTAATTTCTCTCTCAAATGAAATCTGAGAATCGAAGTTGAAATAGATCAGATACAAAATGACCACTTTTTACTTGTTTTTAGGGAGTCAAACAGTAGAGACAATAAAAAAATAAATAGATCTATATGCAAGTGGCTTGTGGACCCAAAGAAAATTAGATTGCAATGTATAAGAATTTGAAATCCTGAACATATGATCAATTTGAAATCCGTATACAGATGATTTTTAAGTATTGAGATTGGGATTCGTCATTAACAATTGTATAATATTGTATTTGTTTAGGAACAGATTGATCTCAAACTTTATGTTATGGATGTTTAACTGCTAAACAATGTTTGATCAATTTATAGTATTTTTTTTGGTTTAAATTTGTATGTACTGAAAAAGTAAACAGATAAAAATAACTTAATACTAATATATGATGTGAAGATGTTAGGAACTTGAAATGAGTTGTCTTGGTCTTTCAAAATTATAATGAGATTTATTAATTGCATTTGGAATTCTTTGTAGAGCTATCACCTTTATTAAAAAAAATTCCTGCACATAATTTTTGTTTGTTTTTATCTTTGGATTGTCTTTTATTTATTTTAAGTTTTTCAATATCATGCTTTATTTGTTTGTGCATAATTAATTAACTACTCTCATACTGAGACTATTTAAAAAATATATATAGTTTAGACTATTGTGTTTCATCAAAATCCCATAACAAAATACTTTTTGACGCCCAATGTGTTTCAATCAACCAAGTCAAAAGTCATTTTTTATTCAGTTTTATTGATTATTGTTATTTGATGGGGTTCCAAATGCTTGATATTGTAATTTATTTTTTCTACCAAAATGTTGTTTTTTTTATTCAAGTTTTTATTGATTATTGTTATTATTATTATTGTTGTTATTCTAGGATACCAATTGCTGATATATTGTAATTTATTTTTTCTAGAAAAAGAGATAGATAGGTTTATGTTTTTCTACTTACTTATGTGTTGTTGGTCTTAAGTTTATTATAATAAATTCGGATTATAAGAATATTATTGATTAGTGTGATAGAAAAAGGAATAACACTCTTTCAATTACATTCACATGATTCAATCTATTAAATTTGAGACGAGTGAGACCATTAAAGTTCCATATTCTATATAACACTTCATCCAAACATTCACCCCAAACAGTTACATGTTTGAATGCTTTGAGGTGTGGCGGCAACCTTCCTAGCTTTGGGCAATAAAATATCTTTAGCTTGCGTAGATTAGGGAATGCTCTAGTACTCCAACAACAACTAGGTGCGGCAATTCCCTAAACAAAGGGAATAGTACCATCATTTCATTGTCATCGCTACTACTGGCAGTAGTATTCATAAGGCGTATTAGATTTGCACGAGTAATGATATAAAAAGTTGAATTTATATAGTTAAAATGTCCCGCGTTTATCAAATTTAGTGTTGAATTTAAAATATAAAGTCTTATAACTTAGTTGGTTAAAAGTTGTACTTATTTTGTTATAGTTCAAGTTCGAAACATGCCTATAACATTTTTTATTTTATTTTTAACCGTTTTAAGTTTATAGGCGAGTCAACCCATAATCCGAACCAAATATACATTTACTCTCGCATATATATCTAAATTAACCACAACTCTCGACCCGACTATCCGGACACTTTGAAAATTAAACATCATTTTATATATATATATATATATATATTATTCAAATATTCACTTATTCCACTAAAATCATCTTTTAACAACAATTTCATTTACAAAATGTTAATAAATCTAGATATAATAAAAATTAATTATTTCACTAAGCAAATGAATAATTTTAAAATTTGATGAAAACTTTGGTTTACTAGAAACTTGTAATTAAACTCCTTAAAAATTAATTTAGACTTGTGCTTTAGATCCATTTCATTAGGGAATTCGTGTCCACAAAATCCTAAAAACATAAAAAACAAAAACATTCATCAATTTTAGTTTGTCTAAAGATCAATTAATTATTACACTAACAATTCAATGGAATTATAGTTACTTGATCCTTAAAACGAGTTGGTATCTAGTCTTATTAGAGGTCAAAAAGTAAAAAATAACTATAAAATGTTAGGATTTGTATCTCCCAAATCCAACATGCTTGAAACGATATGTAAGAAAACTCAAAAAAGAAGAACACAAGAAGTCACAGATTTATAGTGGTTCACTCAATTTGAGTTACGTCAGTCGCCACCAAATTTTACTATGAAGAAGAAGAAGGAATACAGAGTTTTTGTCTCACGCTTTATCTCTATAGAATTATATCTTGTTAATGTAAACCCTTAATAATCACATATTGATAGGGTAAACATTCAGGTAATAAAACCTAAATAACTCTTGGTCAGGCCCAATGCCAAAACCAAATACAAACTCAATAAACTCTAATTAACAATTGTAGAGTTTATTATAAGTGTAGATTCCATAACTGAACAATCTCCCGCTTGGAGACTAACTTCATCATCTCTCGATTGGTAGCGGCTTTCCATTCGGTGTCTTAACAAAGAAGACCAACTGAAGTTGCACACAATTTTAGTTTCTCATTTTTCATAGTTTTCGTCAGCATATTAGCTGGATTCTCACTTCTAGGAATCTTCTCAAGAGCTAATATTCCATCTTCTAAAGCTGACCGAATAAAATGATAACGAACTTGTATATTCTTTGTCCTTCCATGATAAACTGGATTCTTTGTCAAATGAATGACACTCTGATTGTCGCATCACAACACACTTTCCTCATAGTCTTGACCCAATTCTCGCAAAAAATGTTGTAATCACATCATCTCCTTAACAACCTCTGTCACAGCAACATACTCTACCTCACAATCGGAAAGAGCAACAATCTTCTGCAATTTTGAAACACAACTGATTGTAGTACCTGTTAGAGTATAAATGTACCATGTTGTTCTCTTCCTACTATTAAAATCACCACCATTGTCAACATCCAACATATTCTTCCAAACCCATATTAGACTTTCGAAAACACAAAGCGAGACTCATACTTCCTCTTAAAATATCGTAGTATCCTTTTTACTAATTCCCAACGTTGTCTACCTGGGTTGCTCATGAATATGCTAACAACTCCCACTACATGTGCTATGTCTGGACTTGTACAAACCACCGCATACATAATACAACCAATGACAGAGGCATATGGAACAATGGCCATGTAATTTTTCTCCTCCTCTGTTGAAGGCGACTAATCTTTAGATAGTCTTAAGTGACTAGCTAAGGGGTAGTAACTAGTTTTGCATCATACAAGTTAAACATGCTAAGAACTTTGTTCACATATTCTTCTTTATTTGTTTTGAGAACTTTTCCATCCCTAAAAATTCTCATCCCAAGTATTTTTTTGCAGCACCTAAATCCTTTATTTCAAACTTTTCAGACAATTCTTTCTTGAGCTTGTTAATCTCATACAAGCTTTCTCCAATAATCAACATGTCATCAACGTAGAGGAGAAGAATAATGTACGATTTATCAAACCTGTTGATATAGAAGCAATGATCAACTTCATACCTTAGAAATTGTTACTTTTCATTAAGCTATAGAACTTCTTATACCATTGCTTTGGAGCCTGTTTCAAACCATACAAATTCTTCTAAAGCTTACACACAAGCTCATCTTTTCCTTTAATTTCAAATCCTTCTGGTTGTCGCATGTAAATCTCTTCATCTAAATCACCATGAAGAAAATTAGTTTTGATATCTATTTTTGAAGATGAAGGTCTTCTTTCACAACCAAACTCAAAATAGTTTTGATTGTCATCAATTTAACTACTAGAGAGAAGATCTCATTGTAGTCAATACCTTCTTTCTGTTAAAATCCTTTCACAACCAATCTTTCCTTCTACATCATGATTTTATCATGTTCTTCTTTAATCCTGAAGATCCATTTGTTGTGAACTGCTTTCTTTCCCTTTGATAGCTCGGTGAGCTCCCAAGTCTAATTCAACATTAAAAAGTCCATATCATCTTTCATTGCAGACTCCCACTTAACTGATTCATCAGATTGTATTGTTTCCTCATAGTATTCAGGTTCATCTCTATCTATCAACAAGATATAGTTCAGAGATGGAGATCACATCTCGATTGCTTTTCGACTCCTTGCCGATTTTCTCAACTGTATAACTGGTATTTGTTGATTTGCCTTTGGGGAAATATTCTCAACGATTTCATATTCAACAACACATTGTTCTTCTTTGATAGTCGGTATATATTCAGCTGAAAATTCTCTCAAATCGACATTACTAGTCTCTTCTGTTAGGATCGGGATCAACAATAGAGACGTGGGTCTCACAATGTTGAACGCTTACACACACTTCGTTTTATATTAACTCTGTTAGAAGTTAATATCTAGTTTCTATTCTACGTAAGTCTTCACAAACTCTTGAACTGAGTTCAAGTGAGGAAATGTTTGTTTGGACTTGAAGTAGCAAGTAAGACGGATTGAATGGAAAGAACACACAACACAAGAGAGTTTATGGATGTTCAGAGTAGAAACTCCTACGTCACCCCTTCTTCTCAAAGATGAGAAGCATATTCACTAAAAAAATTGATTTGATTACAACACGTATACAAATCCAGTCGAACAACTAGGACTTAGTTACTGCATGTTTTCGAAATTCTAGCACACTCACTTTGTTGAATAGAAACAAATTCTGTCAACTTACAATATTGACCAACTCACACAGAATGGGCAGTATGTAATGCAATCTTAATGCTATAGAAAACATGAAAGCTATTAGAATATGAAGGTTGTAATCAGTTTGTAGCAAATGTAAAGGTGATGAAGCACATTGTCCTTTGTCTTCTTAAGTAGGCGAGCTACAACGGTCATATAACGGACATATTTGCTTCATAGGACGCCGATCCTCTTTTAATTGGTTGAGTTCCAGGAAAGTACTTTGGAGATGATCTTCTTTAATCTTGTCTGTACTTTGATTATAATAAGCCAAAATTCATTAATGGAGAAGATTTGACTTTGGTTCTTGGCAGACTATAATAGGTTTGGCAGAACTCTACTACTTGTACAAGCTGCCAAAACATCTTCATCAGTCTTGACACAAAAAAGGAAACAAGTACCTTGGACGTTTTTAAACTGATTTCTGCAACTATCGGAAGCGTCCTTTATTATACCGAGGCTGGTAAAATATCAGAAGCATGAAAATCCGGAAGCGCTCCAGTATAATACCGATTTTATTAAAAAGCGATTTCAATAAAATACTGGACGCGCTTCTGTAAACTACTGGATGATAAATAACCTGAAGCGCTTATTATATAACCGAAGTTATATAATACCGAAATTGCTTCTGTTATAAAACTGATAGTGCAAATAACCGGACGCGTCTTCACAAAGTACCGATTTGTAAAATATCGGACGCGTCCCTTAATATAAAACCTATATGTAGAATACCAGCTACGCTTCAATAAAATATCGGAACATAAATAACCGGCTACGATTTGATAAAATACTGGAACATAAATCAACGGCTACGCTTCCAATATAAAACCGAAGTTTAAGAAATCGGACTTCTTATAATACCGGATGCGCTTCCCTTTATAAAACCGAATATAAAATACCGAAGTATGTAATACCGATTTTGAAAATAAACCGGAAGCGCCTCTTTTATAAAATCAAAGTTTGATTAAGTGCTGACTTTAATCAAATATCGGAACCGGACAACTTTTTCTTTCCGGTTTTCTTTAATCTACACAAGATTAAATTTACATAATTAAGTTCTTATTCATATGCTAATAGTTAATTAACACTAATAATTAATTAACTATTTTAACTTAACAATTTCTCCCTTTTTGATTATTTAAACTAAATATTCAAAACATTGTACTTTTATAACTGCTGGCTAATTATCCTAAGTTAATTAGCTACTTTAATCTAATAATTTCTCTCTCTTTGATTATTTAAACTAAATATTCAAAGCCAATGATTTATTTCATAGCAATTTCTCCATTTTGATTGTTTTAATCTAAAACTATCAAACTAGCAATTGATCAAAACATTACTAAATGCATCATCTGACTTTTTTGTTTGATAACCGAAACACGAAATGTAGTTAGTCAAAAGCCAATTGTTCAACAAAAGCATTTCAATGTGTTCATAATTGAAAAACAAAGAAAATAAAAACATTTACGAAAAGAGAGTTTTAGCGTCTCCCTCTTGAAGTTCTCTTTTCGATGTCATCTCTTAGCCCGACCATAAAATTGTCGCTGGTTTGACCCCAGTGTTACGTCCATGACCCCTTCCCTTTGGTGGAGCTGGAACATCGTCAATAACAGAACCATCACCTCGACGTAGTCTCCGTTTAGATCGAAAGCTTTGGTTTTCAAGTTTGGATCGAGAGCTTTGGTTTTCAAGTTGAGTCTCCATTTGGGATAAGGTCATCTGGTCTTCCTCAACCACAGTTTGTTTAGCAGCCTCAATGGTTGCATCTTCTTCATCTTGAAGGCGCCGTGCAGCTTCCTTGTCCTCCCTTAGTTTTTTAGCATCTGCAACATTGAATAACCTAGTCATCTCCATTACTTGTGACGTGAGAATCTGAAAACGCTTCACTAAAACTCATTCCCAATTTGAGATTCACCTAAGAGTTAAATACGTCGATTTTGATCATAGCATCAGCTTCATCCAGTTCAATTATTAGTTGGATGGATGTTTGTGCCTCTGGAGTAACATCAAGAGGCGAGTCAGGGTTTCAGTAGCAACACCTTTTTCCTGCTCCAGCAACTTCAGCTTGTTTAGGACTCGGAACCGGTTCTTTGAGCTCAATTCCTCTTATTGTTCTCATTTGAGAAAAAGATGAGAAGCACCTTGAAGTTGTTTCTACCGGAACCTTGGCATTTTCATTTGGAGTAGGACTGGTATACAAAATCCCTTGTGGAAATGTCAAAATAGGAATAGATTCTTCATTGACGGTTAACACAGTCGTCTTACTATAAATGGTTGATGAAGCCAAATCGGAGTCAAAACCTCCTTCTGAATATCTTGATCAATATTGGTCTAGCCGGTTGCAGCAACTTCTAGTTGTACAGTTTGTAGAGAATCAAACCGATCGTTTTGAGTAGCTTCCGACCGGTCAGTTTGAGAAATAGTTAACTGATTGGTTTGGGCAATGTCGAACCAGTCGGTTTGAAATACTTCTAACTGATCGGTTTGGGAACCGTCATTTATCCTGTCGGTTTGAAAGACATTTAACCGCTCGGTTTCAAGAGCATTCGGCTGAACGTTAACAATAGGGTCGACAATCTTCGTTGAAGTAACAATAAGTGCCGATTGAACCTCTAAAGCCACATGCTCAATCGCAATAACATGAGGAGCTGCACTTTCCGTAGGCACGGAAGAAACATTAAAGGGTGAAGGAGGAGGAATGTTTACCTCAAACCGAGTTCACTTTCGGGATGAGGTGATTTTACCAGTTTCTCTAGGTCCGTTTTAATAAACATTATTGGTACTCGTAGTAGACACAACCCCTGATCTAAGTCTTTTTGTGGACACATCATGGGTGGACGGGTTTATGCGCTTTGAGCCGCCCATAGACCTTCCTCCTACCGACTTCATACCAACTGTTTTACCACTGAACTGCTGACCGGAGGCATCGGAGTTAGACTCCTTGGCCTTTTTACCCCTGGTAATATATCTACCAACAGTCATAACTGACATTATTTTTTTAGGGTTTAACGGAGTACCTAGACCGATGGAAATGTATAGATGCTTCAATATCCACAGTATTTGAACTAAGAAGCCTAGACTTCTCTTTGTAAGGGAGACACCATTTCTCTCAAAATTTTGAATAGAACGAATCCCCAGTTAACGTTGTCACCCCTGATTATAACCATCATTATGTTGAATTTGGACTAGGTGATTGAGTCGTAAGCGCCCCCTCTTCCCTAAAGCGCTTTAGTCGTGATATCGCACAGAACACGGTACTCGTATTTCAAATCCTTCTTCTATCCGTGGTGCTTACTTGGACATTGCTATCAAAAAACATGGATTGAATTGTAGATAAAACATTGGGTGAAAACGTCCGAGAGAAGTTCTTGTCGGTTCTTGGGAGCTTTAGAATCTTAGCGAACATCTCTTCCGTCAGGGTGAACTCCGTGCCATTTACCGTGGAAGTTATGGAGTCACCGATGTGAAAATTCTTGTACTGCTTGATCATAGCATATAAAAGGATGCCCAAGAACGTTCTGAGGTCGGAAGCCTCGATACATCGGAAAAGAATCACCATCTCCGACATTCCTGATCCATAATTGGATTTGAAGTCTACATGTATAGTGTTGTTAGAGAAAGCTAATTATTTAGCCATTATGATGATATTAAAAAAGCAAATGAGGAAGAAAGGAGTTTCTAGAGAGAAGGCAAAGCAAGAAAAGATTTTAGGGTTTGCAGAAGAACGTGATAAAATATCGGCATGCATTCCATTTTTAAAGGGATTTTACTAAACGTGTTTCAAAACGTTCAAAAAGGATATGAACCGTCTCTTTAGTAGCACGTGTTCCCAAAAATTATTAATAAAGGAAAAAATGGTTCCAATTAGAAAATATATATTTCCAAGAAAAATTCATTATGATTTTTAATCATAAATGTTCTATAATGGTTATAACTCAAAATAATATTTATAATATTTAATGAATGCAAATATTATTTAATAACCCATAACTCCATTAATAGAGATTTAAGTGACCGGTTCACAACTCAAAATAACTGGTTCACAAGGATTTAACATTATGCTCATTTTCCCAAATCTAACTTGACAACAATAGAAAGATTAAAACTAGATCTAGTGACTTAGAGACCCTAGGAGTATTTCTTTCTTAATTTTTGTTGTTTCTATCCTATCGATGTAGGCATAGACTTTGTCATTATTCAGGATGTTTTAGGACTGGTTCCGAGTCCGATATAAGCATCGATACGAAAGTGGAAGATGCTAAGTTGAGAAAAATAATCGGTCAGCATTCTTGGGGAAGATATCATTTTCTTCAAATTGTCAAAGAGAATCTTTGACCAATTTATGGGAATGCCCCTAGTGATGGCCACCATCATTTCTAGAAGCTTTGATATCAGTTGTTAAGATTTGTATCTCCCAAATTCGATCTGTTTGAAACGATCTGTAAATAACTCAAGAAAGTAGAACACAAGAAGACACATATTTATAGTGGTTCACTCAAATTGATCTACGTTCACTTCAGCCGACAACAAATTTCATTTTGAAGAAGAAGGATTACATAGTTTTTGTCTCACACTTTATCTCTCTAGAATTATATCTTATTCATGTAAACTCTTAATAATCATATATTTATAGGGTAAACATTCAGATAATAAAATATAAATAACTCTGAGTCACGCCCAAAAACTAAATACAAACCTAATAAACACTAAATAGAAACATAATAATCTCTAATTAATAATTGTAGAGTTTATTATAAGTGTAGGCTCCATAAATCAACATAAAGTATATTATTTTATTTTTTTAATTTTTTTTTAATTTTTTTTTAATTTATTTTATTTTTTTTTTCACTACAAAATAGTTATAGACTTATGTCCCACAAGTTTTAATCATAAGAAAAAACTAATTACAATTTTATACCAAACATATTCCAGTTGTAGAGACATTCTTCATAAACGCAATTATGGTTGTGGAGACATTCTTCATAAACGCAATTATGGTGCACTCTTAACAATCTAAATCTAAGTAGTCAAACTATTTTACTAAACATAATAATAAAACTTACCCGGAATCACTTTATTTTCTTATTTTTATGATTAAAAACTAAAAATTTAACGAGTTTAGAAAAGCTAAAAAAATGGCGTAACTAACCTACATCTAAATTAATTATTCAAGTTAAAATTTATCATAACATAATTTAATATTCTTTAGACTGGAATGAGAAAACATGATAATATAAAAATGAGAGATGAAGATGGACATAAAAAAATGTTAGAGCTATAATATTCAAACACAAATACAATATATTTCAATTTCAAAATAAATTGATATAATTTCTATATAATAAAGATATAAATAAACTTTTCCTTACAAAAACACTTATTAATTAATTAAACTCCTTATTTGCAAGAATTAATTAACCAAAACCAACTCACACATCATCTCCAATCTTAGACTTAGCGATGCTTGCTCCTAGTTTCCCCACTGTAAAGCCTGCATGTTGTGTGAACGAGAAAAGAGAGAAACCTATTCAATAATAAAAGAAAATAATGTAAGTTTAAAAACATTTAAAACTACTTATTACGCACCAATCATATACAGTAGGAGAGTTAGGTTGTGGCTTGTCATAGAACTGAGAGCCAAATCGTTTTGTGGCCGAATTTCTGCCTGGGTTAAACACACTTCTCCAAACGTTATCTTTTGGAGACATCTCCCCACTCGGTGTTCCTGGAGTTGTTGGTGAGTTGCTGCTACTCTCGCCAATTTCTACAATTAAATTACCGTTAATCGCAATATCTCGATCTTCTATTTCAGTTAAAATCGAGTTATTTGTTGAAAAGAAATTAGTGCAATAGTATATAATGAAAAATAATATTATTTTCATTTTCAAAATAGTGTATATTTTGAAATTTGTTTTTTTAATTTTAATATTGTGATAACTAGTTATTTGAAATTAAACATAATTCACACCAAACAAAGCTTGGAAGGGATTTGATTCAATATCAAGGCATAAATGAATATTGGTGGAGGATAATTTCATCTTAAACTATGCATCAATTTATTTTAGGTCAAGTTTACCTTGAAAGACTAATGAAAGGGGAGAAACAAAGGAGATTTATGTTTGGGTTAAGTTGCATTTGTTTGTTCATAGATGAAAATTAATTCTTTTGTTTGCAATGAGGTTTGGAAAATGACATGATGAAGATAATTTATGTGAGAATCATAATTTAGAAATGGAAAGTGACATATATTTTATTCAAAAACTAATATTTATATTTGTTGGTTAGTTTGCAAACATGGAAACCAAATGTGTTAATAAAACCTTATGTAAGGAACCTTCATTTTGTAATAAAATTGTTAGTGGTTTAAAACAAAACAAAAAGTAAGCACCAAATATTATAACTATATGTTTTTTATTCAACTCATGAAAAGAAACATATTTTGTTTAGGGGGGAATTTGAGCATGTGACCTTAAAAATAGGCTGAATTGAGGGAAGTGAGGGTGACTAATTTAAATAGCGCTAGTGACCCTTTTTTTTTTTAATGACAATTATACCCTTGTGTAACGCAACTCCAGTTGCGTGACGCAACCGATTTTTTTTTTTTTTTTTCATAATTTTTTTTTCGTCTCGCGGTTGCGTGACGCACCTGGGGTTGCGTGACGCAACTGGAGTTGCGTAACGCGATTGCGTAACGCAACTGGGGCATTTTTGTCCAAAAAATTTCATAATTAAAATTTTTTGAAAAATAAAAAAATAAAAAATTGCGTCACGCAACATGAGGATGCGTGACGCAATAGGGGCATTTTCGTCAGAAAAAAAAAGAGGGTCACCAGCGATATTTAAATTAGTCACCCTCACCAAATGCATTTAGGCCTTTTTTAGGATCATTTGCTCAAATTTCCCTTGTTTAGGCACTACCTTTCATGTCCATAGGCTTGACAGTCTTGATATTCCTCAGTCTCAGCTTACCCAGGCCACTGTCCGGCGGAGGTCCAGCGAAACCATCGTCCCAAAGCTTTTCTATCAAACCCATCTTTCTCTAGCATTTCTTTCACCTCATTGAATGTATATATATGTTTCATTTGTAGTTAACATCTAAGGATGATGCGCAAAAATCTCCTTGTCTCTAGCTTAATTTTCAATTGATAAATTGGTATGTTTGGTAACCAGTAATCACTGGAATTGGTTAAGTTTGATAAATTATTTAATATTATAAATTATAATTGGAATTATAATTTTAATAGAATTCTGATTTAACTTTATACTTCAGTTCTATTATTTTTAGTTTGAATTTGTTATTTTAATTTATTTTTTTTAATTTATAATTTTTTTAATTTAAGATGTTAAATTATGAAATTAATGTTTTTTTTTAATTTAGTAAGTTAAATTTTTTATTTTTATATATATATTTAACCGATATATTTTGAATAAAAATCGAAACTTAATACAAACCCCTGACATGACATGTGAGATATTCTAATTATATAACAAATCAATATTTTAATATAATAGATAATATATATTAAAAACAAATTATATATTTTTTTCAAACATAAATTATATTAAAATTAAATTTTATAATTTTACCGACATACAAAATGAATGGTGATTAATACCCATTAGAAAAAATTTAATACTCATTTTAATTCCAATTTCACTTTACTAAACATATATTTTTTTTAAAATTTTCATTTTAACAAAATAACTTTTATAGGAACCTGAGATTTTTTTCCAATGGCAGAACAAATATATATGACTTATATAATTTAAGAGTACACACCTCTACTATTTTAAAATAGATTTATGTTTACTTTTTATTTTGTTTATTTTCTTTTGTGGTCGAAGTGTTATTTGGATGTTCATCTAAATTATCTCAAATATTTTTTAATTAAATAATAATTATATATAGAAAGTTAACCGTTTCTCTCTCTTCAATTCTTGATGGTTAATATTAGTATATTACATATAAAAAAAAAAAAAGCATTAAACCATTTTCATCTCTTCGTCATTTATTATTAAAAATTGATGATTTAACCATTTCTCTCTTTCACATTTTTATTATTAAATTAATATAAACTAGCATATATCTCGTGCAAATACACGAATAATAATATAAAAAATTGTAAAAAAAATTACGGTAAAAAGTAATAATATTTTTTATTTTATTTTTAACTGTTTTAAAAATATGGGCGGTCAACCCACAATCCGACTCAAGTATCAATTTACTCTCACATATATATCCAAATTAACCACAGTTCTCGATCCGGCAATCCAGACACTTTAAAAATTAAACATCATTTTATATATATATATATATATATATATTAGTTAGTTAAAAAGTTGAACTTATATTGTTAAAACGTCTCGCGTTTATCAAATTTTGTGTTGAATTTAAAATAAAGTGTTATTAACCTAGTTGATTAAAAGGTTTTACTTATTTTGTTAGGTTGCAAGTACGAACCATACATATAGCATTTTTTATTTTATTTTTAACCGTTTTAAGTTTATGGGCGGGCGGGTCAACCCAAAATCTGACTCAAATATCCATTTACTCTCACATATTTATTCAAATTAACCACAACAATCGACCTGACAATCCGGACACTTTAAAAATTAAGCATCATTATATATATATATATATATATATATATATATATATATATATATATATATATATATATATATATATATATATATATATATATTAGTTAGTTAAAAAGTTGAACTTATATTTTTAAAATTTCCCGCGTTCATCAAATTTGGTGTTAAATTTAAAATATAAAGTGTTATTAGTCTAGTTAGTTAAAGGGTTTTACTTATTTTGTTAGGTTGCAAGTTCGAACCATACTTATAGCATTTTTAATTTTATTTTTAACCGTTTTAAGTTTATGGGCGGGTCAACCCACAATCCGACCCAAGTACTCATTTACTCTCACATATATATCCAAATTAACCACAACTTTTGACCCGGCAATTCGGACACTTTAAAAATTAAGCATCATTATATATATTAGGGGTGTCAAAAATGAACTCAACCCGCCAACCCGACACGAGTCGACCCGAAGAATATTGGGTTAGGGTTGGGGGTTTTCGGGTTTGAAACATTTCGGGTTAGACCCAAAATATAACCTGAAAAAGAAAATTGGGTTGGGCTGGGTTCGGTTCGGGTCAACCCGGGTTGACCCGAATTAAAAAATCAGGTCACTCATCAACCCGAACCCACCCACCCAACCCGACCCACCTAATATATTAATAAAAAATAACTTGCCTACCTTACAAAAAAATCCTAACCCTAACGGGCCTAACCCATATCCTTAATTTCTATTCTTTTTCTTCTTTCCGTTTTTCTCACTATTCCTTTTCTTCCATCCTTCTCACTTCTCTTCAATATATATTTCTTCTCTAATTTTCATCTTTTTTAATCTCTTGAACTCTGCTAGTATCCAGCAATAAAATGAGTTCACAAATTAATCTTGATCTTGAGGAGGATTGTGTGGAGTGTTCACCTATGGAAAATTTAGATGCAAATAAAGAAATGTGCATTGATTCCCAAGATCAAGCCTTCAAAACTGGTATTGGTAAACGAAAGAGACCATTAAAATCAAAGTGGTGGCAGTATTTTGATATGCTTCCTAAAATAGATGGAGAAGATTTGCGATATAAATGTAAAGCATGTGGAATTACATACAAAGATGATAGTAGCATGAGAACAGGTAATCTTCGTCGGCATATCCTTAATCAATGTTCTAGACAGAAAACTCGTGATATTTCTCAAGCTTTGTTAGAACAAGGGGATAAAAGTCTTAATATTAAGTCTCGAAATTTTAGTCAAGAAAGATTTAGAGAGTTGCTAATCTTAACAATTGTGAGACATGATTTACCATTTCAGTTTGTAGAATATGAGTCAGTTATATCAATATTTACCTATTTGGAACCTCAAGTCAATCATTTTACTAGAAATACTGCAAGGACTGATATTCTCAAGATGCATAAAAATGAATGTAATATGCTAGCTCAAAAAATGCATTAATGCCCTGGAAAGATTTGTTTCACATCTGATTTGTGGACTTCTATATCTACTGATGTTTATGCCAATTTTATTATTTTGTATTTAAATTAAAGTATTATTATTAAAAAAAAAACTTATTTCGGGTTAGTCGTGTTGGTCTGGGTTTGGGTTCGGGTTTGTTATTTTCAGGTTGGTTCAGGTTCGATTCAGGTTGAAAATTTTGTTATAATCACTACAACAAAACATGCTTTCTGCGACACATCATTGCCAACGCATATTAAGCGTTGGCAAAAGTTAAACAAAAGTTGGATTTTGCCAACCTTTATTATATAGGATAACTTTTATATAATTTAAATTATTTATTTTTTAACTCAATAAATTAGTTTAATTATTAATTATATATGAAAATAATATATATATATATATTTAATTTTGTATTTATATGATTCAAATTTAAAATTAATTTTATTTAATTATTTATATGTAAAAATATTAACTAAATATATATTATATAAATTTGGAATTTTCCTAAAACAAATAATATTAAAATTAATTTTAAAATAGATTTTAACTCATTTACGTTCACCAAATTAAGTAATATAAAAAGAAACAAAAACTTATATATTAAATAATATATTAAAATTGAGTAATTAATTTAATTGACAGTTATTTTTTAAATTTTATAAGACCAAGTGTTCACAAGGGGCTGAAGTTTTTTTTAGGGTTTAAACAGGCAGCAATTTGTGCGTTTGGAAGCTCTCCCTCACGGTCCCTTTCCTGTTATCGCTTTCGCCGCCTCATCTTAGCTTCCCTTTTCTTTTTTCATTTGTTTCTCATTCTAGGTCATATAGTTGGAGAGGGAGAGATTTAAGGTATGACTAAGGATCTGGATAAGGAGCTTCGAAAGCTAAATTGCATAACGACGGGTGGATTCATAAAGTTGGTGCTTATCGAAAGCAGAAAATCCTTCTCTTTGTAAATTTGCATCATTTTTATCCTGCTGCTAACTTCTCCTATGCATTCTCTTCTCCGGTAATCTCTCTATTTCTCTATTTTCCATTGCTATATCATTTAAACGATTCATTTTACATGTCAATCTCCTATTCTTCACGTATTTATCAGCTTCCAGATCATAGTTTCGTCCTTGTTTGATTTGATCGCCCTGATTTGCATAACTTGCTAATATTGATTGATTAAGCTATATTAGACTTGAACTTATATTATTTGTATTGTTCTTAGATCTGAAAGCAGACTAGAAGATTCAAATTCTACCATAATTCTTATCTTTAGCTCAAAATCTAGGTCAAGTGAGAGCTGTTTTAAAATAGTAGTATACAGTTCAATTCAATCAAATTAAAATTAAAACAGAGAGGCAGAGGAGTTTTATTAACCCGTGCACTGATAATTCTTAAGATATGTTTGAGTTTTTGTTGTTGTGATGGACAATTTCTGTTAAGTTGCAGACATAGATGATACTGTCAGTATAACTAATATATACTCACTTCATCGTTATAAAACATTGTTATAAAACAGTTCACCTAGTTATTGGAGTTAACATCTCATTTTATTTGTTAAGAACTTTGGTATCTAAATGGATATGGATGACTCAAAACTTGCTAATGAATTTTTGTATACAAAACTAAATATATTTGATATGAAATTTGTATTGGTTGGGATACACCACCGAAATTCGTTCAACCTTCAAATGTCTACCGTATAAGATCCAATTGACCAGTTACCCATGAAATTTTTACTTTATCTGTGAACCAGATCCAAGTGAATAATTCTAAATTTCTAACACTTTAGTATTGTCATATCATTAATCAATTGCCAATATATTGGCTCATACTATCTTTATTAACATCATCAACAATAACCAATAACCAAAAGATATGCCTACCTAAAATTTAGATATCCCTGATTCTCTACAACTCTCTCAATTGAGGAAGTACTAATATGGATTTGAACATATAAAATAGAAACTCACCAACTGCAGAAAATCATCCCAAGAGTGTACTGACAAACCAAACTCTGCAGCTTTCAATTTTTGTTCGGCTGTTACCTCTCCGAAGCTGACAAGAGCTATCCAACAAAGAGTGCAGAGTTAATAACTTGTAAGATGTTCAATTTATGAGTTATTTTGCTATGCCTGTCATAAGAGATATAAAATCATCTTACTCTTCAAGCAGTGTGAGACATTAGGACATGTCTTCAGGACCTGAAATAATAAGTATAAATTATATCCAGTTTATTATGTTTTTTGCAATCTGAAAACATGCCATTTGGTTGGTTAATTATTATATATTGTATACAACAGGTAAGGCATGCCCAAGGGTTTCATAATGTAGCAGGAGAAAAAGAACATAGTGCATACATGTCAGAAGAGTTTTTTGATGCAAAACTCATACATCTTGGCTAATATCAGGTACTAAATTTAGTCAATAATTAATGTCAGATTATCTAATATAAATATATCCTAATTTACAATAACATATATACTCCCAACAAGGTTATTTTGAAATAATCGTTGGTTATTTAAATAACCCAAGATCGAACAAGCCTTTGCAAATCCACGCTATGGTGATTTTCATGTTTATTATGCATTCCATTTATAACAGAATTACAATAAAATTGAAAAGCTATGTTGAGCTGCATTTTCAGTTTGTTTTCTTATCTGAATCGATAAATCAACCAACGAGCAGTGAATTAATGGCGGAGAAAAGCTTCAAATACGTCATCCTAGGCGGCAACACTGGTTTAAGTTGCACAATTTCGATATTATCGTACTCTAATTAAGTTTGATATAGGACGAAGATATTGAATCCATTGTATACCTTAATTATGTTATGCTCAGGTGATATCATATATCAATATTTGTGTTGTAGTTATGAAGGAGGAACGAGAGACTGAAATTGGGCTTCCAACTGATGTCAAACATATTGCACATTTTGGCTTTATGACTGAAAACTTTCTTATTTCCACCATATTTTTTGCTAACCCACCAAAATGAATTGATGCAATATTGTATTATTATTGTAGGGTTATACTGTTAGAGAGTTCTAAAAGCAGGGTGTTAAGCAAGGTGAACTTGCAATTATTTTTAAAGAAGCGGTATGTATGACTTTCCTTGCATCTGTTGTCTTTTTCATGTATATTGTTAATTTGTTATTGGAGTGATGATGATTTGATTTTGGTTTCTTTCATTTTGGTCATCACTATTGGTACTTGTGATGATGGACCTTTTCTGGCTTTCAGGTTGCTCCTTATGAGCGTCCAACTCTTAGCAAGGGATCCCTTCTTCCTGAGATTAAGTTTCCAAAACTTTTAAATCATCAAAGTTGGTAATCTAATGCATTTGTATTTCTTGTCCATTTGATACTGTTTTCAGTAATTTAGGATGCTTAAATGAGCTCAGATCTGAGTAGAATAATCAATGATTAAAAATGTTGTTGTTCATATAGGTCTATAACTAGCTTTATGTGAACTTATCTGTTAAATTTATAATTCTTATAATTTTTTTCTTATTGATTTCAATGAAAGAAAGTTTATGTATTCACTATTAAAAGGTCTTCTAACAAAGTATGGTCCCAAGAGAGTTCTTGATACCAATTATAGATGTTGATACTTATAAGTGGAACTGCTGAGTTTTATTTCCTCTGCTTTCAATTTCAATAGAAAAATATAACAACATACAACTTCCATTGGAACATGAAAGACGGGCTTTACTTGGATTGGTGTTAGAGATACTTATGCAGGTTAGCATTACATTAGCTTTAATTGAGTAAATATCTTTCCTTACCAATTATTAATGCTGCCAAAAGGTTATATCATATGTTGAGTTGCAGATTTAATTATCCTAATTAAGATTTATTGCTTTATATGTGTGAAGATTGAGTAAGTTATAGAGATTTACTTATCTCAATTGCTGGATTCTCTTTTGGACTACATTGGTGTGAAAAATTCTTCAAACACTTTGTTGAGAGTATTTAAGAAAAGGAGTGACGTGTTTGACATCTTTTTTTTTCTCAAGTTAAAGTAAATTTACTTTGTTTTTCATTTAGTTAAAGAAAATTTACTTTGTATTTATTGTTTGTTTATGTTGTCAAGAGCAATGAAATGTTTCTTCTTTGAATCTCATTGCAGGAAATAAACCACATGGCAAAATCTAATTACAAGTTGTTGATCAAATATCAGGTCTAATTGTGTTTAGAGGTGTGGTGGAATTGGTGCCCTAAAAGTGGGATTTATTAAAATTTTAATGGAGTAATGGTTGTTTTTATATTTTTATATAATTATTTTAGTATATGAAATTTGTCTTTTATTTAAAAAAAAATTATTTAACTATTAATATGATTTTAAGAGATAATATTATGGAGATGAATTATATTTATTTTGTATTATTTAAAATGTTAATAATGAGTAAAAATTGATATTTTAAATGTTATTTTTAATTTAAAATAATAAAAATATAAAATAAAATTGTTAAAAAATAAAAAGACTTTTGGCGACGCTTAAATGATTTTACCGACGCTTAAATAAGCGTTGTTAAAACTTACGCCCACCCTGCTTTTGGCGACGCAAGAATAAGGGTCGGTGATCTTTTTGGCGACGCTTTTAAGGGTTGGCAGAAGTCTTTTTAAGCGTCGCCGAAAGTCCTTTTTGTTGTAGTGAATGCACCTCCTTCAACCCGACTCGAACCCACTCGACCCACCTGAATTGACACCTCTAATATATATATAGATTAGTTAGTTAAAAAGTTGAACTTATATTGTTAAAATGTCCCGCGTTCATCAAATTTGGTGTTGAATTTAAAATATATAGTGTTATTAGCTTAGTTGGTTAAAGTGTTTTATTTGTCTTTGTTAGGTTGCAAGTTCGAACCATACCTATAACATTTTTAATTTTATTTTTAACCATTTTAAGTTTATGGGCGGGTTAACCCACAATCCGACCCAAGTATCCATTTACTCTCACATATAAATCTAAATTAATCACAACTCTTGACCCGGCAATCCGAACACTTTAAAAATTAAGCATTATTATATATATTTAGATAACTTTCTATAACTATTAATATATTTTTTTGTAGATTATATATATATATATATATATATATATATATATTTGTTACATATATAAATTTATTATATATATATATATATATATATATAAATTTTTTATAATTTTATAATAATATATACATTTTTTTATTTACAAAATATATAAATAAAGTAAGAACAATTAAATATGATTTATTCTCTTATTTTCCTTTATAATTTATTCTATTTTAGTTGCATTAAATTTTTAAAAAAAATCAATATTAATAGTTGTTTAAACGGATTATTCTTAATTAAAAAATCACCTATTAATTTACTATTTTGATTCAATATATTCTAGTAACTATATAAAAAAAATATTTTTGTTTATTATTATTTCCATTTTTATCATCTAGTTTCAAAATATCATAATCTAACACTCAAGGCATAAGATTTATAAAACTTACAAACTTTATCTTCGAATGAAAAAATCATTTAAATTTTAGGAAGTTTAACTTTATTTGAACTAGTGAAATTTAACTATATTATTATTGAATTAAAGGAGAACTAACATGACACTCCACAGTCATGGTCTTTCGTATAAAATTTAACTTCATTTAAACTAAATAAAGATGTGTTTTGATGCTGCCATAATTTTTTTTTGTCTCTTAATTATTAACCTCATTCAAAATAGATAAAAGAATTAACATGATGAGCTACTAAAAAAAGTGGGCAATAACGACAAAAATGCAATCGTTAATTCTAGATTTACCGTCGTTAAATGTCATTAGCAATTTTATTTGAAAACGTTGTTAATTGTCGCTATTGCTTATGTTGCTAATTTCTCATCACAAGGTGTAGCCACTCCTTTTTTTACTTATTTTCAATCGTTTTCACAATCGAACGATGATTATTTGTTCATTGTTTGCTGTGAATACTACCTTGTGAGTATTCACACATAGTTTCACGTTTTCAAACCCCAGTTTCAATCGTCTTAACAATCGAACAATGATTTTTTACTCATTGTTTGTTGTGAATACTTCTTTGTGGGTATTCAAATATATTTTTAAGTTCTCATAAATTCCGTTTTTGATCGTTTTGACGATCAAGTGACAATTGTTTGTTTGTTGTGAATACTACCTTTTGGGTATGTATATATATTCATATATTTTAAACTCTATTATTAATTGTTTTAATGACGGAAGGAGAGATTGTTTGTTCGCTATGAATACTACCTTATGGGTATATATATATATATATATATATATATATATATATATATATATATATATATATATATATATATATATATATATATATATATATATATATATATATTCACATGTTTTCGAACCCTATTTTCGATTGTTCTAACGATGGAACGACGATTATTTGTTCATTGTTTGTTGTGAATACTATCATGTGGGTATTCACACATATATTCACATATTTTGTCCAACATTTTAGATCGTTCTAACGATCGAACGATGATTGTTTGTTCATTGTGAATACTACCTTCTGTTTATTCACATATATAATCACATGTTTTTAAACCTATATTCGATCGTCTTTTGAAGATCGAACAAACACATGACCTTTTTCACATGTGGGATTGATATCATCAAAAGATTCATCTTCATGTCTCTAATGGCCATGAGTTCATTTTAGTCATTGTCAACTATTTCACTCCACCAAAGTAGTCCAGTGGTAAGAGTCGGCTTAAGAGACCAGTAAGGTCATGAGTTCGATTTCATTTGAAAGCGCTTTGAGTTTAAGAGGGGGACCATGATTGTGGGGTGTCATACTAGTTGGTGATCATTTCTTGAGATCATGTTCATCTCATTCTTTGTAATAAAGAATATGCTGTTATTGGATCTAGAGTTATTTTTTACTTTTCTATTATGGAGTTTTTGAAATTTGTTTTTCAACTAGAGGCTAGATGACTTTGTACATGTATCCTCTAATAATCTATATATATATATATATAATGATGCTTAATTTTTAAAGTATCCGGATAGCCGGGTCGAGAGCTGTGGTTAATTTGGTTATATATGTGAGAGTGAATGGATATTTGAGTCAGATTGTGGGTTGACCCGCCCATATATTTAAAACGGTGAAAAATAAAATTAAAAAAACTATAAGTATGGTTCGAACTTACAACCTAACAAAACAAGTACAACCATTTAACCAACTAAGCTAATAATATTTTATATTTTAAATTCAATACCAAATTTGATGAACGCGTGACATTTTAACAATAAAAGTTCAATTTTTTAACTAACTAATATATATATATATATAATGATACTTAAATTTTAAAATGTCCGGATTGCCGGGTCAAGAGTTGTCGTTAATTTCGATATTTATGTGAGAGTAAATGGATACTTGGGTCGGATTATGGGTTGACCCGCTCATAAACTTAAAACGGTTAAAAATCTATATATATATATATATATATATATAATGATTCTTAATTTTTAAAATGTCCGGATTGCCGAGTCGAGAGCTGTGGTTAATTTGGATATATATGTGAGAGTAAATGGATACTTTAGTCGTATTGTGGGTTGACCCGCACATAAACTTTAAACGGTTAAAAATAAAATTAAAAATATTATCACATTTTTACCGTAATATTTTTTTCACGGTTTTTTATATCATTACTCATACAAAGCACGGAATACATGCTAGTTTATGATTCTTACTATTTTGACAATATTTGAATATGGCCAGTTATCATTTGGGAAAAAAAATTCGTGTTGCTTACCAACCATCGAGTAAAGAAAAAAATTACTACCACTCAGAATTTTGGGTATAGATTCATCCGACACCGTTTAATTGATTTGTTTGGTTTACTTTCCTTCATTACTCATTATTATATAACTCACATAAGTTCGTCTTTAAAGTCATCTGAAATTACATGATTTGTAGGATGATTTTCAATAAAAATTTAATTTTTGCAAATTTATATTATTTAACCAATGTTATATTTTATTATTTACAAATTAATGTTTTATTTATAACTCTTTACTTGATTTAATATAAATTAATTCCTTATAAAAAAATGTCTAATTTGTCTCAGTTTTGTAATTATAATGAGTCCGTAATATATAATAATTATATAATAATGTTTAAAGTCAATAATTCACATCATCAATTCTCTTAACATTATATATATATATATATATATACACGTATATATATATATATATACGTATATATATATATATACGTATATATATATATATATATATATATATATATATATATATATATATATATATATATATATATATATATATATATATATATATATATACACGTATATATATATATATACGTATATATATATATATATATATATATATATACGTATATATATATATATATATACGTATATACATATACGTATATATATATATACGTATATATATATATATATATATACGTATATACATATACGTATATATATATATATATATATATACGTATATATATATATATATATATATATATATATATATATATATATATATATATATATATATATATATATATATATATATATATATATATATATATATATATACTGTGATAAAAAAATACAATATTAATAAGGTATAAATAACCAACCATTAACATCTTTTGTTTCTCAATCGACCTATCATATTTTACAAATCTCGTTACATATTTTTGAGCATTTTATCAATCTATCTTATTATTACCGACGTTATATCTCACTTCGACAAATCAACATCTCATTAAATATTTATCACCAATATATTATTCCATAATCGAACTCAAATTATTAATTTTGTGAATCACATTTTTAATATTTTGCACTGAATTCCATCATTGCACCTTACCATTAATTCAATCCATCACTAATTTTTTATAATTATTTCCAAGTTACACCTTACCATTAATTCAGTCTAATAATTATTTCCATGTTGCCCTTAACGAGACTCGAACTTTTACTCTTTTTTTAGAGCGTTAGATTTCACTTCTTCAGAGTGCGACTAATTCCCGCAGGTAAAACACATATTTCATAACACATTTAACCAATTAACTAGATGAGTAGAACTTATTATTGAACGGACTCGAACCTATGACTCCAAGAAGACAGAATATTCACATCTTTTTACGTTAGGTTAGAAGAAGAGATTTATTTTTATTGAGTATTATAAACATTTTAATTATTATATCACTTAATATTATTATTAATTTATATTTATTATTTTGTGTATAAATATATAATTTATGACTAAAAATTCAAAATAAATCATTCAACTCATATTAAAAATAATATTGACAACTAACCTTACAAAAATAAAACATATAATAAATTAATTAAACATTACACATTTATTTACGTATAATTATACAATCATACTATACACATTAATATAATTATCTATTTTCAATTTTTTGATACAACTAAATTCTTTTTTAACATTTTTACTCACTAAAGTCTCTTATTTATCATGTTATTATGATTCTATAATTAAGAGTCCCAGGACTTGGACATTGCCCGGATAAAGGGAAAAAAGTTCATAGAACTTAATATTAATAAAAAATAAACAAAAATCTGAAAAACAAACCTTTTATTCATTTAAAGATTTCCAATAATTTGGGGACCAAGCCAACTCAAATTATGTATCCAAAATCCAAACTATTTTATTTGGGTTTGGTTCAAGTATTGAGTAGACCATAATGACACGTTGTCAAAGTGAGGTCATATGAGAAACCTGAAAAATTCATATTTTAGTGGAATTTGTACAAATAATGGGCCAGGTCATAAAACCATTTCAAAACGATATTGCATGGGTTAGAAGAAGAGATTTATTTTTATTGAGTATTATAAACATTTTAATTATTATACCACTTAATATTATTATTAATTTATATTTATTATTTTGTGTATAAATATATAATTTATGACTAAAAATTCAAAATAAATCATTCAACTCATATTAAAAATAATATTGACAACTAACCTTACAAAAATAAAACATATAATAAATTAATTAAACATTACACATTTATTTACGTATAATTATACAATCATACTATACACATTAATATAATTATCTATTTTCAATTTTTTGATACAACTAAATTCTTTTTTAACATTTTTACTCACTAAAGTCTCTTATTTATCATGTTATTATGATTCTATAATTAAGAGTCCCAGGACTTGGACATTGCCCGGATAAAGGGAAAAAAGTTCATAGAACTTAATATTAATAAAAAATAAACAAAAATCTGAAAAACAAACCTTTTTTTCATTTAAAGAAACCAATAATTTGGGGACCAACCCAACTCAAATTATGTATCCAAAGTCCAAACTATTTTATTTGGCATTGTCAAAGTGAGGTCATATGAGAAACCTGTAAAATTCATATTTTAGTGGAATTTGTACAAATAATGGGCAAGGTCATAAAACCATTTCAAAACGATATTGCATGGGTTAGAAAGGACAATGAGTTAAGATATGCATAAAGAAGACTATCAGTAAATGTAGAATGACGGATTGTTAAACCATGTCAAATTATGTTTAAAGTAAGATTTAGAACAATAAATGTCACCTAGCTAGCTGCCTGTCATATTGAAGCACACGTCAGTCATCAGCTATGACTCGCATTCAACTGTACAAAATACACATCTTGAATCCCTCCCAAATCGACATTTTCTTCATAAGAGATGATAAAATCAAAAGGATAATGTAGTAGGAAACAATAGTTATTTATTTCCATTTGGAACTTCATCCAACCAACTCCCAGTTAAACTAGTCATGACCTCCGGCCGCAACATAAGTTGATCAAACGGTGAAAAGAGGAGAAGGCTACCTGCAAAAGTCCGTTTCTTTCCTTAATAACATCATTTTTATTTCGACGAGTTCCTATCTTCTGCCCTTGATGGTGGTGAAGTCTGTGAATGTGATGATGTTCCAACATCCCCCACTATTGCAAGTTCATTATCGAGTATATCCATTCCATTCCATTCTACACCAGCTACATTCATTAATTATTATGTTGAGAACAAAATAACACAAAAAGCTAAAATTTTGATAAAGACTTGTAGTAGTAACGTACCATCGGTCTTCCACATGTCTGTGATGCTTATATCAGCATCTGATAACAACCAGTAATCTGCATCATTCTGTGATATGTTCGAGACAAACATTACTGGCATATAATAAACTCAACAACTATAACAGTTATGTTTACCAAATATCACAATGATAATCGAGAAAAAGAAATTTGTTTTACAAATTGGAGTCGATGTGGATACACATGGTTTTCTTGATTTGGAAGAAAGAAGGTCAAACCAGCTTTTTTATTAATTATTTGAATAAAGAGCTACTTTGATAATAATTAGTGAGAAAGTAAAGGAAACTTGAAGAAACAAACTTACATCAATATCTGTGGGGAGAATTTTCATAATCCCTCCAGCAGCATAGTCTTGTGAAACGGTTGTGGTGTCATGGCTCCTTATTCTCCCTGGTCCTTGAATCGTTTGCACCTCTGATCTAATTGCAACATCATTGCTTCTTTCAGCTGTTGGATCATTGACAGCATTCTCATTGGAACCTGAACTCGACGAGATAGGTAAGTTCATTGATGGCTGAATACTGTTCATCTCCTCAAATTTCTCTTCAAATTGGCTAGAAACCAAAAATATTTTTAAGTGAGGAGAATCAGAATATCATAACGAAAAACATGTTGGACGTAATCTCAAATTTCACAAGGCTAAGTTTGGATATTTGTAAGAATTGGAATAAGTTTTGATGTTTGTAAGAATTGGAATATTTTTGGATGTTTGTAAGAATTGGAATAAGTTTGGAACCTTGGTTAGATAACTAAAAATACGAGGATTATTATACAATTGTATTTTCAAAGTAAAAAATTTTAAGGTTGAAACTTAAATATTTATATATATTTAATTACATTGGAATGATTTGGTGTTTTGAGTTTAGTTACCTTTTTTTTGAAGTTTTTTTTATTATTTAACTCATGACAATCCACTTGTATTTGTTTTCTTTTTGTCCAGATGGGTTTTTCACCAAGGCTCATGCTGACTTTCGCATAAACTGAGGATTAATGAAAATGGGTTTACCCGATCAAGAAAAAACATTGGAGTTATTATAGCTTCAATTTCAATTGCTTATTGTAAGTTATCTAATGAACATATGATTTGGAATTGGACCCAGTTCCAACTATGTTTGGATGTGTATAATAGGGGAATTATAATTATAATTTTTTAAGTTTTTAAGATTTAGAACTGAATTACAATTCAATTATTATCTTTGGAGAAATATCGAATTGTGATCCCGTGGAATCGATGAAATTGAGACTTAAAAAATCATATACATTTTATTTCATTGGATTAATGATTTGAATTCCTTATTTTAAATTATAAAACAAAGTGTTTGGGATTAGACCCCCAATTCTAATTTCAATTCTGCCCGAACCAAACGGAGCTCGAGAACAAAACATATTACCTGACAAGGTACACATCGATTGGACCCATGGTACTTCTAAGTACGATCCTATATCTCCTCTGAGGATAGTCCACAGCCTGATTTAAGCAACCTCTCATATGTCAAACAAACATGCATATTAGATAATCAACCAATAATTCATCTACCACAACTTACTTCATCAGGATCTGGAACTTCAAGTGTGGTTCCATGGGGAGCTTTAATTGCTATTAGGGTTTCATTCTGTTTATATATTAACCAAGATATATATTGATAAGAAGTTTCTTGGCATAAAAATAAGTGAGAATTGATACAAAATTACCTGAAAACAAGGTAGAGTTTTGATGTCTTCCTCTGTCACAAAAAGCCACCTGAAAAAAGGTTATACAGGATCAACAAGCAAATCCATGGCATGCAAGGACAGAAGAAGATAAGCACCTCTGATTGTATTCATCTTCACTTAGATCCCTCAATCTCTCCTGCATTTCTCTTAAATGACCAGAAGCATTTAATGTTAGCGAGAATAAATTCACTATCCAAAATACCGATGAGCGTTGTTACCTTATACGGTCATCTAATCCCCGTTCTTCGATGGAAAGCTTTTCAACTTCGGCCTGCAAGAAAATAGACGAGATAAGGTATGAAAAAATTTACTGTGCAGAAAATTTATAAAGAAAATACCTTATTACAAGTTGAATGGGAGGTATGAAGATATATAACTCAAAGTTCCAATCCAAGACATTGGCTTTGCAAATCTAAATAAATTATAAAATTCTATGTTTGGTAAATACTGAATTGAAAATGGAATTGTTTGGTTAAGTACTTCAAAAGAGGAATTGAAATTTTTGTGGAACAAAAATGTGTATAATTTGTGTTGATGCAATTCCACTCTAATATCCTCCGAATTCCAATTCTAGTATACTACCCCTGATTGAAGCTAAGGTCATTCTTCCAACTATTTGTTAAATTAGCTGAAAATGAGTTTGCATGGGGTTAGATGCTCATACACAGTTAAAAGTGAAAAGGAAAGAAAGGTAAGAAAATACTCTTTCAGAATTACAATTCAATGGCTCCAAACAAAGGAATTTAATGCAAATTCTTATAGAATTGGAATTCTATTTCCAATTACACTAATACAAACATAGATTAATGATTGAAACCTGCTGTACCTTAGACTAATGATTGACACCTGTTGTACCTGAGATGCATAAAAATAAGGGGGGAAATAGAAATAACATACTTGTAGGAAAGTAACATCAATATCAGCAGCCTCCCCTGGTCTCGAAGCATCAAGTCCTCTAATCAGTCAAGTGAAATAGATAATCCGTGAGTCCCCAAACCTTCAAATAACTGTGCTAACCAGTCCTCAGTTTAACTAACAAAAGAACTTACTTCCAATGGATTCTATTCTTTAGCTTCTTTTCAATAAGACCAATCCCCTCGAGAACATTTGTGATATCATAAATGCGTCTTTTCTGAACCTGTAAATTAATACACTTTATTAGTATCAAATATAAGAAGTATAACTAGCGTCGAAGATAATATGGAGTAATAAAAAATTCACCCTTAAGGTATCAGCAGCTTGGTTCAGATCAATAATACCATCTTCTGCTAGCTTCATAAGGTCAAGGAACTTTCTTGTCAAAAGACCTGAAGAAGTGCAGGAAATTTTTATCATTTACTTCAGTCTGAGTAATTATAACTCAATAATAGAGCATACAAACTTATGTCCACAAGATCATGGGGTTCAAGTCTTCAGACCCAGACCATTTAAAAAAAGTACTTATGAGAAACTTAACCATTAAGTGACCACATTCAAATAATTTGGTCATGCAGCCAGTTGAAACATTACCTAGGGAGCTATCATATCGGCAGCTGCTGGCTGGAGTAAGGGGAGACGGAGAATCTGCATCTCACAAAAAAATATAATTTATAAGTATCTAATAGTTACTTTACGTCACTTACACATGGAAAAATGTCTTCTATGGTCTCATTAGGAAACAATTTAATGAATTTAAAAAAGTATATGCATTAGATTATGTTTGGAAATTAAACTTAGTTAATTTGTTGTTTCTAAACAACAAGTGTTTCAAAGTGGGGTCTATGATTCATGAGGTAGAACTAGCAAGTTATTGTTGCAACCTAAAGGAATTTTTTCCATAAGTTGGTACGTAATCACTGCATAGGGAATTGTTAACCAGGAAAATGTGTTCTTTTACCACACATGATGCTTATTTAAGAACATAATATGAAACTCCTGCCAAATGCACTCACCAACATTTGGTGTAGGGGTCTGAGGAGTAGACTTCAGGTTTTTTGTGATCCTTGACCGCCCATTGGCTCTTTCTTTTGATGATACAGGTGTCTGGAAAGAACTATTAGATGTATCTTTGTACCCCGGACTTGCAGTGCAGTCACTCACCTCAACTTGGTTACAGTACACTGCACTCTTGCGCTTCAACTGCTGTGACACCTGAATTCCGAATAAAGAGTCAGTGACATGTAAATGGACTGGGGTATAGTCGTAATTAGTTATAATGTTAGTAGATGAAGAAAGCTACACATAAATAGTGGTTGAATTTGGTTTTCTCTCTCAGGCTTGGGCCATCCCTTTCTCAAATATCACTAGCCTCGATAAATCCTAAATTTCTAATCTAGGCTTATTACATAACATCCAAAGGATAGTCTTCTAGTTGCATATAAAATGCTGCAGTTGAAGCAACAAGATTAGTTAGTGAGAGTTCAAGAGCTTGTTTGATGTGGGATTAACACACTATCCAATAAACAAACTACTCATCAATCATATAACTCTAACTATTTTTTATTTATTCATTACGAATTTATACCTCTACTGTTTTTCTACTCAAATAACCTGATTTTCATAACCTATATCAAATAGGGCTATTTGAAAATAACCACCTAGTTACTCAAATAATCCCAGATCACACAAGGCCCAATTACATGAAAACTAGAATACTCCCATAAAAAGCTTTTCACATTTCACAAATCACCGAATTCAAGGAAGAAATGGAAAAATCAATACCAAAAGAGTACCCAAAATACCAATAATGGTATAGTAACAATCTCCAAAATGTTAAATTCAATTATATCATACATCACAAGGAGTTCACTTATTACAACTACAAAGACATAGCAAATCAATTGCCTTTATGCTCTTAAATGACTAACAAAACGAAGATCAAGAGAAATAGATCCAATTTTTGGTTGAATTTCGATCAATAAAGACAAAAGGCAGCAACTTGTAATTTAATTTAGTGCAAACTGCAAACAAAGTCAGCAGTATAGACACAGAGCTTAAGATGTCTAACACAGAAATACAATGTTCAATTGACTGGGAATAAGAACATCCATGTTGGATGTACTAAGGAATAGTAGCCAATCTGACTGAATTTGAACTTTTTTCTTTGCTAAGAACATTAGTTACTTTTCAAATAGTATAAAGACATAGATTTCCAATGAACAAGTCTACATTTCAATCTAGCAAGATATTTTTGAATAGGATCACCCACATAACTTTATTGGCAACTAATTCTATTGAATTGACCTTCTTTTTTATGTAGACAACTATTTTTTCTTTAGTTTTGTATTCTCATGAAAAAATGGTAATACCATTGTGTACGCAGTGTTTCATGTAGGCAATGAATCAATTTTTCTGCTGCTTCTTTCATCCCTTACAAGTGAATTTTTCACATCTCATTATATGAGTAACCTAGCATATCACTGATAAAGAACTCTCATGTATCCCAGATTCTGTAACAGTCATATCTATTACTCGTAAATGTCGGAAAATGCACAAAAATCCACACACAGGCAGAAGTTAAAATGGGATGGAAATTCAATGGAGAGTTCTACGTTCAAGGATGCTATAGACTCAACAATTAATAACCATTCATAGTAGATTGTCAAACTATAATTGTAACGTAAATACTCTATAAACAACATAAACAAACAACAAATCTATCCTAAAAGTAGGATTGTTAATTCAACAAATTCCTTTAATTCACCTTGTATAACATCATCAAGTTTCTTTCAACACACTAGCTATTGAAAAAAAAAACATACAAAGAGACTAAAATCTTAATTTTGTGACCAAATGCAAGGACACACTTATATATCAAAGATCAAAACTACATTGATTCCTCAGAAATAAAATTCATCCACCATCATGTGTATGCTACGAACATGAAAATCGTATCAAGATAAATGCCCATAGTTTAGTAATGTCACTCATAGTATTAATGCTTGCAATGCACACATTATATCAGTAAAGGGTTGATCAAATGATATGAGAAAACAATCCGGCACAAGAGATAGATATTCTATTCGGATTAAAGAATAAGGATACCCTATTTAATGATTGCAAACACCACCATTTCCATCACGAACATAAAATAAACCCTATAAATAGTCAAACTCGCATACATCAATCAATTAAAACCCAGATACAGAATCATTAAAGAACATATATCAAGTTTCAACTCACAGGAGATCTCACGACAATAGCTTCAGGTTCATTATTATCCGTCATTCCACCAGCATTCCCCAAGGCAAATCTATGATAAGGCTCAGAAGACACAAACGGAGGCTTTTTAGAGGAGAAAGGAAGTTGTCGCCTCATCATCGGTTGCACAGTCAGGCCAACACCTGAGGCGGCGACTGAAGGCGGCGCTCCTTGTCGGCTTGACATAGATAACTAACTTAAAGTTTAGTACGCAGTCAACTAAGACGGAAGCGGATCTGGAAGAAGAAAGAGAGGAGTTGAAGAAAGCTGTGAATGATTTAGAGAATAATAGGGGTAGATGATATGATGTATAGAGAGAGAGGATAGGAAAGGCCAAAGGGGTTAGAAGAGGAAGACAGCGCTTAGAGAGTAGAGAAAACGAGGGAAAGAGAGAACTTTAGTTCGGATATATAGTGGAGGGAATCGCCAGCAAATAAATATTAATTCTTCTAGATTTGCATTTAGGCCCTCTTTGTTTTTCCATATTGATCTATAGGTCTTTCAAACTTTGATATCTTTGAAATAATATAAAAATATAAATGTATTTTATACATATATCATTTAGTTTATATTTTTGTCTTCAAGTATAAGTATTTAATTTAATGAGAAATTGTAAAAGATTTTTTTTTGTTTGTTCTCACCATAAGGTGGCCCAAGACGTTCGAGATAGGTCGTAGGTCCATGTAATTCGCGAAGGAACATAGTTGATTTTGAAATGGACATTATGGCTTATGGGAGATCTAGCGTGAGTTGTAGTTTGAGACATAAATGCTAATTGTTATCAATAGAAAGTCAACTCAACAATCTTTCCAACATGAGCTCACTTGCACAAATGGTCGAGTGAGTCAAAATATATTAATTTATGAAGTCACATCTAGCTTCAGTTCGGTCCAAGATTGAAGTTGATGTACTTGAATTAGGTTGTCGGGCTTCATAGACAACCTTAGTCGTCGAATGGAGACTCGGGATTGATTCCATTTGAACGGGTCATGTCTTAGCTTTCCAACTGTAGGTAGCAATCCAATTTTGAGGTTATGTGACTCAAGTTATGAAATTCTAACTATAAGCATGTCTCGTTTGATCATGTTCTAGTCGCATCATCTTGCACCGCGATTTCTTGGAGTTAAGAGTTTCTACTCGAAATATAATTAAAACAAACATTTTAGAGGGCACATCAAGTTTTCCAAAACATCCAAGATTGTCGAAAAGAATCGAGTGTAGCGATCTATGTGAATTTTTAAATTGGAGCATTTTGGGCATTTTTTCAAATAAGGCACGTCTGACGTCATTATTACATCTCCCGATCATTTGAAAGAAGCCTAGACACGCGGGAGATTCTTGTGTTGACTTTCGTTGACTTGGTCTTTACCCTACTAGTTTGACTCGGTCTTTACCTGGTTTGACTCGGTTTTGACTCTTTTGCCTTTTTAAAAGTCTTCTATACAAAATTGTAAATAACAATATTATACTCAAAATTCATATTTTTTGAACCGGTTAATTTGAACGTATCATGTCTTCCAAATTTTGACTTTTATGAAAAGTGGTATTTCAGTGCAAGAATATGCCTAAAAGTATGTGTTATGTACATTTTGCCCAATAATAATATTATACTCAAAATTCATAATTTTCTAAACTAGTCAATTTGAAGGTGTTGAATCATCTGAAGTTCAAATATTTTTTTACAATTGACATTTGGACCGCTCTTCAAGAATCATTTTAAGCCATTTCTAAAAAGTGTTTCTGATTTTTGTTCTCCCGGTCTAATAATCAAGTATGATTATCATACTAGACCAGGCAAATTCATTTTAATTTTGGGATGTAAAATGGGGTGTGTACAGAATGCTCCTCTTAGACAGAATTTGTTGAAGAAGATTCTCGATTTGTAAAATGTGTGTCCAAGCTTGATCAAATAGACACCAAATTTGTAAATCCAAAATATAAAATGTCAGAATAGAGAAGGAAAGAGACAATCTAGAGTTGTGCGTTTTCCATTCTTCTTTATCTTATTTGACAACATGTACTTGAGGAATTATGCGTAGCTCTAGAAAAACTCTTGCAAAGTACCTATAAAAAGTGATCATGCATGCAAGCATAATATCAATATATTCAAAGCATGGGTTTGGAACTCGTTGCGTTCTAATCCCATGTATGGTCAATATCAAGCTATTTTTCAACCATGTATTTCCATGTAGAGACTCCACGAACATCTATAAAGCGATGTTTTTTTGTAGTTTTACTCGTTGTATAAATTTGAGGGATACCTCTTTGAGTAGTAACACATGTAAAGACAATTTATAATAGACTAGAAACCATGAGTCGTGGCATAGCTTATGAGTCATGTTAACTGATATTCACACTGAGATGAGAAGTTGATCTTGGTTGTTGAGTTTCAGTTATCCCAAAATAATGAAAGTCTACCAATGATCGTACTATTTCACTTTTAGGAAATATTGAATCTTCATATCTTACAAGATGATGAAAGATTGATAAAGAGCACTAAATTCTCATATCAATGTGATGATGAAGAACTATTGACAAATCATTGAGTTCTCATATTAAACAAATGATGAGAAACTACTGGGAAACACTAAGTTCTCATATCAATATAATGATGAGAGACTACTTGACAAACATTGTGCCCTCATATTGATGCGATGATAAGAGACTACTGGGAACACTAAGTTCTCATATCAATGCGATGATAAGAGACTATTGGGCAAACACTAAGTTCTCACATCAAACAGATGATGAGGAACTGTTAGGAAACACCGAGTTATCATATTGATACGACGACGAAAGACTGATGGGAAAACATTAAGCCCTCATATCGATGCGATGATGAGAGACTGTTAATAACTCTAAGTTCTCATATTTATGTGGTGATGAAAGACTATAAGGAAAACAATGAGTTCTCATATCAAATAGATGATGAGGAACTGCTAAGAAATATTGAGTTCTCATATTGATACGATGATGAGAGATTATTGGGCAAATACTAAGCTCTCATATCGATGTGATATTGAGATACTCTTGGGAACATTGAGTTCACATATCGATGCGATGATGAGAGACTGTTGGGAAACACTGAGTACTCATATCAAATAGATGATGAGGAACTGTTGAGAAATACTAATTCTCATATCGATACAATGATGAGAGACTGATGGGTAAACACCAAGTTCTCATACGAATGCGATGATGAGAGTTGAAGACACTAAGTTCTCATATCAATACAATGATGAGAGACTATTAAAGACACTAAGCCTTTATATCAATGCGATGGTGAGGAACTACTAGGAAAATACTATTGAGTTTTCATATCGATGCGATGATGAGAGACTACTGAAGACATTGAGTTCTCATATTCGATACGATGATGAGGAGCTATTAGAAACATTGAGTTCTCATATTGACGTGATTATAAGATATTGCTAGTTGTTTTCTTATCCCTTTATTGGGATCGACACATAAGTGTAACTCATGAACATCCATTTGCTGACATTCATGATAAAACAAATGGCACAAACACATTTGTGAGCACTAAAAATTTACCTACGCAATTTATAAAATTAAAATAATTATTTTGATTTATTTTTGAATAAATAAAATCAAAATAATTAACCCCATGACCAAAACATAATTAAAATAATTAATTAGATTAATTATTTTGATAATTAAAACCTAATTAAATAAAAAAATGGTCAAAACAAAAAATAAAATTATTTGGGATAAATGTTTTACTCATTTTATCCCAAAATAATTTTAGAAAAAAAGTCAAGGGATTAAAATAAATAATTTAGGATGAAATGAGGAACACCAAAATTATTTATTTAACCCTAAAATATGAAAAAAATAAAATTAATTGATAAAATATTTCACATATTTATTTAATATTTTGTATATTTAAAAATATCAAAATTAAACCCAAAAAGTGAATAAAAAATCAATTTCAAACAAACCCTTAAGGTTTTAAAATAAAAATAAAATTGTAATCTTGTGTAGTCGAAAACCAGAAAGAAATCTACAGTCGGAACCGCGTCCATCGAATAGGCATTGTATTTACATCCAACGCCCGCGTAGCCCACTATAGTAGAGGAAGCGCACGTCCGTATCGCACTAGATCAACTAACCGAGCATTAGCTTTGTCAGCCATAATGCGAAAACCCGGACGAAACTTTAACGGACCGCTCTGTGTCCGTGTTCTCGCCAAATCGGTGTCGTTTCGACCACCATCGTAGTCTTCATCGCGATGTTATTTAGGTGATACAACTGATAATCAATGATGTCTTATCCTTTGATTTCCCAAAGTTGGAATACAACTGATAGTCAACCAAATTGGCTGATTCAAAAACTGAAATGATCACCCTATTTAGGTGATCTTTTCTGCTACATCAACATGGATGATTCATCCCTTATTTTGATAAGTTGGTTCACGAATAATCAAAATGCTATTAATGACTTTTGGCTGATTCGGTACACTTAAAGCCTCCACTGACTTAGAAAGTCTATAAATAGCCTCCTTCAACACTTCCAAAGGTAAAAGAAAGCATCTTAAGCCCTGAATCAAAAGAAATAAAAAAATCCTCTATTGAAGCTTAAAGCTTCGGATTTTTCGAATTTTTTGTAAAACGCTCTAAATCTTGGATCCATGCATCCCAAAAGCTTCCTTAAGGTATAAGGAGTGTTCTTCAATGCTTGGTAGGCTTCAAATCATCTTTTAATTCATACTTCCAATTTGAAATTGGAATTTTTATAATTTAGTATTCATAAGTTTTATGTTGTCTGGTTCTTTAATTTGATGATTGAAAATCAATCTTACGAGTTTTCTATGAAAGCTAGAACCGATCAATCAGTCTTAAAAAGAAAAAAACCCAATTTTAATTTAAAAAATTAAAAACAAGGGTTTGTTGTTCTTGGACTAATATTTGAAGATCACAGCCTAGAAAGCTTCCCAACATGATTGTAATGATGTTGGGTAACTATTAGGGTCGTTTGATTGTCATCTTTTAATCATAACTATGATTTGTCTGGTTTTGATTTTTGACACTCCTATTATTGGATTTTTAATAAAATGATTTTAACCGTTTTCTCAAAAAAAATTATTTGGAACATGTGTGATCCATCCCGATCATGTTTGATTAAAATCAAAATTTCAAAAGAATTGCAATTTTTTAGTTCTTGAATTAGTCTAAATGAATTGTTTATATTCTTGTTTTGGTATCAATCAAATATATAGAGTATAAAGAAGCTATTGGCTAGCTCCTTACACTTCAAAACAACATTAAAACTAAAATCCATTTTTTGGCTACAAACTGTTTTGAATAAATTGATCATCACACAGGTCGATTGATACATTAGGGTGATGTTCTAAATGTTCCTAGAAGCTTTGTGAAGCTACCTGGGACCTTGGATAGAAGAATCCAAGCCCCCATAATGCAAAACCTGTAATTTTGGTGTTCTTGAGGGCCGGTAGGTCCGACCGAGGATCTTCGGTCCTAAACTAGAGGTCCGACTAAAAACTTAACCTAGGACTGATAGGTCCAACCAATGTTCTTTTTCGAGGACTTAGAGGTTCGACCGATGTTCTTCAACTAGGACTAAGAGGTCCGACCGTGGATTTTTACATTCGACCGAGAGTTCAGACCTAAGATCGAGAACTCCCTAACTTAGGGTGGATGACCTCCACCCAGGACTAAGAGTTCCAAGCGAGAGGTCAAGCCTAGGACCGAGGAATCTCGACCTCGACCGAGAATTCCTGAACCTAGGACCGATGAACTTAGCTTAGAGCTAACCCAAGACTTGTATGTTTTTTTACACCCCGACCAATAATCTTAGCCAAGGACCAATAGACTTTAACACCTCGACCGAGGCTTCGTAGCCTGGACTGATGGGTCGGACTGAGGTTCCTAGACCCTGATCGATAAAAAATGAACCGAAAACTTAGGACACCAGTCCTAGGGCCTGTTTGGTTCCCTTTTCAAAATTTCAAAATTATTATTATAATTTTGGAACCTCATGCCATTTTTTTAAAATCCCAAAAAATTAGAAAATGCTTTCAAAATATTTTTGGGATGTTTCCACAAAAAATATTTTGATAAAGGTTTGTTTAGGATTTATGTTTAAACTCTAATTCCTTTAATGACTGATATCCTTCAAGTAATTTCCTCCCTAATTTATCATAAGTAACATGTACCGGCATTTAAATATTGTTATTACAATATTTTAAATAATGCACAAACCTTATGAATGCTTAGGACCGGAAGAATAAACGGTAAAAATAAAACGTTATACAACCAATTTCCAAGAGCATATTTTATAAGTAGAGACCGTTTTAAAAATGAGTATAGAGAATGAAGAGCGAAAGCCCTTTCCCGAGTATCACCAAATTACGAACTAAAAAAAACTCTAGCCAATACGTTTGTATACGTATGCCAATTTATTTTTATTAATTTTCAAAAATCAATTGGCGACTCTGTTTAAAAATAAATAATTATTTAAATTAATTATGTTTAATTAATTTAAAAGACGGATTTCTAAAAATCAAATTGTAATTTGATTAATGTAAATCCCTGGACTATTTAAAATTGAACCCAAATTAAATATTTTTAATTAATTTCAAAAAGTTGTCAAAAATCATTTAAAAATCAATTGTTGATATGATGGTTGACTACATCCCTAAACTTCGTCTAGGAACTTATTACATAAGTCAAACGTTTATTTTCAGAAGAAATAGTTTGGATCTTTTCCTTGAGCTTCTCATTCTCATATGAGAGCTCAACCATCTTGTTTTCAAAATAATTCGGTTCAGATGCTTGAGATGAGGATGTGTTATTGGTTTTGTTCTTCAAACTCATCTCATTGAAAGAGTTTGACAACTTTTTGTACTCTATGACCATGTCATTGAGTGTAACAGTTAAATCATCTCTTGTGAACTCTTCTGAGGAGAAATCAAATACCTCAGATTTATCATCTTCCATGAAGCATTTGACGTCTTTATCATCATTGTCGCTTAATGATGAGTTGTTTGAGTGCTTTCAACCCACTTGCCTTTGCTTTCAGCAGCCATAAGAGCCTTTTGCTCCTTGTTCTTCTTATCATCCTTTCTCTTGTCAACCCGCTTCGGCTTTCTACATTCAGCCTTGAAGTGTCCTAATTTATCATAGTTGAAATACTTCAAGTTAGCCTTGTAGTCTCTCTTATTATTGTTATTATTTGAAGAGCTTGAGTTAGAGGTGGTCTTCTTCATGAATTTGCCGAATTTCTTTACGAAGAAAGTCACGGCATCGCTGCTGATCTACTCAGTAGTAGTCTTCACAACAGTGACAACATGTGTCTCCTCAGCAGTCACCAACGCCTTGGTAGTGATAGATGATGTGGATGGATCCTCTTTGTTCCTAGAGTTTATCTCAAACTCGTAGGCCTTCAGATTGGCGAACAAATCATGCAGTTCTATCTTGTTGAGATTTTTAGACTCCCTCATTGCCATCATTTTTATATCACATTCTATGGGAAGAGCACAACTAACTTTGATTGCAACCTCCCTATTGTTATATGTCTTGCCCATAGCGGAGAGATTGACGACAATCTTACTAAATCTTTCATTGAATTCAGTCATTTTCTCTCCGAGACGCATCTTGATGTTGTCGAACTACTGTGTGCCAACCATAAGTTTGTTTTCTTTTGTTTTCTCATTGCACTCACACAACTGGATCAACTTATCCCAAATTTTTTTGACAGAGGTGCATGTGGTAATCTTGTTGAACATGTTATCGTCTAGTGTCTTGTAGAGAATATCTTTTGTCATGTTGTCGAGGTTGTTCTTCCTCTTATCTTCAGTTGTCCACTTAGACATCGGTTTCTCCTTCATCTCAGGAGTGTCATCGGGGTTAGTAGTGGAGTTGGTCTTCATTAACTTCATTGGACCATCGCTGATGACATAACCCATATCATCATCTAAGGCACCCAAATGAGCTTGCATTCTAAGCTCCAATGATCATAGTTATCCTTCGAGAACAAAGGGATTCTGTTGAGAATGGTAGACATGCTTCAGGAATCTGATGATGCTTGAGAATAAAAAACTTGGCTCTGATACCACTTGTTAGGATCGGTGTCGACTATAGAGACGGGGGTCTGACTATAGTTAACAGCTTTCAAACTTGAATTCGATGTTAATCCTGTGAGGGATTAAGATCTGTTTTTATTCTTCGCAAATCTTCACAAGCTCTTGAACGGATTCAAGTGCGGAACAGCTTGTTAGATTTGAAGCGTTAGGAAAGCGAATGCAAGGAACAAAAGTAAAAGACACAAGGAGTTTTATGGATGTTCGGAGATAAAACTCCTACGTCACCCCTTCTTCCTAAAGAGGAAGGATATACACTAGAAGACTTTGATTGGTATAGAAAAACACTACACAAACCCAGTTAGAGAACATAGGACTTAACAACTGCCTGTTTCTGAACTTCTAGCTAACTCTCTATTGAAAAGAACAACCTCTATTCAACTTACAATACTGAGATTTCACATAGAAAGGACAGTATATAGAATACAGAATTATCATAGAGACAGTAGGTAATTCGCACTTGAGCTTGAGAGAGATTATATTTAGATACTCAGATAGCAAGAGAGAATGTAACCGAGAGTGTTAGAGTAACTAAGAGAGATTCGTCAGTTGTCCTTGGGCTGCTATTTATACTTGAAAAGCACCAACAATCGAATCTTCCTTTTGGACACGTGTCAGTTGGCCATTAGACGGACGCCAATAGTACGAGATAGTACAGCAGCGTGTGTACGTTTGATCGTGTTGTACTTTTGATAGTGTGCTGAATATTCTCTAAGAACACGTTGTACTGAAAAGGTACAGCGCAAGCAATTTGAATTAAAGCATACGTGGCAGTTGTTCATTTTTTGTTGAGTTGACTTGTCAGACTACTAATAACGAACATTATATATGAGATGGATAGATAATCAGATGCTTTCTTCAGAAGGATGCTGAAGCAAGGCATTAAACGCTTCTTCAGACCACGTCTAATGAAGTTAGACAACGTCTGATCACGCTCTTTTTCAGACCACGTCTGATGAAGTTAGACGATGCCTGCTCACGCTCTTCTTCAGACCACGTCTGATGAAGTTAGACGACGTCTACTTGCGCATTACTCAGACCACGTATGAATTAATTAGACGACGTCTGCTCGAGCATTACTCATACCACGTCTGAAGTAATTAGACGACGTCTTCTCGCGCATTAATCAGACCACGTCTGAATTAATTAGACGACGTCCGCTCGCGCATTACTTAGACCACGTCTGAAGTAATTTAGACAACGTCTGCTCGCGCATTACTCAGACCACGTCTGAAGTAATTTAGACGACGTATGTTTACTCAGACCACATCTGAAGTAATTAGACGACGTTTTCTTGCGCATTACTCAGACCACGTCTGAAGTAATTAGACAACGTCTGCTCGCGCATTACACAGACCACGTCTAAAGTAATTAGAAGACGTCTACTCGTGCATTATTTAGACCACATCTGAAGTAATTTAGACGACGTTTGCTCGCGCATTACTCAAACCACGTCTGAAGTAATTAGATGACATCTGCTCGCGCATTACTCAGACCACGTCTGAAGTAATTTAGACGACGTCTGCTTGTGCATTACACAGACCACGTCTGAAGTAATTTAGACGATGTCTGCTCGCGCATTACTCAGACCACGTTTGAAGTAATTAGACGACGTTTACACGCTTGCTTTAGACAACTTTCGAAGAAACATATTTCTTTAGATTTGTACATGCACAAAAATAATTACCCAACTAAGTTTTGTTCAAGTCACAATTTAGTTTTATTCAACCACATCATTAAAATTATATCGTACTTATCCTCTTAAATTAATTAATTATTTCTTTCTTAATTAATTTTCTCTTTTCTTTATTTAACTTAATCTAACATTATTGATTTAAATAAAAAGAAAGGGAAGATTAAGTGAGTCAATTCAGAGGAGAGGTGAGTTTATGTCATGTCAACCGCCAATTTATAGTTATGAATGAGCTCTTTCTCTCTCTTTCTCACTAAATTCACTTCGGTTTTGCTAGAGATTATGATCAAAATGCATTGCTTCTTCTTCATTGCTTTTGGTTGATTTTGTCATTTCGTCGTTGCATTTGTCCAATTTTATCTTCCACGGTCCCACGCCTCAGAAAATGTCTTCTCTCCTGTTGAATGACCGGATAAAGTAGAGTCGAGTATTGTGAGCGACTGGCTGACCACGATCAGCAGATAGAACGCCACTTAGTGTCTCCAACGGAATTCCCCTCTTTGCATCAGATCATTCAGATTGTAAGACATAATTTCTTCCCTTAGCTTGACGCAATAGGGTAGGGTTTTGTCTTTACACTATTTTTTTGATGTGTCTCGTACTTACCAATTGTTACTTGTGGGTCACATTACTGTAGAGGATCGTTCTCAATCAATGGGCCTTGGCCCTGGCTGGGTAGGTCTTGCGGTTGTTTGACATACTCCCAACTTTTTATTTTCATTTGAATTCATACAACTATTGTCGTAGTTATTTACACTGAACTTTCAAACTATCATCTTTAGAGGCTCCATATCAGTTTGACTTATAGAATCATAACTGAGGTCATTGATCTTGAACCAAAGCTCAAGAATAACGGCCAATGGCTAAACATAATTCCGATTAAATTTTAATTTCTTACAAATGTTCAAATAGACAATTAGGAATGATCAGTCAATAAATGCATTATTAAAGAGCAATTGTTGGGGAAAATTGGCGGAATAAAATAAGAAACGAAAGAAAGAACAAGCGCAGTTCAGCCAACTATTGTCTACGTCTCCGAGCACTAAGACTATAAATTAATAAAGAAGAAAATATACAACTATTGAGTGCAATAAACCAAATGGGGGATAGTTTCTTTTATAGATTAAGAAACTTCTCTCACTCCCATAATCTTCCGATGTGAGATTCTAATTATGAGGCAAGTTTCTTTTATATACTAAGAAACTTTCCACTCCCATCATTTTTCGATGTGGTATTCTAATTGTGCCAAAAAAGCAACAACAATGACAAGGATAATGATCGATAAATTCGCAATTACGAAAGCTAATACTCGATAGAGAAAAGCAATCGGAAATCAAAATTGTTATAAAATAAAGTTTTTGAACTTACAAACTTGTGAATAAGTTCTCTACAAACTCTAAAGACCCTTCTTAGAGCTTCGGAATACAATAAGCGACAAAGAAGGTAAGAGAGTAAGAGGTTGACCACGTGGTCCCAGTTAATTAGTTGGTCGTGCATTGAAAGTACTCTTATCTTGGATGAGGTATCTCATCCCATATTCAAAAACTTTTCCATTTGGCATCTCTTGTAAAATTTTGAAACATTATTTTTATTAGAAAAATGCAGTATTTGGTAAACAATATCTGCCATATCCTATAATTTTTCTGACTTATGTTGTATCATAGATGATTAAACTAAAATATTTCTTGAGTTGATGGGTGATTTAATAGTTAAGTTGTTTGAACATAAATTTGTAATAATATATTTTTAGATATGATGTCCTAACTATTTGTTTTACTTATTACTCTAAAGATTTAATCATGATATATTTATTTATTTATTTATTTTTATGAGCATATAAATATAGTGATATGTGTGTGCATATGCTCGGTTCTTCACCTAGATTGTTTTCGCTCTAAAGAGGCAACAATAGGTGAGATGACTTTCATTCAAGCTATCAACCATATCAAACACCTATATGAGGTCATGCATTATGTTTGGTTATTCTTAATTTGATATATTTTTTATAATCAATATCTCTAATATTCAAGCATTTTATCCTCTTAGTCAATAAAAGTGAACTATATAAATTATATGAAAAGGTATCATATGAAAGATAATAATGGATGGAGAAGATGTTATTTATGTTTACTTCAATCATCATAAAAAGTTAATAATGAATAAGCTATGAAAACGAGTATTGTGAAAGAGGATGAACTAAAGACAACTTATGAAAACAATTATACTATCAATGTCCCCATAGTAATTGATACTAATAACACTCATACTTGATCAGATGATATGTCTATTTTGTTTGTTTATATCAATGAAAATTAAAAGTTTGTGTGTATACATTAAAAACAATATAAAATTTTGTTTATACAATATTTTCACAATATTCTTAGTCAATATATTATTCAATTCTTAAATTTTTTTAAAATATTTTTGTCCATGAAGTCTTTATGAATTCATACAATTTTATTGTTGTACGTAGTTATTTACCTGGAATTTTCAAACAATCTTCCTTATAGATTCCACATCAATTAGACCTATAAAATCATAATTGAGACTATTCTTCTTGAGCCATGGGCAATGGCTAAACATAATTCCGATTAAATTTACGAAGGCTCAAATAGATAATTAGGAATGATATGGGCAATGGCTAACATAAAATCAATATATGTATTATCAAAGATTAATGACAAGAATAATAGCCGATCAATTCAAAATTACGAAATTTAATACTTGTGAAGAGAAAAATAATCGGTGATAAATTTATATATAATAATATAAATGTCTATTTAGTACAATATTTATATTAATTTATAGTATAAAGTGATTAATGTCTTAAAATATTTGTTTAAAATATTATGAAGTGATTTAAATAAAAAAAAAGAAAAAAAAAAGATGAAGTGAGTCAACTCGGAGCAGATGTCATGTCAACTGCCAATTTATTGTAGTTATGAATGAAGAGCTCTCTCTTCTCTCTTTCTTACTAATTTCACCTCAGTTTTGATACCATGAGATTACGATCAAAATGCACTTCTTCTTCTTCATTGCTTTCTGCTGATTTTGTCATTTCGTCGCTGTATTTGTCCAATTTCATCTCAGCAAATGGCTTCTCTTTCGTCGAATGACCGAATAAAGTAGCGTCGAGTACTATGAGCGGCTGGCTGACCGCAATCGGCACATAGAACGCCACTCAGTGTCTCCGACGGAAATCCCACTCTTCGCATCAACTCATTCGGATTGTAAGACATGATTTCTTCCCTTAGCTTGAAGCAATAGGCTAGGGTTTTGTCTTTGCACTGTTTGTTTGTTTGTTTGTTTGTTTGATGTGTCTCGTACTTTTAGTCTGCATTTCTCAACTGTCTCTCTGAGAACGAACACCTGGGATAAATTTATTGGTAGCTAGTCTTGATACTGGTAGTCTTTCTTTTTCTTTCTTTCTTTCTTCATGTTCTGCTTTGGGGATGATGGAACAGGCAGGATATATAAAGATAGTCTTATCCTGATGAGATCTCCCTATTTCTGTATCATTCATAGATCATTCTTGTGTCCTGTATTATTACCATATCACTGTGTGGCGTGCTGCTTGTATGCTTGTGGATGATGTCAAACAGGAAGGGGATGAAGATGGTGAGTTTGGAATAAGGAGAGATGAGATAAAGATTGAATGAGAAAAGAGATGGAATCAAGATAATAAGAAAGAAGTAAGTTTTCATTAAAATCAAAAGTGATTCTGTTTTTACAAGTCTAATCCCTTTATATATAAGAATAAGGGTATTTAGGTAATTATCGAATATTTTATTAATTAATAATAAACAGATTAATTATAAATGTATGTTATAACATGAGCCGTTGGATTGTCTTGTCTCCATCTTGACCGTCTATTCTATTGTTGAAACCCTTTAGTCATTTAGGTTTAGATCTTTTAGGAGGATGCCGTAACACTACTCCCTCCCTGAGATTGAAGACGACCGCGTCGCCTCCTACGAATCCCCTTCGATTTCCATCTGAGATTGGGGAAATCAGTAGTGATTATAGAAGCGTCTTCCCAGCAAGCATCGGATCTATCTTTCCCCTCACTTTGGACGAGTAACTGGCGCACCGTTTCTCCATCTCTCAAGGTAAGTCTTTCTTCTAAAATCGTCTCTGGTTCAAAATCGATTCTTTCTAGATCATCTAGGTTAGTCTTTGATGCATGATTTTCAATAGACTTTTTGAGCTGTGACACATGAAAAACATTGTGAATACGAGTATGAGATGGTAATTTTAAACGATACGATACCTGTCCGACTTTGCCTGTGATTTCGTAAGGCCCATAGAACTTAGGTTGGAGTTTTGTGTGTTTGTTTTGTGTGAGCGTGATTTGTCTGTAGGGTTGAGCTTTTAAGAACACCATATCTCCTATTTCAAAAAATACCTCTTTATGCTTCTTATCATACTGTTGTTTCATCCTGTTTTGTGCTCGTTGGAGATTTTGTTTGGCTAATTGGAGATGGTGTTCCCTTTCTTGTAGAGTTCTATCCAGATTGGGGTCAATTGCATCTCCAGCCAAATACGGAACATGCACTGGTGGTTCCTGTTATATACTAACTGATATGGAGACATGCCGCTTGCGGAGTGAAAATTGGTGTTATACCACCATTCGGCTAAGGGTAACCATTTACTCCATAAGTGCGGTCTTTGGCTAATCATGCATCTCAAGTAAGTTTCCACACATTTATTAACTATCTCTGTTTGTCCGTCTGTTTGAGGGTGATAAGCTGTAGATAGCTTTTGTTCTATGCCCTGTAATTTAAGCAATTCTTTCCAAAAAGCACTTAAGAAAATTTTATCCCTGTCGCTAGTAATACTTTTTGGCATACCATGCAATTTGAATATGTTATCAATAAAAACCATAGCAATTGAATAAGCTGTATACGGGTGTGTAATTGCTATAAAATGAGCCATCTTAGACAATCTGTCTACTATAACGAAAATTGCAGTTTTACCTTGTGATTTTGGAAGGCCCTCAATAAAATCCATAGAAATGTCAGTCCAAACATGATTAGGGATTGAAAGGGGTTGTAATAATCCATTGGGGAGATGTGAGTCAGGTTTGTTTTGTTGACAAACTTGACAATTACGCACATATTCCCGAATGTTTTTTGTCATACCCTTCCAAAAATATGCGAGTTGTATTTTCTTTGTGGTTACATTTACTCCCGAATGTCCTCCCACCGATGATGTATGAACTGTTTCTATTATCTTATTTCTAAGATCTGTGTCAAATCCTATTACTAGTTTGCCTTTCCTTCTAAGATGATTGTTGGTATAAGAATAGTAGGGGTGAGTGTCTGCATCTTTCTGAATATCCATAATAATATTTTTAAGATTTGGATCAGTATTCCACAATGATGAAATAGTATCTAAAAAAGGTGAATGAATAGTAGAAAGAGCCCAACAATGACCCTCCACTCTTGAAAGAGCATCTGCAACAATATTTTCTTTACCTTTTTTATAGGTAACAGAAAAATCAAACCCTATAAGCTTATATAACCATTTTTCTTGACTAACTGTGTGTATTCTCTGCTCCAATAGATATTTTAACGGTTCATGATCAGTTTTAACTATGAAAGGCTTAAATTGTAGATATGATTTCCATTTTTTCACAGCCATAATTAACGCAAGTAGCTCTTTCTCATATGCAGGAAGAAGTTTATTATTAGGAGAAAGAGACTTGCTTATGAATGCTATGGGTTGCCGTTTCTGAATTAAAACAGCCCCCATACCAATATTGCTTGCGTCTGTCTCTACAATGAATGTGTCATTAAAATCAGGTAATGCCAGAACTGGTGGGGTACACATTGCTGTTTTTAATTTTTCAAAAGCTTCTTGTGTGATTTCAGACCATACAAAACTATCTTTTTTCAACAAATTAATTAGTGGTCTAGCAATTAAACCATAATTACATATAAATCTTCTATAATAGCCTGTTAGTCCTAAAAACCCTCTTAGCATTTTAATTGTTGTAGGAATAGGCCAATGTTTCATTGCTAACAATTTATCAGGATCTGCTTCTACTCCATCAACTGAGATAATATGACCTAAGTATTCTATTTTTTTTGAAGCAAAAGAACACTTAGATTTTTTCAGAAAGAATGTATGTTGTTTCAGAATATCGAAAACTAATCAAATATGAGTTAAGTGATCTTTCCAATTTTTGCTATACACAAGTATATCATCGAAAAATACCAAGACAAATTTTCGCAAATATGGTTTGAATATTGTATTCATGATACATTGAAATGTAGAAGGAGCATTAGTTAGACCGAACGGCATGACTAGAAATTCATATAACCCTTCATGAGTTTTAAATGCTGTTTTATGAATATCTTTTGGGTTCATACGAATTTGATGAAATCCAGCTTTTAAATCCAGTTTGGTATATATACAGCTAGCATGAAGTTCATCAAGTAATTCCTCTATAATAGGTATAGGAAACTTATTTTTAACTGTCATGCTATTTAGTTTCCTATAATCTATACAAAGTCTCCAACTCATATCTTTTTTCTTAACTAAAATGACAGGTGCTGCAAATGCACTGTTACTAGGTCTAATTATACCTTGTTTAGACATTTCTACAATCAATTTTTCAATTTCTGTTTTATACAATGCAGGGTACCTGTAGGGGTTGAGGCTAATTGGAATCGCTCCCTCCTTCAGAACAATCTGATGATCTTGTTGTCTAATGGGAGGCAGCTCTGTTGGATCCTGGAATAAAAAGTTAAACTCATCCAAAAGTAAGTTTAGTTGTTCTATTGGCATCTCAAAACTGGTGTTAGTGTAGATTGAAAAAAATTGAGGAGATAGTGAAACACAATTTTTCAATGATGTAGCTTTGTCAAACTTAATTTCTTTTTTGAAACTTGTCATTTGTTTTCCCTCATTAGGCATAGTAGATGTAAGACTATTGATCGTAAACATTTTATCATGGGAAGAAAATGACATTGTTAATTGTTTGAAATTCCATGAGATATCTGACAATTTAATAAGCCACTCTATTCCTAGAATCAAGTCATAACTAGTCATTTTTAAAATTCTCAAATTCGTGTTAAAATGGTAGTCTTGTATTGAACATGGTATTTGAGAATAAAATTGTGTATTCTGTAATGTAGACCCATCTGCTACTGAAACCTGCAAAGGATTAGTAACTGAAACAGGGTGATTAATTAAAGGCATTAGGTTAGCATTTATGAAATTATGTGTACTGCCAGAATCGATAAGAATATTGACTGCTACTTCCTTGATATACCCAGGTACAGTCATTGTTTTATAATAATTTGTTCCTGTCAAAGCATTCAATGAAACTGCAGATAAGTCTTCTATTTCTGTATCCGTAACTTCTATTTCTTCGTCATTAGGCAGTTCAATATTTTCGGAAGCTTCCAATGTATAAACAATTGCCTTGCATTTGTGTGTAGAGTCAAATTTTTCTGGACAATGATAGCATTCTCCTCTTGCCCTTTTTTCTGCTGCGACTTTAGGATCTATTCTTTTGAAATTGAATCTGTTAGAATTATTGTTGAATGGTCTTTTGGCCGGAGTTGGGAGCAATGGAGGACCGTTGTTGTACAAATGTGCTTGTTTAGCATAAGACGTATATGTTGCTTCTTGAACTCGGGCCATTGCCATAGCATCATTGATATTTGTAGGATTGAGTAGTCTAACCGGATTGGCAATTTCTGGTCTAAGTCCTCCAAAGTAGCAATCCATCATGTAATCATTGGGCATTCTAGAGAGTTTGTAGGAAATTTCTGTAAATTTGTCATTATGTGCTTCTACAGTTCCTGATTGTTTAAGGTTCATTAAATCGCTCATTGGGGCATCAAAGATTGTTAAACCGAACTTCTTTTTAACTTCTCCTTTAAGCATATCCCATGTTACTATCATATTAGGGTCTAACCTTGATCTGTAGTTTGTATACCACATTCTTGCTTTGTCGATGAAGTGTAGTCGAGCAATTCTTGCCTTAATATTTGGAGGGGTGTCGTCAACCGCAAAAAATTCTTCTGCTGAATATATCCAACCATCCACATCTTTTCCGTCGAATTTAGGAAAATCTATTCTTGTTAGACTTTTATGAATGTGATATGGTCTTGGCTGTCCGAAATTATGTTGATCATGATAATTATTATATTCTTGAAATATAAAATTATCTTCTTCACGGTTATGATCCCTTCTTGCATTTATATTATCCGGCTGAACGTTGTTTGTATTAGGAGATTGAACGTTACTTGTATGAGCGCCTCTTGTATTTGGATTAACGTTTAATGCTGGATTGTTATGATACCCCCGATGTTCTCTTGGATTGCCCTGATTGCTGGTAGTATTATTGTTGTTAATTTGTTGTATCAATGTTTCGATCGCCGTCTCGAATCCCTTTTGTAAATTGTTGAATTTTAGATCTATTTGAGCATTAAGGTCCTCGAAACTCTTTTTCTGAATACTTAATTGCTCATTGATTTGTAGAACAGAATCTTCTAAGCTTTGGATTATAGAATTGTGTTCCTCCAAACATTCGTTGATGTGATCCGGGTTTTTCTTGGAATCTTGATTCTCCATTTTCGATCTTTTTCCAACCATGACGCGAATAACCAGTTCTTGTTTCTTTTTCTTGCAGTGAAAGCGGGAAAAAAAGGGATTTCCAACAGTCGGAAGATCGTTGGCTCTGATACCAGTGTGGCGTGCTGCTTGTATGCTTGTGGATGATGTCAAACAGGAAGGGGATGAAGATGGTGAGTTTGGAATAAGGAGAGATGAGATAAAGATTGAATGAGAAAAGAGATGGAATCAAGATAATAAGAAAGAAGTAAGTTTTCATTAAAATCAAAAGTGATTCTGTTTTTACAAGTCTAATCCCTTTATATATAAGAATAAGGGTATTTAGGTAATTATCGAATATTTTATTAATTAATAATAAACAGATTAATTATAAATGTATGTTATAACATGAGCCGTTGGATTGTCTTGTCTCCATCTTGACCGTCTATTCTATTGTTGAAACCCTTTAGTCATTTAGGTTTAGATCTTTTAGGAGGATGCCGTAACACACTGTTCAGTCTCTCAACTCAACTCTTTAGATCTTCTTTAGGTAAATAATGGTGTACTTATTTATTCTGTTTCTTAATTAAGAATATAATTAAATTTAACCATATCCCTAAAACAAGGCCTTAAGTTACTTATCGGTTGTTACTTGGTGATCCCACATTGGTTATATGGTATTACTTTCTACACTATATACTAAAAAGTTTAGAGATTGCAAGTCACGACCTTACTTGAACAGGATCTGTTCTATAGGCTCGTACATCTGTATCCTTGATTACTAAGGAGACAGGAATCTATGTCTGGTTGATGAGATGTTCCCGCTAGGCCAGAGCGTGATTAACGGTGCTGTGGCTGCCGGCTTTGGCTTGTGGGTCACATTGCTGTAGAGGATCGTTCTCAGTCATTGGGCCTTGGCCCGGGCTGGGTTGGTCTTGCGGTTGTCTGACAGACAGACTCCAAACTTTTTCTTTTCTTTTGTCAAAACCATTTTTTGGTATACTTATTTAGACTGGACCCCTTTAGTTGGTGACATCCTAATATTGAAGAGCTATTTAACCATATTCCAAAACAGTCCTTAGAGCTGTTTGTTGGTGGCCATGGTTTGTTGCTGATATTCTTTGACGATAGAGAGGCATGAGTTTTTGAAGACAATTAGTCCAATTAACAAATGTGCTCATCTACCTTCCATTGTGCATCCTTAAATATAGATATTCTACCCTCAATGTGCATATCATTCCAACATCGACTATTCTTTGGTTTTGAGAAGAACTTTCTATGAAATCCATCAATAGACACGGCCTTCATTTTGATTGATCCTATCAATGATCAGTTTTATCATTGAAGTTTATTTTTCTATCATCTCACAGGACATATCACAGTTTAGAGCTTGTTTGGTTAAATTAATTTAATGTAGGCTGATTTTCCCAAGCATTTGAATATGAAAAGTTACCCTGTTAATGAAATAATTTTAAAGTTTACACTATCTTCCTTCCATGATTAACTAATTTCAACACATGATGAAGGATGCACAATACTTGAAGAAGGTGAAAGTAAAGCGAATAATTATAGAAAAATATTGAATTCAGTTTCTAGCTCCAATGGCAACAACACCTTCTGAGATTGCATGCCAATCTAGTTAACCTGGTTCAAGAATTTGGAGATACTACCTTTAAGAATCAATAGGAAAGAAAAGAGGGTTGGAAACAGAATCAATAGACAATATAGTATAGGAGAGTATTTGAATTTGAAAAATTTACCCCCCTACTAGTGAAATCATTTTTAGTATAATCTTAACTCTTTGGAGGTTGTTGGGGTTATTTTTAGTCTAAATCTTGTTTGGGTAAATTTTTATATTCCATACTCCAAACAAGGCCTTGAGTAACCTGATGTTTATATCCCACATCGCACAGATAATCTAAGTTTCTGCACTATATATAAAGAAGGTTAGAAAGCTTTAGTCACGACCTTACTTGAACAGGATCTGTTCTATAGGCTCGTACATCTGTATCCTTGATTTCTAAGGAGACAGGAATCTTTGTCTGGTTGATGAGACATTGCCGCTAGACCAGAGCGTGATTAACGGCGCTGCTGGCCCACCTGCTTCGGCTGTGGTCACACTGCTGCAGAGGATCGTTCTCGGTCAGTGCTTTGGCCCTGTCTGGGTTGGTCTAGCGGTCGTCTGACAGGCTCTCACACCTCTTTTTTTTTTTTATAAAAAAACTCTTTTGGATATGCATGCCTGCAAGGTGTTTGAGGAAATGCACTCTAAAGCAAAACCTTATTAGTTGTATTGATTTATGAAGTATTGACATTGCATCCCTTGTAGATTTCCGTTGCATACTCTCCTGTCCTATTTAGGAAAAAGAAGTGATCTTCTATCTATTTGTTCATAGCTGTTATTATCAGTGTCTTCCTAGTGTATATGTTTGGGCTGCAATTTTGAATCTTATTTGATTATCATCACATAAGATTACTACAAATCCTTAACAATTTTATTTGGCAGTTCATATGGAATCTTTTCAACTTGGATGCTTACACTTGTTTTTTGTAGTGGGTGGAGATGTCTGAAGTGAAGGCTGATGTTGTCGTACCTGAATCAGTTTTGAAGAAACAAAAGAGAAATGAGGTATGGAAAGTGAAGAAGAAAGAAGAGTTGATTGCAGTGAAGACAGGAAGTTAATTTTTAACAAAGCAAAAGCATATGCAAAAGAGTATGATGAACAGGTGAGACTTGATATAGTTCATCTATCAAATTACCATTATTATATATACATATAACTTGTCAAATGAATTCAAATTGTTATTCTAATTCAGCAAAAGGAGCTGGTTAATCTGAAACGGGAAGTTAGAATGAAAGGTGGGTTTTATGTGAACCCTGAAGCAAAGCTTCTCTTTATCACTCGAATTAGAGGTATCAATGCTCTTTATCACTCAATGGAGTGTTCTTGAAAGTGAGCAAAGCAACACTCAATATGCTTCACAGGGTTGAGCCATATGTTCCTTATGGGTATGTAAAATATGTTAAAAGATAAAATTCGTTTAAAATTTCATGGTCCATCTTTCTTACATTGATTGGTTGTTAATATCCAGTTATCCGAACCTGAAGAGTGTGAAAGAACTGATTTACAAGAGGGGGTATGGAAAGCTAAGCCAGCAGAGGATTGCTTTGACCGACAATTCGATAATTAAACAGGGTATAGGGAAGTAGGGATTATCTGTATTGAAGATCTTGTGCATGAGATCATGATTGTTGCACCACATTTCAAACAGGCCAATAACTTTCTATGGCCATTCCAGTTGAAGGCTCCTTTGGGTGGTATGGAGAAGAAGAGGAATCATTGTGTGGAAGGTGGTGATGCTGGAAACCGTGAAGATTACATTAATGACGGACGTTTGTTTGGAGATATTCTTGATTTTATGATGCATGTTTAAGAGGCTTTATCTAACACTTCTCTTTTATATATATATATTTTGTTTGTAACAAATATCAAAAGATTTACAAATGTGGAACAACATGATAAGGAAAAAAATTATTAAATATAAAGCGTAATAATATGTTCTAAAATGTCAAAATTGTTGTAGTAGGGGAAATTTGATGGAATAACCCTCATAAGAGGGTTATTACCACTTTTAGCATGTCATTTATAATTTTATCATTTTTGACCTTTTGTCAAGGCAAAAGGTCAATTTTACCCTTTATTAAAAAAAAAAAAAAATTTGATTTTCATTCTCCCCGTTGTTTCCCTTTCCCCAGTTCTCCTTTCACTCCCTCTCTCTTGTTTCCAACTTCCCGAAGACGACTGATCAACCCCGAAGACGACTGATCAACCCCGACGACGACGAAAATCCCCCAAAACATCGACGACGTCCTCTCCCTCGAACCCTCCCTCGAACCCCGACGAGCTCCGACGACAAACAAGAGCCCCCGACGAGAATCTCAACTCCAGAACGTCGAAGGTGAGTTTATCTTCCCCGTTTCTATCCGTTTCTATCTGTTTCTATCCTAGTTCTCCGTTTTATATCCATGCATGCTATAATGGAGGAATGGTTTAGGGTATTGTTTAGGTTTAGGTATGTGTTTAGGTTTAGGTAGTGTTTATTGTTTAGGTTTATTGTTTAGGTTTAGTTTTGGGTTTAAAATGCTTCTGTCGAAGTCTGTTGCAGGGTTTTGGGTTTATTGTCGATGGCGACGATGCATTTTCGCAGGCGACGGTGCATCTGTCGCAGACGACGGTGCATCTGTCGCAGACGACGATGCATCTGCCGCAGGCAGAATATACTATTGCAGAATATCTGTTGTAGGGTTTTGGGTTTATTGTTGATGAAGAGGCTGTTGATGGTTTGGAGATCAACAAAGAAGCCGAGCAGAATGAAAACAAAGATGAAGAGGCTGCAGCAGTTGTTGATAAGAATGCTGAGTTGGGAAAGAAAGAATTGGCCACGAAGAAGAAGAGGAAGGTGGTTTTGGCCAAAAATAGGTTGCAGCAGTTGGGCAAGAAAAGGAAGATGAATGAAGAGGCTGACATGAGAAAGATGAATGATGAAGAGGCTGACATGGGAAAGAAGAATGATGAAGAGGCTGACTTGGGAAAGAAGAATGATGAAGAGGCTGAGTTGGGAAAGAAGAATGATGATGTATTGGTATTGACTCCAACAAGATTTCAGGGACAGAGTTTTCGGAGAAAGAAGAGGTCCACACAATTGGGGAACTATACAGATCCTAATGGAAAATCCTTTAAACTCATTGATCCAGTAACTGTAAATCCTCTTTTAGATTATGATAGTGAACTGTTTGATGATTTGAAACAATGGCTGAAGCTGGAGGATGAAGACAAGATAATAATATAAAATAATTAAAATAAATTAATTTAAATATCTTACAAATGTAAATATTAAGTGAAGTTTGTTTCACTTCTATCAGCGCTGTAAATATTGAGCGAAGCAATCTTCGCCTGGTAGTGCTTGTTTCACTCATTTGAGTGCTGTAAATCCTCAGGTGAAGCTTGCTTCACCTGGTAGTGCTTGTTTTTTTTTTTTTGCTGACTTACATGAAGGTATAAATGCTCTTACATTAACATATAAATGTTTTTACATAAATGTGTTAATGATTTTACATGAACATTTATATATATTTAATATATAATTATAGAAAATATAAAGAAATTTAAATAATTTTTTTAAAATATCTTACAAATAAATTTAAAAATATTTTGTTTTACAAATTTATTTAAATATATTACAAATTTTTTTTAACATGTTGTTATATATATATTTAATATATAATAATATAAAATAATTTAAATAAATTAATTTAAATATCTTACAAATGTAAATATTAAGTGAAGTTTGCTTCACTTCTATCAGCGCTGTAAATATTGAGCGAAGCAATCTTCACCTGGTAGTGCTTGTTTCACTCATTTGAGTGCTGTAAATCCTCAGGTGAAGCTTGCTTCACCTGGTAGTGCTTGTTTTTTTTTTTTTGCTGACTTACATGAAGGTATAAATGCTCTTACATTAACATATAAATGTTTTTACATAAATGTGTTAATGATTTTACATGAACATTTATATATATTTAATATATAATTATAGAACTCATATGGAACCGATTTCCGGAAACGGGCAGCAGCCAGGGCATGCGTACAAGGAAGACCGGATACATCAAATACCCTACAAGTACATGTTCGACCCTTGAAGTCAACTTGAAAATCAAATTCACCGTCATGCACATGGAACTGAAATCGATTAAGTGGATAAACGCTGTAGAATCTAGCATTTTCGCCTTCCTCACGTAATAACTTTTCATAATATGGAGATAAATGTTCGTTGTGGTTGGATGATTTTTCTCTTCTATGATAAAACCAATCTTGTATTGTGAATCTTAAATAGTCAGCTAATGTTGTTATGGGATATTTCCTAGCTTCTCTGCACTGACTATTAAAACTCTCAGCGCAATTACTTGTCATTTGATTGTATCGCGAACCGGGGAAAAAAGCACGACTCCATCTCTCCACTCCAATTTGTTCCAAATATTGAGCAATCCTAGGGTCTTTAGTTCTGATCTTGTCAAAATGCTTCTGAAACGTGGTCTCGGTGTATGCACGAGAAGCCAAATCAAACTCAACATGACAGTTATCAGTTTTAAATTTGGCCATTATATTCATTTTGATGTGGTATGTGCATGCACCGTGATGTGCTTCTGGAAAAACCGCGGACAAGGCGTTGGCAATACTTGGGTGTCTATCGGATATGAAGACGAGATCCGGGACTGATCCAATTGCCAACCTTAGTTGTTGCATGAAATATGTCCAAGAGTTATTATTCTCTGAATCAACGACACCAAAAGCAACGGGATATAGTTGCTCGTTCGCATCCAATGCTATCGCAACCAGTAGTTGACCTCCAACTTTATGCTTAAGGAAGCTGGCATCGATGCACAATACAGGACGACAACATCCTATGAAACCCCTAATTGAAACCCCTAAAGACATGAACATATACCTGAAGTGTCCTTCCTCATCCGTCTGGATATCAGTTATGGTACCTGGGTTCTTCTTCTACAACATGAACAGGTAGGATGGCAATTCACCATAGGAATCCTCCACAGTTCCTCGCACCGCCATTAAGGCCTTTTCCCTTGACCTCCAAGCCTTATTATATGTCAAAGTTAACCCATAAATTGTATGCATGTCTTCCATTATTTTTTTAGGCATGTGGTCATGGTGATGGTCCATGTATTTACGTTTGATACACTCCGCAATTACCCATGATGGTGCTTGCCTCACATTGTCTTGTCTCGTCAAAATTGAGCATGTGTGTTCTTTTACAAATTTTCTGATCTCAAACATCTCCGAGAATTTTCCTTTCATAGCACGCAATTTCCACTTACAGTTCTCAGCCATGCATTTTACAAACCAAAGATTTTTTGTTGACTTCACCACTTTAAGGACAAAGTGATTAGACATCGCATGTCTATGCAACCTCAATTGTATTTCTTTTTTGTTATCAAAGAACGTACCCACTTCCAATGAATTTTCAATTAATGGAGCAGGAGTTTCGATCTCGAGTGGTTCATATGAGAAGTAGTGCTTGATTCCCTCAGTATGGCTGAATGTATTCCTAACATGGGAAGTGCTTGGTTGACTTGGGAAGACATTTTCCGGCTGAAAAATATTTTGCTCCTCACATACATCTCTCTGCTCAAAAACATCTTGCTGCTCAAATATATCTCGCTGCTCAAACACATCCTGCTGCTCAAACACATGCTCAGATACATCTTGTTGCCTTAGGAATACATCTTGTTGACTTGGGAATACATCTTGCTGCTCAAACACATCCTGCTGCTCAGATACATCTTGTTGCCTTGGGAATACATGTTGTTGACTTGGGAATACATCTTGCTGCTCAAACACATCTCGATGCCTTGGTAAGATATCTTGCTGCTCAAATATGTCATTTTCTGGTCTTTCACTTTGTTCAGTTGAAGGTATTGACTTCTCTACTAAGGAGACACATAGCGGGGCGCGATGATTGGGCAGTGAAGACGAGAGTTCTTGTAAATAGAACGCCACATCGCTATCTCCAATGATTGTTGCAGGAGGAGAATTGATCATTAGCATATTATACTTTACCTTGAACACTAAGTCATATCTTAGTTTGTCCACACCAATAGAATTATAGACAATTGAAGCTAACTCTTCATATGTAGCATTTCGGGGTACATTCACACCACGACACGAACTTGAGACAAAAGAACTAACCCCACAATCATCAGTTTTCCAGTCTCCATCAAAGAGTAGAAAAACACCAACATTCATGTGATCTGCAATTGAAAAAAATTCAAAGAAGTCAGTGACAGTGACCAATCAGTGTTAATTGCAAGGAGGAAAATGCAAGGAGGAAAATGCATCTGTCGCAGGCGACAGTGCATCTGTCGCAGACGACAGTGCATCTGTCGCAGACGACAGTGCATCTGTCGCAGGCGGGAAATGCATATGTCGTATGCGACAGATGCACTGTCGCCTGCGACAGATGCATTTCCCGCCTGCGACAGATGCACTGTCGCCTGCGACAGATGCACTGTCGCCTGCGACAGATGCACTGTCGCCTTCGTCACCTTCGTCGGATGTATATTTCACTGTAAAACAAATCAGCCAAGCTCTAAAACCATTATTCCATGACCTAACCTACATCCTAGACTCTAAACGACAAAACCCTAAAACGACGAAGGTCTAACCTGAATGTTGAAGACGTTCCAGTTTTGTTGATGATGAAGGAAGGATCCGTTGATGATGAAGGAAGCTTGATGATGAAGGAAGCTTGATGATGAAGAACCTTGATGATGATGAAGGAAGGACGGGGAAAGGACGGTTGGTGGAGAGGAGGGAAATGGGAGAAGAAAGTGACATTTCAGTAACTGAAAGGCGCACTACTGATTATTATTATTTTTTTTAAATAAAGGGTAAAACTGACCTTTTACCTCGGCAAAAGGTCAAAAATGATAAAATTATAAATGACATGTTAAAAGTGGTAATAACCCTCTTATGAGGGTTATTCCATCAAATTTCCCTGTAGTAGAGACCATCTATTTAGATAAGTGTTGTGGATATAATGTTTTTAGTCTTTTCTCACATGTAACCAATCACCAAACTTAAAAATAGAATCTCATTTTTTGTGTCTTTACACCAAAATTATATTTTTCTAATTTTATGAGAAAAATTAGATGACGACTCTTTTTCGTAAAATTTTATTTAGAAATTTTTAAAAAATTAAAATAGACTTATGTCAACATACCATTTTATTCCCAATCTTATTTGAATTCGACGAAAATGTTAATTATGTGGTTGACTATAAAGTCTAATTTGTTTCACGAGATCTTTTCGATATTTACTTTATAAAAAGAATAAATTCTCTGGATATAAAAGCGACGAACGAATCTAGAAAAAAATGAGAGGTTTTATCGTGTACAGTTTCTGGCGATTTTGTTGGGGATATTCGATGCTTAGCTTGAAACACAATTTTGGCCAATGTTTTAGAAATATATTTTACACTTTAAAGTTCTTTCCAAAATAAAATATTGTTTTCTTAAAGTGCATGAGTATTGGGCTCCAATGTTAAGATAGTATAAGGTATACATTGTTAGACGAAACATATACATTTATTGATTACGTGTTAAAGAATTTTCAATAAGAAATGACTATCTCTACACGCCTTTGAGGCATTGTGAATGTTATGAGTGATGTACTATGAGCTTGTGAACTTAGAAAAAAAACGGAATTAACTTTTTTTTTTTTTTATAATTATTGAGCACCTTATAATAGGGGAGGGGATCATGATTGGCGGCATCATCTTTGTTCGGTGGGACAAATCTCTGACCATGGAATACATAGACATGGAAATCCCTATATAATTTCAATCAGACTCATTGACTTGTCATGCCCAAACAATAAAGTTACCACAAAAACTTAATTTGTTTGTTATATAACTAATATATATATATAAACATGTGTATGAATATAATTATAAATATGCACTCATTAATACCTTCTTTCCACTTCAACATAAATAAATAAAATAAAATAAATCTAAAAGATAAAACCAAAAATATATAATAATAAAAAGTCTAACCTAATTATTTTTGTCTTTGTATATTCGTTACAGAGATTATTATGTCAATGCTAAACGCTAGGATGAGTAAATGGTCGAGGAAATTCAAGAAAGGAATATTATATTGTTGCATGTACGATTTGAACGACATCCTTCAACTTCAGGACACACAAACACGTGTCTACTTCATAACGAGGTGCATAAGAGGTGGAGTCATATGTGCCCAACAATAAAGGAGTTCCGAGGAATCATGAATTCTCAGCCCAAGGATTTGCTAACTTTGAAGCCTTTCACGGAATCAATATCCTTAAGGAAGGTCATGTAAGACAATCTCGACTTTACTAAAGTTAATGCCTATATAATACTCAAAGGCAATTTCATTAACTTTTGTAAATGTCATGATCTCATACTCGAGGATGGTATCATTCCAAACTCTCGAAATATCTACAGGGTGACAATGATAGTCTTAATCGCTGATTTTCTACTAGTTCCCCAAGATGGAAAGCCCTTCTTGAGAGTGTTCAAGGTTGCCCAAGCTATGCGAGGAGGACACCACGACATTTTAGGACAAGTTCTAGAAGAAACACTTATGGGTCTCAATAAATCATTTCAAGGTACGATTCCTTAACAAGGATCACTCATGGTCCTATGCATGTGGCTCCTCGAGAAGATTAGAGCTCTTCTATTAGTTCCCACTACTACAATATTCAACTTAGACTTTTAGAAGACACCTCTTGGATTAGCCAAGATGGGAGTTGAAGTCAACGACACCATGCCTATCATGGATAAAATGCATTGATACAAGATATATAGGATTATTTATACCATGAACAAGCAACTAGTAGTAATACTATGTGGACTGGACAGAGTCGTGTCCTACTTTACAACTCCTCTCTTCAAACAGTTCTAACTTGACAAGATCAAGTCCATTAAAGGAATTCTCTCGGTCAAAGTTGGCCTGATCCACCACAAGCTATACATAACTTACTACGAAAAGTAAAACAACGCGATCAAGATCATGTCCCATTAAAGAAGACAATATATAAAGAGCATCGAGAGACAAGCTTCTAGGAGAGCTAAATGAATGAGATGCAAGGACGAGGAGACTATGAAGAATAAGAAGAGTATATTATTAGATTTCTCTTTTCATTTTTGCTTTCATGTAAAAAAAAATTGTTGAACTTTTGAGCGACCTTTTCATTTTTAAGGGTGAGTTTGAGGAGTGTATATGTTTGCGATTGTGATTTGGTTTTATCTACACACTCAAATAAAATACAATTTTTTAACGCACGCTAATTTTATGAAAGGAAAATGAGTGCCTATGTTTTGATTCTAGGATATACGTACATATGGGAAACGCATTATTCTTTCTTTTCAATGTCTCAGACTAACTTAGTCCATTTTATAAAGAATTGACTTCCACTACGGGCACTCTATGCGATCCCACTACAGGCTATTACACTAAGAACATGTCGAACGAAGAGGCTTACAATCCACCTCGGGCAGATGAACGATAAGGCCTTCTACTAGCGACAACGCGGTTATGACTACTAAGCTTGATCTAAAGATCATCAAAGATAAGCTAACTAGCTTCATTGAACATTTAAAGTTAAGTTTTTTTTTTTAAAAAAAAGGAAGTGGCTGAAAATGGGCCACGTAGGTGGCAGAATTTTAAAAGGAATATATTGATCAGCAGTTCATCTCTCTATCTTATTTCATTTCAGAAAACCCAGCAAGCTTCCTACCTTATCTTCTTCAGCCGATCATCTTCATCAGATCATCATTCCATCAACAGATCACCTCTTTCAATAAATCAATTCCTTCATCAACAGCTCATTTGAATTAAAGGTAAGTAAATGGTGGATTTGATAAGGTTATGGATGTATTAGGGTTATAAATGAAATGGAGTTGCTGGAAGAAATAATGAAGTTGATTTATTTGATATGGTTGAATGATTTAAGGTTATTTATTGTTTAGGAAGGAGGAAGAGAAAACAGAGAATGAAGGAATATGAATTATTTGGTTTTGGATAAACTTGAAGATGAGAAAAAGTATTTAGGGTTTATGTATAAATTTGAATGTTTATTGGAAGAGAATGAAAATGATTGTTGGATTTAAGGAAGTAAATGATATGGATTATTAGTAGGTGGAAATATAAAGACTGATTTGAGTTTAATTTGATAATTGAAGGAAGAAGGTGTCAAAGGCCCATTTGAAAATAGCAAAGGATAGTTGGTAGAGTTTAAGAGTGGAAATAACTAGATATTGGGGGTTAGGTAAAAAATCATACCTTCTTACAGTTTATTTTACTAAAATGTGATTATGTTGATAAAATGGTTTTATTAAAATGTGTTTCTAAACTTATGGATCAAGTTGACATGAAAATATTTTGATAAAATATTTGATAAGGATTTGATAAAACGTTTGACAGAAGTGACTTGATAATGTGATTTATAAAAATGATTTGCGAAACTAGTTGATAAAGTATTTTTGATAAGCCTATGCTAAATGCTTTGTGAAAGACTGATACATATGTATGGATTTGATTATGTGAATAATACAAGAATGATTTTATTACTCTGGATAGGATTCTGTACTTATTTATTTGATAATGGTTATTAATGTCTCGAGTGCTTATAACGGTAATGAGTCAACGCGTGACAGTCACGTCCGGTTGATGGTTAATGAGTCAATGCAGGACCCCCAAATCCTAATTGATGGCTAATGAGTCAATACAGGACCCCCAAATCCTCATTGATGGTTAATGAGTCAACGCATGACATTAAAGTCTTGGTTGATGGTAATGAGTTATCACAATAATGTAGTCATTATCACTATCCCAAAGTTATATAGAAGAAGTATATTGATTATTAACCGTACTTATTATATTTTTAATAAAAGTTTGATCTTTCTATACTATTATTAAATGTCTCTTGATCAACTGTAATGAGATTATGATTTTCTTACTGAGCAAGTTTAGCTCACCCATTTTAATGGGTCCCCTTTTCAGAGAAGGATCCAAATCAAGTAACAGAAGCTACTCGACAGTGAAGACTTGGATATCGATCTACTTTTGGTAAGAAAAGTTAGTCCTCTCCTTAGAGTAGTGTATTAAGAGAGAGTTAGAACGATGTATTTTGTAAACACTAAGATGGTAGCATTGTCACCTTGTATTTTTGTACTTTAGATGAGGTGGCAAGAACATATTGTAGCTGAAAGGATTTTTGGTTAATGAAAGAAGGGTGATATTTTGGATTAAGAAGTTAGTAAAGAATTATGTTAGCCTTGCATGTTATGTTTAAGTGTATTTCAAGGAGATGACATGCGGCGGCTGGTCACGACTCGGTTCGGGGCGTGACAAAACAACCCTTCATGTTCTCAATTACCACCCTTATCATCTTTTAAACCACCATTCCAACCACTCACCTTCAGTACTTCCTACATCAATCATTTGTTCCCAGTAAAGTAAACTCCTGATAACACTAAGAGGATCAAAGTAGAAGATTGGTACAATTCCGATGAGGAGACTCAGACTGAGGTAGACAAGCAGCTAGCATGGATCAAACATATTGTAGAACGTGACGTCGAGTTCAAATAAGTAAATTCAAAAGTAACAACAATGAGGACTAGTAAAAGAAGAATGGAAAATTCAGAAGCTATGAACTTTGGGACCATTGATGGACAGGAAGGTTCATGGCTAATTATTACCAAACTATTGGGGCATATTTACGTAAAGTTGACCTTGAGTTTTGGGCTACCTGAACCCCGGTTAAAAATGTGAAATTATTTTTTTTTTGCCCTAGGTCTAGTATAAAAAATTAATAAAAAGTTATTTTAGGGAGATTTGAACCCAAAGTTAAATAAAACATCACCATTATACTATAACATCTTATGTTTAAATATATACTAAATTTAACTAACTATATTAGATTTTATTAAATGGGCTACTATGGGGAGTGAGCCCTCCTAACTCGAGGACTTGCTAGGCTTACCCCAGGGATGACGCTACACTTACGATACCTTTAAAGAGGTGACTCGGATAAAGGAGATACAAACTCAAATCTTAAAGAAGTTGGAATAACCCACAACTTGGGGCACCTCCCTAGCCACCGAGACACAGAGATATGAACTAGAAGAGGCTAAGAAAGTCATTGTACCTAATGGACTAAAATTTCCTAATTTTCCTATGTATGTCGGAAATAAAGACCCCCCCGACCTTTATGAAGAGTACATTACAAAAATCGTCCTACCAGCTTGGAGATGTCACGATGGTACAACTTTCCCCCAAATACTTGGCAGATACCGCCTTAGAATGGTATACTAGTAAGAATATCGCTTGATATCAAACTGTGGAAGAACTAGAAAAAACATGCATCAGTCGTTTTTCCATGTTCGTGAAAGTAGACATGGTAGAAAGTAAGTTGAGAACGATTCAACGAGGACATAATAAAACGTTTAAGGCCTACGCCAACCAGTGAAAAGAAATTGCATCATAAATCAATATCTAGTGAGCAGACTCAAGTCGACATGTTATAAGTTAACATGAATGTGCAATATACTAAGAAGTTATCAGAAAGAAAATACTACTGTTTGGAAGATTTAATTAGTGTAGACGAGGATTACTACTATATTTTTCTCTCTCAAACTAAATACATCCAAAAGATCTACCTCCGAGCCAACATTAATGACTCAAAACCTTTTCACACCCATATCTCTTCCAAGTTATCATTATCTCGTAATGGTGGTGATACTATCCCTGAACCATTTTTGTATCGTAGCATTGTTAGTGCTCTCCAATACCTCACTCTCACTAGTCTATAACTTTCTTTTTTTTTCGTTTGTCAAGCATGTTTGTCAATTCATTCAATCTCCTACAACCACTCATTGGGCCCAGGGACGTATTTATCCAAAAAAAATACAAATTTTACGGTTCAAATTTGCCAATACCTTCTGATTTCTTAAATTTTTTTAATATAATTCATTATTTTTTTATATAATTATTAAAAAAAATGGTAAAACTTACCTTTATCCACTTGTTTTATTCAGAATTTTCTAGTTAATTTTTTAAGTCCATCCCAACTTTTTTTCAAGCCCACCTCAACCATAAATTCTGGGTCCGTCCCTAATTGGGCCATTGTTAAAAGTATTTTTTATTCCCTTCACCACACTCCACACTCCACACTCCACAGTCCACACCATGCCTTTCTCATTCGCCTTATACCATCCATCGGCAAGTCTGCTTTCTCAGATTCTGATTTATGGGCTGATTGTCTTGATGATTATCGCTCCACAACTTGTATATTTTTGTTGACAATCTTATATCTTGCAATTCAGAAAAATCACATATTGTTGCATGAGTACGGAGTTTGAGTATCGTGCCCTTGCACATGTCAATACTGAACTCATTTGGCTACCATCTTACTACATGAACTTCGTGTCCCTCTTACTAAACTTCAACTCTTTGATCTGATTACATTCGTGCTTTCTTTTTAGTTGTTAAACCGGTCTTTCATGCTCATATAAAACATATCGAGATTGATTTCTACTTCGTTTGTAAACGTGTTGCAAAATGTTTTCGTCATTACATACCTATCAATGATCAAATTTATGATATTCTCAACTATGTACTTGTCTCAAATAGTTTGCTCTATTACTAAATCAAATCATAATGTGCAACCTCATTTTATTTAAGAGGAGGTATTAAAGATAATGTCAATAGTCAAACTCAATTATTAAAGATTCAAGATTACACCCTTTCATAAGAAGAAATTACAAATTATTTACATCAAAAGTCAACAAAAAAAAATGAATTTTGTAAACACTAAAATTTACCTACCCAATATATAAATTTTAAAATAATTATTTTGAATAAAAGAAATTAAAAAAATTAAAATTTAGGCCAAAACATCATTAAATGATTAATTAGATTAATTATGTAATAATTAAGTCGCAATTAATTAAAGTAATGGCCAAGAAAAATAAATAAAATATTTTGAGATAAATATTATACTTATTTTTATCTCAAATTAATTTTAAAAAGTCAAGAAAAATTGAAATAAATAATTTAGGATAAATGTTGTATCCATTTACCCAAAATAATTTTTTTAATAAACCCCAAAAATATACAAAAATAAAATAATAAATGGGTAAAATAAATGTAATATTTATTAAAAATATTTTATAGGTTATAAATAGAGCAAAACAGATTGAAAAAAACAATTTCAAACAAGTTTTAAGGTTGGAAAAGAGTTGAAATCAGAAGATAAGAGATTGGTGCAACAGACCTCACTGTCATCTGTCATAGAATGAGCGTTGGATTATCATTCAACGCCTAACATTCAGCCACGTTGCCCACTGCAACAAAAGAGATGCGTGTTCACGAATCAGCGGAACTTCTAACGCGCGCCTCAACACCGTTAGCACAGACGCGATGGAACGTTCAAGCGTAGACGAAACGCAGACGAAACTCCCAAGCGTCCGTGCTTTGGTCCATAACGATGTCCCTTCGCCTGATTTGTCTTCTTTCTCGCGACGACAAATATGATAAGCACAACTTCCATCTTTGAAAAATCAAAGGAATACGGACAACTAATCGAAGATCAAACAAAATACCATTAATGTTCTTTTCACTAAATTAAGGTCACTTGAAAGAGGCTATAAACTCTGGGCAAACTGAAAGCAAAATCCACCCTCAAATCCTAAATCAATCCAGAATAAAAATCCGCCATTGAAGATCTTTAAATTTTTTTGAAATTTTAATATTTCAGAATCAAACTAAGTCCATTGTGGGCTGCTTACCTGTATACACGAATAATAAGATTTACCTTGATGTCTTTCATTATTACTTGTAAGGAATAGTTTTGTTGGTTTATACCTTAGGTTTTGAGCTCACCCAAAATATAGGGATTAATAAAATGAAGAGGATTTTTTGCAACCAACCATTAAATGCAAATTTATTCAGAAATACAATCCAAATCATATGTACTTTATGTGATTCTTGGACAAGTTACTGTAAGAATTCATATTCTCCAACTTACAATATTTATTGTGTACATTAAATTACACAAACACACATGCACTAACTTAGCATAAATTCTGACCCTTTTTTCACAATTGAATTCAGGACTAATCCTTCTCTTTCAGGAATATAGTCTTATTCGAGTAGTAATTGGCTTCCGGCACATAGGACAAGATGAAATTGTCTCACCACAATAACGGCAACTCTACAAAAAACAACAAAACTAGAATTTTAGGAATATCAACATGTATTTATAGATTGCAGAAGCAGTTACTCTGGTTGGTTGTGCCTTTAGCAATTTGATAGCAAAACTGCTAAAAAAAAGCACAGTTTTACAATTCTACCCTTCAAAACCATAGTCTAATCTATATTGTGTATCAGAAAAGCCTTCTTGATTTTCCACATATGAAAATCTCTTATTTTTCATCAATTTATCAAAAAATAAAATCCTTGTTGAAAACATTTTAAAGCACAAATCTAGGATAAAAACTAACTATTAGGTCTTTTGGAAATCAATAAGTGGGTCAATATATTGAGAAGATATTGACTGATATTGTGTATAAACATATTCGGCATATCATAAATTGTAATGCTTACCAAATGACCGCAGCCAAACGCCATGTCCTTTGGATTTATCAAACAAATTGGGCAGACCTTGTAAATAAATAGAAAGAAAATTATCAATATAGTTTTAGGAATATACATTTTTTCTTCTTTTATCTTGATTAAATCCTGCTCAATACAATGAGGTTTGTCCTTGTATACTCAGGTTCTTTTAGGTAGTTGGGAGTTTTTTTTAAGTGGGGGACAATTTTGTTGTTATTACATCCGTCAATACAATTTCCTTTTTGTTTAAAAGGTTCATGATGGTTCGAACCCACGATATTATGATCATGAACCTTGTGCTCTACCATTGAGCAAATCAAGTCCTCTTAATCAATAAAATCTCTTTAATGAAGTTTTCCCTAAGAAAACATAAGAAAAAAAGGGTATTGAACTTTGAGTTTTGGCATGTTAGTGAAAAAGACAAGGTTTTCTTACTTGTAAGGTTGGTGTTTGTTCCGAACTTGTTGGACGGGTTGCTTTAGAAACAGCATTGTCATGTTTAATCACTTCATGAGGTGGAGGTATTGGCTTCTTCCATTGAACTCCAGCACTTCCATTGTATTAAAGAAGATATTATATATTTAATTGAATTATTTTAGGCATAAACTAAAGAACGTATATGCCTATCTCCAGTCTTACTTTGTGTACTGATGGCTTTGGGTTGCTTTGTACTGAAATGGAATTTCCATAAGTGCAGCAAGGGCAAAGGATGTTTCCTTCTTTACCGTGTTGGAATTCTCTGACATTATTTTAGTGAAGTTGACAAACTGCAGACAATCAGATTATAAAGAATATTATTTGTATATAAAAAAAATGCCAGCTTTTATCTTTCTTTATGGATCAATAGATGTCAAAAAATGGCAGATTTTGTAGACAGAAAATCAACAAAGTTTTACCACTCAATCCAAATAGGCTTATTTGGAGGACTCCAAACCAAAATGAAGGCGGGTTAATGTTTAAGAATAATGGGTCAATATTGTATAGTATTTATATTTTAAGGTGCTTAATATGTGTTAAATATATATTAAGGCACATATACATTAAGGCCCACATTAGGGTTTAGGGTTTCTTATCTATATATAGTTGTCTCCAACTATTGGAGAGGCAGAAATTCTGAAATCCTTTTATTCGTAACAGTTAATTAGTTACAAGGGCTAGACTAAAACAGACTAATTAGTTGAAGATAATAAGCTACAATATAGTGTGACATTTTCATTTGGTATACAGATTACCTTTTGTATCATTATCCAGATTATAGTGTGATTTTGCTTCATTTGGTATATTAGATTATTTTTTTTTATCATGATCCACATAATTTTACACTCATTGTAATTTTGATAAACCTAACAAAATTATATATTTTTTTTTATCATAAACTAGATGGGAAAGATGATAAATCAAAACTAAAAGAGGTCAAATAGTCAAGATCGAGTACCTGGAAATTGTCAAATACTCTCTGTGGAATGTTATCATCAAACCTTTTCATTGTATCCCATGGTCCATCCCCAACACCAACCAAGATAATTGAAAGAGGGTATTGACTGTTCACCAAATGTCAACAGTTTATAAGGATATTAAGTGGTAATCTCACAATCTCTCATAATGGTATATTATATCTTTGTACCTTGCAGTGACTATAGAGTTAATAGTTGCATTCTCTTGTGAACTGAGTCTCCCAGATGGTGTGTCGGGATTATGAGTTACCTGATTAAAATTACAAAGATTATTGGAAATCAAGTGAAACCCTTTCTTGTCTAATTTTTTGATTGTGTATTAGTAGGTTTATTAGATTCGGGTCTATGCCAATAATGTACTCGTAGTCTATATATACAGATATTAGTTCATGTAAATTATTGACAGTTTTCAAATTCCAATTATGCTAGTGATTGACTTGAGAAGATAGACAACTTATATGCTCAACTCAGTGTTAGAAATACACGGGCATTGTTTGATGAAGGCTTTTTTGGATTTAATCCAAATATCCTTTAACTTATCATCCATCAAAATACCAAATTACCTTACTATGTATTTAAATATAACATTTTAAATATTAAATACAAAGAATATTGTAGAAGATTGAGTTTTTGAGAGTGAAAGTAGAATAATATTATTTCATAGTGTGTGGAATATATAAAGTTCAATCAGTACAATAAAAGTAAAGCAATGACAACAAACAATAAGATTGAATATAAATGGAGTAATGTGTTGAGTGCAAATAAGATGCACCAATTCCAATGAAGAGAGATAGAGATAATTCTTGAAATATTTAACCTAAAGAATCTACTTTTTCTTCGGACAATAATTTTTCCAAAATTTTTAAAGCTCTATATATTTATTAGGTATGAGCCTTGGACCATAATGTACTTTGTATATGATTTATTACTTAATGTAAATTAATGACTTTTCTACCCTAAAAATCAGCACATTTACCTGCCCATCTGCAATAATAACAAGAACATGATATCGAAAATTACATCCCTCAACGATGTCAATGGCAGCATCAATAATCGGTGCAAATGAAGTTGGCCCTATTAATGGTTCAAACATACAATAAGTTAAGCTTTGAAAATAAAATATATGAGATTGCATAACCTGACTAATTGAATGCTAGAAATTCATTAGTTTAACATGGAAAAAGTAAATGTCTAACTATTGTTGATTCTTTTAAAGCAATAAAAGATGGCAAAGTGATGTTCTTAACATAGGAGAGTGTATTCATTGACAAGCCCACTTGACTAATAGACAAAAGATTACAAGGTCAGTTGATTTGGAGTTATTTAAAAAATAAACATCCAGATTATGAATTTTGTTTGATGAAAAAGTGGATTATTTAAGTTAAATTACTAAAATATATTTATTTTATTTAATAGTTAAATTTTATTAAAAAAACTATTTAATTGATGAAATGAGTGATTTAATTGTTGAAAGGAAAGATGATGTGATAATGGATTAAATCAAAATAACCACATATCAAACAATCTCTAATGGTTTGTGAAGGTTAAGAGCATGTTTAACGAGATAAAAGGAAGACAAAAAATCTTTCTATAAACAAATATACAATGAGATAATTAAATATGAAAATGTTTTTTAAGTGCAATTCTGTTTATTACTTTTGATTCAATTTTCAGCCCTTAAACATCTGAATAAACTATATCAGTTTATTGAGACTATTCCAAAAACCTTCTGTATCTGTTTGAAACAAAATCACAAGAAACATTTTGATACATATTAGGGTCAAATATAATGGTAGTTGGATTGATAATGGGCTGTTAGTGTGCCCTGATTTCAAACAAGGAGCTGTAAACAACTCATTGTTATTGCCAGACCTTGATCTAAGAACTTGAGATGAGAATAAAAGTCAGATCTCGATGTAAAATTTTACCTGAACCGGGCTCTGATACCAATTTTATAAAGTAACTAGAAATCTAGGGTTGCGAAGAGAAAAAAAAAATCATTAAAGATGGGAAGTGAAGAAATTCACTAAGAGAAAACCCAAATTAAATCCATATAACCCTTATCACACCATCAATCAACTCATATCAATCTTTAATTAATAAACTAAAATACACTTAATTTAATTTTATATTTTAAAATATCAAAACAAAAGATATTTTAGTCATTTAATTCAAATAATCCCCATATATCCGCTTTTTTGCAAACAAACTTTTTATCAAAACATTAGTTTATTGAAAAAAAGAAAAAAAAAAACTACATTAAACAAGCCCTAAAATATATGTTTAATTGATCATGAAATTCTAGTACCTTTTGTCCAGATATAAACAGTAAAATCTAATTAAAGGTCATATATGAATAATAAAAGTTTTTTTCGTAGATATCATTAGATATAAATATGCGTATTGCCAAGACTACTAACCTAGATTTAAACCAATAATATATTGCATATACATAGAAAACATTAGGGAGTAGTTAGACCTGATAACTGTATAAATGGAACAATTTCTCTGTAACGTGCAAGAACCTCCTCGAATCCACAGCAAACTCGACGGTCGGGGTAGAAACTAAACACAAGTTCATCATGAGTTGTTCCTACAAACATTCACAACAATATTGCATAACTTAAGGGGGGAAAGTGAGGTCAACATAAATATCTGATGGGAAATGCAAAATCACATTGGCACAAAGTAAGTTAAATGATATGCACTAACCATCGCCAAATCCAAAACATGGTATCAAGTTGTCTTCATCAAACGGAGACAATGTGCGTCCTATAATTGAAATTGCTTGCTCATATGGGTTAGGAGTGTTACCAATTGCATGCAGACTCTTTCTATGAAATGAACGCTTGCCTGCAATCATTTAGACCCAGTTGACTCAAATCATTTCAGAAAATGCATGTAAGCAAATTTGAATTATATTTACCCGTCCACTCATTGCTTTTTGTGAAGTCAATGCCAAGAATCAAATTTGAAGATTCTAGGCCAGATTCCCTTAGTGCAGTGGCGACCTGTAAAAAATGCGACTGAATTTGGGCCTTCTTTGATAAAGGGTTATTTGGAATTAATCCCTTATCTTATTATGAGTCACTTTATCAATCTAAATCATCAACAAAAATACTAAAATACCTTACTTTATATCTTATAACATTTTAAAATATTAAATACAAAGGATATTTTACTCATTTAACCCAAATAATCCACTTTTCATCAAACAATTCCAACAAGCTCTATTTTTCCTGATAATGGATAGTATACTAGAAAGTATTACATTTGCTATGGGTTCTTCAATACAAAACATTTGCACCAATATGATATCTTCAAGATCTAATGAACCTCAATTGTTCTAATATGTAAGTCATGAAACTAATTTTTCAATAAAAAATAACTGGAAAAGGAGGACAGCTTCAGATTCTTAATCAGATGGAATTATTCTTCTTATTGTGTAATGTTTAGTATTCTGAATGTTTTCCATCTTTCACGTGATAATCAGTCCTTCATGATCCTATTTGAGATACCTTTCTCTCCCAATCTTCCAAACATTGATCCAACTGTTTATATTTCTTTTTTTCAGTCAATTTCAACCTAACAAAATCATTTCAAATTCATGATACAATTTAAATATCAAGGAATTATATAATCTACTGAGAGGGGATTACTTCTAAAAATCAAAATCTAATAGACAAGACCCAATAAATGTTTTCCATTTCTTGCATTCCTTCAGAGAAAAACCAAAGTACCTTAAAAAAATTCTTCTATTGAAAAATTAGAATTATAGAGTTGCAAATTTGAAGAATCTGACAAAGGGGACTGATTGTGTAATAATTTTCAGTATCAATGATAAGAGTAAAATAAGTTAACTTGTGGTACATGTCAAGAGTTAACTTGTGGAACTTATCAATAGTTAACTTGTGGAACTTTTGAAGAGATAACTTGTGGGACTAGCCTAAATGATTATTTCCACAAAAAGGATATAGAAAATTTTAAGGCTTAGTTGTAATACAAAATGTGCAATACAACTTCCTTCTGGCTATAGTTGCTTCCAGCTACTATAATATACTAACTATGAGCAATTAAGCATGTGGAATAGAAGCACATACCTTTCATCAATTAATTGAACAAAATTTGATTATGTAAGCTGAAATATAAGGTAAGCATGAATGGATATAAGAACCTCTTCCAATGAGTTAAAATTATCAGCAATGAAATTGGTTCGCTGCATATTTGTATAGATGGAATCAGTTGAACTTCCAGCTTATGAAGGTGGGTAACTTATGTATATGTGGAAATGATTGATGATCTAACACAATGGAAGCATCCTTAGCATTGAATCATCATTTCCCATCCAAATAATTCACACCCTGCAGAATGATGACCAAATTGCAAAATTGGTAACACAGAACATTCAAATTGATATATCATTCTCAGATAGCAATTCTATAATATAGTTCCCTGTTTCACTTCAATTTGGAATATGCAGTGGGCAAAATTAGCAAAATATGAAGGGAAAAGAGTGAAGTAGCAGATTCCCAATTCTGTGTTAGCTTACTAATGAACAATAAATGATATCAAAAGGGATAATGGAGAATAACTTGAGAGAAAAAATAAAAACACAAAAACCAACTATGGATGCCTTTTGACCATTGACAACTATACCTATAACAAAGGGAATAGAAGAGAAAGATGAAAATAAGTAAATAAAGATTACTATGTTTCATCTGGACCCGAATCAAGGACCCACGAATGATGAGTGGAAAGAATGATGAGTAGTCACTCGTGGGCAAACTGGGTTATATCTCTAATAGATAGAGGGATAATTGGAGGATCTAACACAACTTTACCAACAGTGTAATCGAACCTTTATGAATCTTGCGACTTTGAACACTCCTTTCCAGCTCCAACTTCAGTTCTACAGAGAAGAAAGAGAGAGAGATTATCAGAGATCCCTTTGTAATTGTAGAAAGAACATCTAATTTCAGAAGATCAAAAAAAAGGACAATATATGCTTAGTTAGCCTTCTAGAAGGATTGTCTTTCTTCTAGGAGCTCGGACCGTGAGAGAAGCAGAAGACAAATGACAGAAAGCATCTAGGCTTATTGACAAGAAAAAAAAACTTTGTTTGAGGTGGATTATTTGAAAAAAAGAGTGGATTCTTAATTCAAAACTCTTTTATATATATATATATATATATATATATATATATATATATATATATATATATATATATATATATATATATATATATATATATATATATATATATATATATATATATATATATATATATATAAAAGTGAATTACTTTAATAAAAAAACTCCATAAATTAATACTTTAAAATATATATATATATATATATATAATATTCATTTAGCAAAAACATTGTTATAATTTTTATGCAAACTTTAAATACATTTATATTTTTAAAAATATAGTGATATATTATACCAATAAAAATATAGTAATTATTCATTAATAATTTACCTAGGATCTATATAGTTTCATTTGTATTTATTCGTTAATGTATTAATCGAAATTATTCGTTGAGCTCATTGGACCAAGTTGAAAACGAAACAAATTTATTTATTAAACGAGATTATTTATTTATCGAACATTCATTTACTGAGATTATACTAAATATGAGTTAATTTATTAAAATATATTTAATATTAAAATATATAAATAATAAATTAAGATAATTTAATATTTTTGATATTGATTTATTATGATAATACAAATGGTTATTTTGAAAAAGAAATTAAATAACTCATACAATTAATTATTTTGTTTAATGTTGCTTTTTTTTATTAAATTTATTAATATAAATATATATTAAAATATAATTAAAAAATTATATATAGTATATGTATTTTAATATATTAATTTATAATTTAAATTTTTATTAAATTACATATTATTATTTAAATAATAAATTAGTTTCTCTAAAAATAAGGAATTATTAGGTTAATTTTAAATAACACGCCAAACAGGGCCTTAGTTTGTCTGCGCCTCCATGTCTATATTTCAACGGTCAAACTGGAAACAAATATATTATATAGTTTTAGTTAATTCAAATAACTATTTATATTTTATTAATCAAATTATTTGCTTCAACTTTTTTTATATTAAAAACAATTATTAAATTATTTTCTTCAAATCTTAATTTTTTTTTACGACAGCTTAGTGCCATTTCATTAAAAACAAATCTCAACTTATATTTAAGGAAAAATATATAAGAAAGAAAAACATTTGAGAATAATAATAAATAAGTAAGGGGATATAAACAATGGTGAGTATTAATGTTATTTTTATTTATGTTGAAGAAATTAAAAAAATATACATATTGTCTAGCGATCTCCGTCGGGCGGCCAACAGACCACCGCGACCGACGATTGACCGCTCATCGTCGCTCAGGCCAAGCAGAGGCCCAATAGGGACCGAACCCAAATGCAAGGATTAGTCTAGGATGTGAAAAGGGTTGGGTCATCGCGCAGACAATGGACGTGTTACATTAGTGCTGATGGGTGGCCGACCTAGATCTAGACCAAACCCAAGTCCATGTCTCAATTCGGGACCAAGTCGTGATATAAAGGGTTCAAGCTTTGGACCCTATCCACGGGCAAACGAACAGGATCATCTTGAACCAACCAACCTGTTGTGCATGGATCTCGTCTTCGTCACGCGTTTTTTCCCGACGTGATGCCAAGTTTTTCAGAATTCGAAGAAATTAAAGGCATCTCTAGACACTCATTTTTATTCCCCAATTTATAACTTTCAAATAATTCCGAACTTACAAATTTTATTTTGTAAAACATATTTATTTTGGACTTATTGCACTGAATCAAAATAAAATAATTCATTTTAAAAAAGATTCTGTATCAATTTGTTTCAAAATTAATTAAATATTATACTAGGATTTTGTAAATAAAATAAAATAAAAAAATTATAATCATAATAAAAATAATGTTAGTAGTAATAAAAATAAACAAAAATAATAATAAAACCAAAAAATAATTAATAATAATAATAATGGTAGTAGTAATAAAAATAATAAAACAAAAAATAATAATTTATAATAATAATAATGGTAATAATAGTAATAAAAAAAATATAATATAACTAGGGCCGCAAATGAGTCAAGTTACTCGTGAGCCACTCGCGAGCTGCTCGGTCAAAGCTCGGCTTGAGCTTGACTTTGACCGAGCTCGAGCCGAGCTCGAACCGGCTCGTTTAAAATTCGAGTCGAGCTCGAGCTCATATAATGCTTGCTCGATGGTTTGTCGAGTTTTTTCGAGCCTGGGTATATAATATATATATATTTATTTATTTATTTATTTAATATTAAAACTCAAATAATAGATTGTTTCCCTCTCTTTCTCTTCAAACCCCATATGAAGTCCACAATCCATAAATAAAACCCTAATTTTTAACATATCTATGACTCTTCATCTAACCTAATCTTTTTTCATCTAATAGTCTCTTCTTTCATTCTCATTTAACTTAATCTTCTTCATCTAATCTTCTTTCATTCTTCCTTCATTTTCTCTTCCATCTTCACCATTTTTTCGCTCACTCTTCACCGTTCTTTCACTTTTAATCTTTTCTTCATCAAATCTTCTTTCATTCTTCCTTCATTTTCTCTTCCATCTTTATTACCGTTCTTTCACTTTTAATCTTTTTCTTCATTCATTCTACATCATTTCTCTTATTCTCTTATTCTTTAGTCTTCACATATTTTTCAATCTTCATCTATTCATTTTCTTCCTTTTTCTTCTTTTTTCGTCTTCACATCGATCTCATTCAGAAGAGGTTTATAGGTAATTAAATTTATTTTCACTTCTATAATAACGTATTATTGTTTTTGCTTTTTATTTAACTTTGATTTTTTTTGACCTTAAGAAAATTCAAGAAAATTCAGCACCAAAGATAGGAAAAAACTATTTTGTGTTAACTCAGAGGTAATATAACTTAGATAAGTCTTATTCATATTTTTTTCATGTATTAAAACAAATTTATGCTTATATATCCTTTTTTTTCATCTATTAGGATAAACTTAAACTTCGATTATTTTGGCTGAATATATAAAATAACACTAATTGGTTATAAAAAAATACGTTAAAAAATAAATTTAATAAATTATATATAATAAAAGTATATTATATATAATATTGAAAGAGATAAAAAAGGATTAATATATTATATATAATAAAAATAATATTAAGATATAATAATTAGTTTAGTATAAAAAGAAATAAAAATATTTAATATTTTATTTATAATAAAAGTATATTATATTAAGAGATAAAAAAAGTATATTAATATATTATATATAATAAAAATAAATATTATGGATATAATAATTTGTATATTATAATATATAATATATAATATATTACGAATAAAAATAGTTAATATATTATATATAATATATAATAAATGTTTATTATATTTAATATTGAAAAAGATAAAAAAATGTTAATATATTTTATATAATAAAAATATAATATATATAATATTTAAATTCTTATATTATATACTGAATTTTATCACCTATTTAATTAATTTTTCACTTTTTTAGAGAGAGAAAATATATTAAGAAGAAATTTTGTTGTCCATATTTATTTTTAATTATTTGTTTTAACATTTATTTTTTATATTAATTATTTTTAAGATTAAACATTTCGTATTGAATGCAAGTAGTTGTATGTGTGCTATGATCGAAGAACATGAGTTAAAAAGATTAATAAATTGAATGTTCAAGCAATTTTTATAGTTTTCTACTTTAATTTTTGAATTTTATATTTTAGAATTTTGATTAGTAACGGTGATTTAATGTTTTGGATTATCATGTTTTAGAATTTTGAATAGTTATGATTGTTTCATATTTTAATTTTGAAATATCATGTCGAACTCGAATCGAGTTTGAATCAAGTTTGAATCGAGTTCGAGTTTGAAAATTAAATTTTTGTTCAAACTTTCGAGTCGAGGCGAGCTTGTACGTAATATAGTCGAGTCGAACTCGAGCTCAAATTTATAAGCTCGTTCGAGCTCGAGTTCGAGTCGAGCTAATAAATACTTAATCGAGCTCGAGCTCTAGCAAGCTTGAGCTCGGCTCAACTCATTTGCATCCCTAAATATAACCAAAGATAAAACAAATAATAATAATAATAATAATAATAATGCTATTGTTGAAAAATAAAATATTATGTATTAAATTTTTTTGTTTATTTGGTTTAGCCAAAAAAAAATATAAAAATAAAAATAAAACAGGTGATTCAAATAGAGATTAGTCCCAAAGGGCTATCCAACGTGGATGGCAAAAATATTCAACTAAAATGGGCTTTAACAAATGTAGAATGTCGTGGATCATCTTCATGGTTCGAGGCTTCGAGCCACTCTTCTTTGGTTTCAAAACATAAAGGAAATCTAGACATAGCTAGGTTGGTCGGATGATAAGGCGAGGTACGATCATCCAAACCATTCAAATGAGGTACCAAAATGACTGTGACAGAGCTACAACATTGACCAGTCCCTAAAAGGAAGGAGACTCGTTGAAAGCTCGAAACATGGTGATAGTTGGAACTGAAGACCAACTAAGTTTCAACAGATGATTGATGAAGGTGGAGGTGAGGTTGTCAGTGGATGATGAATTTGGTAAAGAAAAATTATTATTATATCTCTTAATGGATGACATGTAAAATAAATATATTAAACAAATAATATTAAAAATATTTTAAGAGAATTTTACTTAAACTAAGAGGGTTAGGGAGTGAGTCTTAAGTAGAGTTTTTAAAATAACAACAAATTAAAAGAATCTTAAATTTGACAAAAACTTTCAACTAAAGTCTTAAATTTATCATTTATCTCGTATAATAATTTATAATGGTTTCTTAAATTAAATTTAATAATATAAAATCCTGACTAACTTAATATTGAGTATGACATTGATGTGTTAGGATATTTCAAGTAATCCTAGACTAAGTATATGATAACTCCAATAATTAACTCTAGGAAGTCATGTACAATACGGACAATCTAGCAGCAATAACGGAAGCAGTTTTCCTGAATGTTTGGGGAAAGAAAGAGATTTGTTCCGGTATAAATTATGTTCTTAGAATATACCAATTCTAAGAATCCATAGAATTTATCTCCATATACTAAGGGTTCATTAATGAGTATTGCATCTTCAGAATTGTAACTTTCCCATGGCATATAAGTTACTATTTTTTTCCCAAAGCTAGTTCGCCAAGAAAATGATTCAATGAGTTCGAAAGAATTGAACGAGGAACCGTATGAAGTGAAAATCTTAAGACCAAATAGTCGGGCGGAAAAGGAAAGAAAGCTCTTAGGATTTCAGTCATTTGTAAGCAAGTCTTGGCCGACATTACAAAAGACAGTACTCAAGCGCGCATAGCACCCCAAAAAATGACTTCCCTAGTTGGGGAACACATTAGATATTTACCTAAACCACCGAACAATACAAAAATGGATTTGGAGTTTGACTCAGTTCCTTGTATTTTAAAAAATATATATTTTATCATTATATAATAATAATTTTGAAGTATTTTTTATTATATATCATTATATATTAATAGTCTTTAAGTATTTTTAACTTAAAATCTCACTTTCTCACCATCCATCATAATGGCGTATTATTTAAATAATCTAGCACCAAACAAGGCCTCAAAGGTTTAATTGTAACTAACATAAAGATGTCATAATTTTGAGAGTGCTAATTTCTAAATTCTTAAAAAAATATACACTTAGTCATGATGATTTATTTATTTAAGAGCTTTCATCACAAGATCAGTATCACCACTTGACCGACAAACACACAATTTCTTAATTAAGCAGCATTCTAAATAGAAGTATTAAGGTAAACAATCTTTTATACTTAGAATTAACAGATAAATTTATAGTATTGATTAAATTTTATAACAAATGACAAATCAATGTTTAATTTTTCTAATTTTTTCTGTCAATAAGTTTAAAGTGGTGAAAATCCAAGAAGGAATTATTTCTCTCATTAGATGCATTTCATCCTTGAATAAGATATTTATTATATTAAAATATTAATCAAATAAGTTAAAACATTATATATATATAACACTTTCAATTGGATATTAGAATCAACGGTTTTATCTTCTTCTTTTTTCTGCGTCTCAAGAAAAAAAAAGTGTTCGTGTATGGTAGAGGGAGTTCATCGATCTCTCAATTCCTAAATAAATTAAATCAGTCACAATTTAATTTATACAAGTGATGAAAGAAAAGATATCTAATTAGGCATAATTAATTAATCTAGACATAATCATATATTATATTATATATATAGGTATATATATACAAGACATAATGATTATATAATATAATATATTATATAAAGGTATGAATGGTTTAGGTTAGAAATTTTGTTTAATTATAATTTTTAATAGAAAGAGATTATGAGCGCTCGGGCCTATGTCCTTTTATGTTTAAAATATGTACAATCATCATAAGTTATCCCCCTTCAATATTGAATTGACTTATAATCGCAAACCAGAATAACACCTCTGTTGCAAACCAATCAAAATTCAGAAACATTATTATATTAATAAATCAAAATTGGGTTGAAAGGAAGAGAGAGAATCCGGAACCTGGATTCAATTTCTGATTCAGCACAAACGCCGTTAAACGGAATGTAGAGATACAGTATTGAGTGAAGCATACTTCTCTTCAGGTGCCATGTAAAACAGAATGTAGAGATATAGTATTGAGTGAAGCATACTTCTCTCCAGGCGCCATGTAAAAAGTGAAGCAAACTTCACTTCAATTAGTTCATATGTCTAGAGGTTCATGTAAAACCTCCAACACATCAATGTAAATACATTTTAGCGTTCATGTAAAAACATTTATTCATTCATGTATGTAAACTCATTGGAAAATGTAGAGAGACTGTTTTCAGTAAAGCATACTTCACTCCAAACGCCATGTAAACGGAAGTGAAACATACTTCACTTTAAGCGCCATGTAAAACTGAATTGAAGCATACTTCACTTTAAACGACATATAAAACAGAAGTGAAGCATAATTCGCTCTAAACTCCATGTAAAACGGAAATGAAGCATACTTCACTTCAAGCGCCGTGTAAAACAGAAGTGAAGCATACTTCGCTTCAAGCCCCATGTAAAACAGAATGTAAAGATACAGTATTGAGTGAAGCATACTTCTCTCCAAGACGCCATATAAAAAGTGAAGCATACTTCACTTCAATTAGTTTATATGCCTAAAGATTAATGTAAAACCTCCAACACATCAATGTAATGACATTTTAACGTTCATGTAAAAACATTGATTCATTCATGTATGTAAACTCATTGGAGAATGTGGAAAGACTGTTTTCAGTGAATCATACTTCACTCCAAACGCCATATAAAACGAAAGTGAAACATACTTCACTATAAGCGCCATGTAAAACGGGAGTGAAACATACTTCACTTTAAGCGACATATAAAACAGAAGTGAAGCATACTTCGCTCCAAGCGCCATGTAAAATGGAAGTGAAACACTTCAAGCATATATAAAAGTGTATGATTTCATATAACTCATTCATTTCTTACGATGAATTTAGTTAGAATATAAAGAAATATTTAAACGAGAGAACTTATTAGTGATTTTTTTAATAAAGTTATAAATAATATTAAATATAAAATCAAATGAATAGAATTTTAAAATAAAATACTGGAGAATTTTAAATAAGTAGTTAATAAGTTTCTTCAATTGTGAAAAAAAATAATTAATGAAATGTGAGAAAATATTTGAATGAGATTGAAATTATGAATGAGTTTTAAAATTATTGTTAGTTGATATATTAATATTTTAAGTTAAAAATATTAATATTTTTTTATTAAAATAGTTAACTAATCAAATAATAATTTTAAAACATAAAAATTGAATAGTTAGTAATTGGTTTGACCATCAAAAGTGAAAACACGATAACCTAATTGATATTTTCACTAATTATGAACTAAAATTTAAGCTCTCAGTAAAATTAATTGTATTTATTATTTTTTTATTTTATTTTTTTAAGTATTTAAGTTTAAGTAAACAAATTTATAGAACTATTTTTTTTTATTGAATATGAATTTTGTATTGAATGAATATTTATTAACGATTAATTAAACAATCTAGGGACTTTAAAATTGTATTGTAATTTCATGATAATTTTTGTAACCAAGTTATTTTCATTAGTTAAAAAAATTAATTTAAAGAAATTAAATTAAGGAATGTGTATTATTACAAAGAATTGTCATTATTACATTCACACTTATTTCTCGTTTAATTTTATTTTTTCATTTTTTTTGTCTCAAACATTTTGTTAAGTAAAAAATTAAATTATTTAAAATTTTAATTAATTTAATTATTAAAATTAAAAATAACATTTGATAAATTAATGATTTGATAATTATAATAATAGTATAATTGTTTTTTAAATTATGAAAATAAAATATTAAAAAACAGTCTATCAAACAATACAAAGACTTATATAGTAATACATGTTTTCTATTAAAGTTATTTGGTGTCCAAATACAATTAAACTTTATTTGAGTGAAGCTTGTTTATTTATTTAGTATTTTTCTTTTCTTCTTTAATTTTTTTTATTTGTATTTGGTGGTGTTTGGCATTGGCGGATATTAAAGATAAAGAAATAAAAGTAATGATAATGTCAAAAGTACTATTACCAAATTCACTCGGATCAATGTAATAGATTACAAATTCAATAAGAGGGTTTTATATTGGATTTGACAATTTTTTTATTTAATTCTTTTTATTCTATAGAATATTAAATCTTGTCTTTATTCAAGTGAAGAAGAAGGCTAAATAAAATTATTTGTTATTGTTTATTTTCACGGATAAACATCCTATAAGTTTATTGATTATTTTTAATTATTTATTATTTGAAAATTAATAAAATTTATTATTAATAATTATATACAAATTTAGTTAAGAAATTAGGAGAATGAAAATAAGAATAGAGGAGAAGATAATTAATTATTTTTAAAAAAAATTGTATTTTTTGAGTGAGAATTCATTGTAATTTTTTATTTTAAAAAATATAAGTTTTAATAAGTTAAATTATTAAACTAAAATACAAATAAAATCTAACTAATAGAGAGTAAAATATAGGGTTTAAAAAAGTAATGGTAATGTCAAAACAAATCCAATTGTGATCAGTGTAATAGATAACAAATCCTTAGAGGGTTTTATATTGGATTTGACAGTTTTTTTTTTTTTTTTTTTTTTTTTCCTACGTAATATTAAATCTTGCCTTTATTCAAGTGAAAAAGATGGTTAAATAAAATTATTTGTAATTGTTTATTTTTACGATAACCATTCTATAAGTTTATTGATATTTTTATTTATTTATTCTTTTGAAATTAATAAAATTAATTATTAATAATTATATACAAATTTAGTTAAGAAATTAGGAGAAGAGGAAAAGATAATTAATTATTTTTAAAAAACTATTTGCATTTTTTGAGTGAGAATTTATTGTAATTTTTTATTAAAAAAAATATAAGTTATAATAAGTTAAATTATGAAAATAAAATACAAATAAAATCTAAATAAAATAGAGTAAACTATAGGGTTTAAAAAAGTAATGGTAATTTAAAAAAGTAATGGTAATATCAAAAGTACTGTTGCCAAATCTAACAGTGATCAGTGTAATAGATATAGCAAATTCAATAGAGTTTTATATTGGATTTGATAGTTTTTTTTATTTAATTCTTTTTATCCTACATAATATTAAATTTTGCCTTAATTCAAGTGAAGAAGAGGGTTAAATAAAATTATTTATTATTGTTTATTTTCACGAATAACTATTCTATAAGTTTATTGATTATTATTATTTATTTATTCTCTTTAAATTAATAAAATTTATTATTAATAATTATATACAAATTTAGTTAAGAAATTAGGAGAATGAGAAGAAGAATCGAGAAGATAATTAATTATTTTTAAAAAAGTATTTGCATTTTTTTGGGTGTGAAATAATTGTAATTTTTTATTAAAAATATATATATATTAATAAGTTAAATTATTAAAAACAATACAAATAAATTCTAAATAAAACAGAGTAAAATATAGGATTTAAAAAATTAATTGTAATGTCAAAAGTACGTTGCCAAATCCAATGTGATCAGTGAAATAAATAGCAAATTCAATCCGCTAGAGGGCTTTATATTGAATTTGACAATTTTTTTATTTAATTCTTTTATCCTACGTAATATTGAACTTGTCTTTATCCAAGTGAAGAAGACGGTTAAATAAAATTATTTGTTATTGTTTATTTTCATGGATAACATTCCTATAAGTTTATTGATTATTTTTATTTATTTATTCTCTTGAAATTAATAAAATTTATTATCAATAATTATATACAAATTTAGTTAAGAAATTAGGAGAATGAAAATAAGAATCGAAGAAAAGATAATTAATTATTTTTAAAAAAGTATTTGCAATTTTTTTGGTGAGAATACATTGTAATTTTTTATTAAAAAAATATAAGTTGTAAGTTTTAATAAGTTAAATTATTAAAATAAAATACAAATAAAATACAAATAAAATAGAGTAAAATATAGGGTTTAAAAAAGTAATGGTAATGTCAAAAATAATGTTGCCAAATCCAAATGTGATCCGTGTAACAAATTATTTTATATTGGATTTGACAGTTTTTTTTATTTAATTCTTTTTATCCTATATAATATTAAATATTGCCTTTATTCAAGTGAAGAAGAAGGCTAAATAAAATTAATTGTTATTGTTTATTTTCACGGATAACCATTCTATAAGTTTATTGATTATTTTTATTTATTTATACTCTTGAAATTAATAAAATTTATTATTAATAATTATATACAAATTTAGTCAAGAAATTAGGAGAATGAAAATAAGAATCTAGGAGAAGATAAATAATTATTTTTAAAAAAGTATTTGCATTTTTTAGGGTGAGAATTCATTGTAATTTTTTATTAAAAAAAATATAAGTATTAATAAGTTAAATTATTAAAATAAAATACAAATAAAATCTAAATAAACAGAGTAAAATATAGGGTTTAAAAAAGTAATGATCATGTCAAAAGTACTGTTGTCAAATTCAAATTCAACTGTGATCGGTGTAACAGATAGAATCATTGGATTTGACATTTTTTTATTTAATTCTTTTTATCTTACAAAATATTAAATATTGCCTTTATTCAAGTGAAGAAGGCTAAATAAAATTATTTGTTATTGTTTATTTTTACTGATCCTATAAATTTATTGATTATTTTTATTTATTTATTCTCTTGAAATTAATAAAATTTATTATTAATAATTATACATAAATTTAATTAAGAAATTAGGAAATTGAAAATAAGAATTAAGAGGAGAAGATAATTATTTATTTTTAAAAAAGTATTTGCATTTTTTTGGGTGAGAATTCATTGTAATTTTTTATTAAAAAAATATAAGTTTTAATAAATTAATTTATTAAAATAAAATCTAAATAAAACAGAATAAAATATAGGGTTTAAAAAAAGTAATGGTAACGTAAAAGTATTGTTGTGAAATCCAACTAGGATCGGTGTAATAGATAACAAATCCAATTAGTCAGAGGGTTTTATATTGGATTTGACAATTCTTTTTATTTAATTATTTTTATCCTACAGAATATTAAATCTTGTTTTTATTCAAGTGAAGAAAAAAGTTAAATAAAATTAATAAATTTTTTATTAATAATTATATACAAATTTAGTTAAGAAATTAGGAGAATGAAAATAAAAATCTAGTAGAAGTTAATTAATTATTTTTAAAAAAGTATTTTCATTTTTTTGGGTGAAAATTTATTGTAATTTTTTATTAAAAAACATATAAATTTTAATAAGTTAAATTATTAAAATAAAATACAAATAAAATCTAAATAAAACATAGTAAAATATAGAGTTTAAAATAATAATGGTAATGTCAAAAGTACCGTTGCGAAATCAAACTATAATCGAATTACAACGCAAATCCAATCATTGGATTTGACATTTTTTTATTTAATTCTTTTTATCTTAAAAAAAATTAAATCTTGACTTTATTTAAGTGAAGAAGAAGGCTAAATAAAATGATTTATTATTGTTTATTTTCATGATAACCATCCTATAAGTTTATTAATTATTTTTATTTATTTATTCTCTTAAAATTAATAAAATTTATTATTAACAATTATTTACAAATTTAGTTAAGAAATTAGGAGAATGAAAATAAGAATCAAGAGAAGAAGATAATTATTTATTTTTAAAAAAGTATTTGTATTTTTTTGGGTGAGAATTGATTGTAATTTTTTATTAAAAAAAATATAAGTTTTAATAAGTTAAATTATTAAAATAAAATCTAAATAAAACAGAGTAAAATATAGGGTTTAAAAAAAGTAATGGTAATGTGAAAAGTATTGTTGTAAAATCCAACTATAATTAGTGTAATGGATAGCAAATCCAATTAGTCAGAGGGTTTTATATTGGAATTGCAGTTTTTTTATTTAATTATTTTTATCCTACAGAATATTAAATCTTGTCTTTATTCAAGTGAAGAATAAGGTTAAATAAAATTTATAAATTTTTTATTAATAATTATATACAAATTTAGTTAAGAAATTAGAAGAATGAAAATAAGAATTGAGTAGAAGTTAATTAATTATTATTAAAAAAAAGTATTTTCATTTTTTTGAGTTTAATTCATTGTATTTTTTTATTAATAAAATATAAGTTTTAATAAGTTAAATTATTAAAATAAAATACAAATAAAATCTAAATAAAACATAGTAAAACATAGGATTTAAAAAAAGTAATGGTAATGTGAAAATTACTGTTGCCAAATCCAAATCCAATTGTGACCGGTGTAATAGATAGAAAATCCAATAATTGAATTTGACATTTTTTTATTTAATTATTTTTATCTCACAAAATATTAAATCTTGCCTTTATTCAGGTGAAGAAGAAAGTTAAATAAAATTATTTGTTATTGTTTATTTTCACTGATAACCATCCTATAAGTTTATTAATTATTTTTATTTATTTATTCTCTTGAAATTAATAAAATTTATTATTAACAATTATATACAAATTTAGTTAAGAAATTAGGAGAATGAAAATAAGAATCAAGAGAAGAAGATAATTATTTATTTTTAAAAAAGTATTGGTATTTTTTTGGGTGAGAATTTTTTGTAATTTTTTATTAAAAAAATATAAGTTTTAATAAGTTAAATTATTAAAATAAAATCTAAATAAAACAGAGTAAAATATAGGGTTTAAAAAAAGTAATGGTAATGTGAAAAGTATTGTTGTGAAATCCAACTATGATTAGTGTAATGGATAGCAAATCCAATTAGTTAGAGGGTTTTATATTGGATTTGCAGTTTTTTTTATTTAATTATTTTTATCCTACAGAATATTAAATCTTGTCTTTATTCAAGTGAAGAAGAAGGTTAAATAAAATTTATAAATTTTTTATTAATAATTATATACAAATTTAGTTAAGAAATTAGGAGAATGAAAATAAGAATCGAGTAGAAGTTAATTAATTATTTTTAAAAAAAGTATTTTAATTTTTTTTTGGGTGAAAATTCATTGTAATTTTTTATTAAAAAACATATAAGTTTTAATAAGTTAAATTATTAAAATAAAATACAAATAAAATCTAAATAAAACATAGTAAAATATAGGATTTAAAAAAGTAATGGTAATGTGAAAATTACTGTTGCCAAATCCAACTGTGATCGGTGTAATAGATAGAAAATCCAATAATTGAATTTGACATTTTTTATTTAATTCTTTTTATCTCACAAAATATTAAATCTTGCCTTTATTCAGGTGAAGAAGAAAGCTAAATAAAATTATTTATTATTGTTTATTTTCACGGATAACCATCCTATAAGTTTATTAATTATTTTTATTTATATATTCTCTTGAAATTAATAAAATTTATTATTAACAATTTATACTATTTTAGTTAAGAAATTAGGAGAATGAAAATAAGAATCAAGAGGAGAAGATAATTATTTGTTTTTAAAAAAGTATTTGAATTTTTTTGGGTGAGAATTCATTGTAATTTTTTATTAAAAAAAATATAAGTTTTAATAAGTTAAATTAATAAAATAAAATCTAAATAAAGCAGAGTAAAATATATGGTTTAAAAAAAATAATGGTAATGTGAAAAGTATTGTTGTGAAATCCAACTATGATCAGTGTAATAGATAGCAAATCCAATTAGTCAGAGGGTTTTATATTGGATTTGACAGTATTTTTTATTTAAGTGTTTTATATTGGATTTGAAAGTTTTTTGTATTTAATTATTTTTATCCTACAAAATATTAAATCTTGTCTTTATTCAAGTGAAGAAGAAGGTTAAATAAAATTTATAAATTTTTTATTAATAATTATATACAAATTTAGTTAAGAAATTAGGAGAATGAAAATAAGAATAGAGTTGAAGTTAATTAATTATTTTTAAAAAAGTATTTTCATTTTTTTGGGTGAGAATTCATTGTAATTTTTTATTAAAAAAAATATAAAATTTAATAAGTTAAATTATTAAAATAAAATACAAATAAAATCTAAATAAAACATACTAAAATATAGGATTTAAAAAAGTAATGGTAATGTAAAAATTATTGTTGCCAAATCCAACTGTGATGTGATCGGTGTAATAGATAGCAAATCCAATCATTGAATTTGACATTTTTTATTTAATTCTTTTTATCTTACTAAATATTAAATTATGCCTTTATTAAAGTGAAGAAGAAGACTAAATAAAATTATTTATTATTGTTTATTTTCACGGATAACTATTCTATAAGTTTATTGATTATTTTTATTTATTTATTCTCTTGAAATTAATAAAATTTATTATTATTAATTATATACAAATTTAATTAAGAAATTAGGAGAATGAATATGAGAATCAAGAGGAGAAGATAATTATTTATTTTTAAGAAAGTATTTGCATTTTTTTGGGTGAGAATTCATTGTAATTTTTTATTAAAAAAAATATAAGTTTTAATAAGTTAAATTATTAAAATAAAATCTAAATAAAACAGAGTAAAATATAGGGTTTAAAAAAAGTAATGGTAATGTGAAAAGTATTGTTGTGAAATCCAAGTATGATCAGTGTAATAGATAGCAAATTCAATTAGTCAGAGAGTTTTATATTGGATTTGACAGTTTAATTATTTTTATCCTACAGAATATTAAATCTTGTCTTTATTCAAGTGAAGAAAAAGGCTAAATAAAATTAATAAATTTTTTATTAATAATTATATACAAATTTAGTTAAGAAATTAGGAGAATGAAAATAAGAATCGAGTAGAAGTTAATTAATTATTTAAAAAAAAAGTATTTTCATTTTTTTGGGTGAGAATTCATTGTAATTTTTTATCAAAAAAAATATAAATTTTAATAAGTTAAATTATTAAAATAAAATACAAATAAAATCTAAATAAAACATAGTAAAATACAAGGTTTAAAAAAGTAATGGCAATGTAAAAAGTACTATTTCCAAATCCAACCGTGATGGTGTAATAGATAGCAAATTCAATCATTGGATTTGACATTTTTTTATTTAATTCTTTTTATCTTATAAAATATTAAATTTTGTCTTTATTCAAGTGAAGAAGAAGGCTAAATAAAATTATTTGTTATTGTTTATTTTCACGGATAACCATCCTATAAGTTTATTGATTATTTTTATTTATTCTCTTGAAATTAATAAAATTTATTATTAATAATTATATACAAATTTAGTTAAGAAATTAGGAGAATGAAAATAAGAATCGAGAAGAAGATAATTAATTATTTTTAAAAAAGTATTGGAATTTTTTGGGTGAGAATTCATTGTAATTTTTTATTAAAAAAATATAAGTTTTAAGTTTTAATAAGTTAAATTATTAAAATAAAATAAAAATAAAATCTAAGTAAAATAGAGTAAAATATTGGGTTTAAAAAAGTAATGGTAATGACAAAGTATTGTTGTCAAATTCATCTGTGATAAGTGTAATAGATAACAAATCCAATCAAATCCAATCAGTCAGAGAGTTTTGTATTGGATTTGAAAATTATTTTATTTTATTTTTTTATCTTACAAAATATTAAATTTTGCGTTTATTCATGTGAAGAAGAAGGCTAAATAAAATTATTGGTTATTGTTTATTTTCACGGATAACTATTTTATAAGTTTATTGATTATTTTTATTTATTTAATCTCTTGAAATTAATAAAATTTATTAATAATTATATACAAATTTAGTTAAGAAATTAGGAGAATGAAAATAAGATTTGAGTAGAAGATAATTAATTATTTTTAAAAAATTATTTACATTTTTTTGGTTGAGAATTCATTGTAATTTTTTATTAAAAAAATATAAGTTTTAATAAGTTAAATTATTAGAATAAAATACAAATAAAATCTAAATAAAACAGAGTAAAATATATAGGGTTTAAAAAAACAAACAAAATAAATTTCTAAATAGAGTTTCCTTCCCACATTTTTATTAACTTTTTTTAAAAGAAAAATAAATTTAAATTTTAATGAAAGTATGAAATAAGATAATTGATTAAGTGTCGAATTGTAGTTTAATGTTGAAAACGGTACCAAAAAAAGAGAAATATAATTAATTATAATTAAAAGAGTTTGTTTAAATATATTTTTTTTAAAATCATTGTAATTTTTTAATCATAATTATAAAGTTTTTAATATGTTAAATAATTTTAATAACATCTAATATAATAAATCTAAACAATAACAGGTAAAATATAGAATTTTAAAACAATCAAATAAAATATATTTTTTTGAATAAGGAGTAAAATTTGAATTTAAATAATGTAAAATATTTGTAATTATTTATAAAATTGATATTTAATGAAGATATGAAATTATGATAATTAATTAGGTGTGAATTTGAGTTTAAGGATGAAAGATAGTAAACGAGGTGTATGACAAAAAAAAAAAAATCTGAAAAGACATTTTTAGTTTTTTACCTTATTATATAAATTTTTAATATATAAAATAATTAAAATTAAATATAGTATAATATAATAAAATCTAAAAATACATAAAAATTTAAAGTTTTAAATAAATGTAAAATATTTGTAATTATTTATAATATACCTTATATATTGTAGTTGAGAAAATTAGATATTTAATGGAGATATGAAATTATGATAATGGATTAAGTGTGAATTTAGGTTTAATGATTACCAACGGGTAAACGAGGTGCATGATGAGAAATCTGAAAAGACATTTTAATTTATTTTACTAAATTATATAAAATTTTACTATATTAAATAATTAAAATTAATATTAGTCTAATATAATAAAATCTAAACAAACACAAAAATTTAAAGTTTAAAAAAAAAAATTTATGTAAAATCTTTTAAAATTTCTTTTCTTATCATCTATATGTGAATAGAGCAGCTCCCAAACCCTTTACTCTAGCTATTCCCAAACTCTCTTTGCCAATCAAGATCAAATCATCAGTATCTTTATTTTTCTTTCATCAAGAACAACAATCTTTGTCTATTCTTCATCCCCTCAAAGATCATTACAGTTGAAATGTTTGTCAAATGTAAGTGTTTCACCATTCATCTTCAAATCCTTATATATTTAGGTTTTTAATATATCTACACAAATATTTTTAAAATCTCATATCTCTCTTCTCTCTCTATAAACAGAGCTTCTAAATCTTTGATCTAGCTTTTCTATAACTCTTATTGTCGATCAAAACGTGAGTATATTTTTCTTTAATCAAGACCAATAACCCTACGCCTAATCTTCATCCATTTCAAAAAGCTTGAACTGTTTACGGCTGAAACGTTTGTCAAAGGTAAGTGTTCCACATTTTTCTTTAAATCTGTACATATTTGATGTGTTGGTGAATACTCATTTCAATGACTTGAAAGTATCTCTAATAACATTTATAAATTTAGGTTTTAATTTGATTTTTAAGATTTTTTTTTATTAACTGATATAATACAATTTTTTATCTCAATATTTTACTTAGTATGTAAAATTTGCAGGAACATGAGTAAATTTTTTAGAAAAAGGGCTCAAGTTATTATAGAGGAGGAAACTGAAGATGTATGATTATTGGGGCATATATTATAGTTTTAATTCTTATTTTTTTCATTTCAATGATGATCTATGACTATTATGTTTAACTAGGATGAAACAATAATGGAACTAGTACAAAGGAACACAACAAGAAAGACTACAAAGGAAAAAAAGCATCGGACAACACATATAAACAAACATCAAAATTAAATTGAAAGGGACAACACATATAAACAAACATCAAAATTAAATCGAAAGGGACAACACATATAAACAAACATCAAAATCAAATCAAAAGGTATATCTGTTTCTAGTACCATAAATCCTTCTTCATCAGTTTCTCAATCCAACAATACTTCCACCAACATTCAATCAAACTCTCAACAAATAACATCAGAAGGTCCTCATACGCAAATCAACCACCAAACCCACGAGGATGTGATTGTGGCAATGAACCCACGAGGATGTGATTGTGGCAATGATGGTGTGATCGTGTTATTTTGAAATGTGAAGTTAACCATCTATTATTTATTTTTGTAATTTGTCAATTATGTAGAAATGATGGTGTGAATGTGGTATTTTGAAGTGTGAAGGGTTGAAAAATATATAAATGTAATTTTTGTTGGTTGTTTTATTATTTGGATATATTATATATATATATATATATATATATATATATATATATATATATATATATATATATATATATATATATATATGAATATTGTTGGATTATTTCTTTTATATTGAATTAGTAATTGTAATTAGAAGCAGATAATTATATACAAATAAATTAGAATTTTAAAAATTATAATATTATTTCTCAATATCCTATTGCAAAACTAATAACAAACTTAATAAAATATAATTATTGCATCAAATATTAAAAATAAAATTGCTAAATGTATTTAAATATATATATATATATATTAATTGCAAAAGATTTTACAGAACCTATTAATAATATTTTGCAATGATAAAGTATTAAATAAATAAGAGAAATTATTTATTTAAATCCTTCTTCATCAGTTTCTCAATCCAACAATACTTCCACCAATATTCAACCAAACTCTCAACAAATAACATCAGGAGGTCCTTATACGCAAATCAACCACCAAACCCACGAGGATGTGATTGTGGCAATGATGGTGTGATCGTGGTATTTTGAAATGTGAAGTTAACCATCGATTATTTATTTTTGTAATTTGTCAATTATGGAGAAATGATGGTGTGAATGTGGTATTTTGAAGTGTGAAGGGTTCAAAAAAATATATAAATGTAATTTTTGTTGGTTGTTTTATAATATAAATATTATATATATATATATATGAATATTATTGGATTATTTCTTTTATATTGAATTAGTAATCGTAATTAGAAGCAAATAATTATATGTAAATAAATTAAAATTTTAAAAATTATAATATTATTTCTCAATATCCTATTGCAAAACTAATAACAAACTTAATAAAATATAATTATTGCATCAAATATTAAAAATAAAATTGCTAAATATATATATATATATATATATATATATATATATATATATATTAATTACAAAAGATTTTACAGAACTTATTGATAATATTTTGCAATGATAAAATATTAAATAAATAAGAAAAATTATTTATTTATCTCCTATTAATTAGGTTAAATATAATAACTAATTCCTATAATTTTTCAATTTAGTTATTTCTCTATTACTATTATAAATAGATAAACTATTGTAAAGATTACTTATTCAATCAATAATATTATTTCAATATTTCTTTTTAAGAACTCAATCAAATAGTTCTTCAAATAGTTCTTGTTTAATTTATTAATTCTAAAAATCAAACTTGTAAAAATTAAAAATATTACAAATTATGTTGTAAAACATATAGTTAAAAGTATTGATAACTTTTTATAAATAAATTTATATAGATTGCAAAAATATGTTGTAAAACAAATTGATAAACTTATTGTAAATATTTTTAAATTTGTAATTTAAATATTGATTGTCAATTTTACTGAACAAATAGCTAAAATAATTGATAAAACTTTATGAATACATTTATATGAATTGTCAAAGATATTGTAGTACTTAATAAAGTAATTGCAAAAAAAACTTAAAAATATAATGTAAAGTTATTGTAAATAATATTATAAATCAAATGGCTAAAGTTAGTGTTAAAATAAAAAATATAAATTATATATATATTACAAAATATATAGCAGTATTAATATTAAAAACTAGATATTAATTACAAATGATATTACGAGAGAAGTTTGAAAATTAGTTGCTATATTAAAAATATATAATTGTTTGAATGGTAAAATACGTTACATTTAAAATGCTATATTTATATGATAAATGAAATGATTGTAAAACATTCGACTAATTACATTTTAAGAAGTATTTTTACCAACTTAAATGGTAATATATTTTTTTGTTGAAAAATATAAATAAATCATTATTAAATAAGTCATTAATAAATAAGTCATTATTAAACAAATCATTAATAAATAATATTATAATAATTATTACAAAATAAATAGTAAAATACAAAATAATATTATTAAAATCTACCATGTAAATAATGTTTTGATTACTAGTTTGAATAATATATGTTGAAATAAAAATGGCTAAATTCTAGTTACAAATATAATTGTAAAAAGAGTGACAATATAAGTTATAAAATCTGGAACTTCATAATAACATTTGATTTATGTAACATTACTGATTATATTACAATTATTCTCAATGTTACTAATTTAGTTAATAAATACTTATTTTAATGGTGTTTCAGTCGAAAAGAATACTATTGCAAAATATCATAATTTTGTAGTGTGGGTCCAACCGAGGATCCAATCAAAGATTTTAAATGGTGGGTCATGTGAAGGAAGGAATAACTTAGCATTTAGAATTTAAATTCAAATGACTTATGTAATGAGGTGTAAACCAAGGAAAAACCAAGTTATGATGTCACAACCAAGCAATTTCAATTTTTTTATTGAGCCGAAAATTTCATCACATCTCGTTTTGGTGACATGTCAAAAAGATAGCCATGCATCTTTTCCAAAAACTAAAATTTTCTATAAGTTGCCACATTACTTAGAGAAGTTTCATGACAACTCTCCCTATTTGACTATGTAGTTAGTTGTAAATGGGCTTGGGCCTTTGGGTTTCCTTAACTCCATATTTTAAATGCACCTACCTTAGATAATTCTAGGGACGCCGAAGCTTTGTTAAAAATATTCCCTTAGACTGCCAAAATCATTCCTCCAATATAAACATAGGCCGCCTCCCTCTTCTTTTGAACAAGAACACCAACTTAGTGAAGTTGGCTTCAAAATGTTCTTGTTCAAGGTCTTTGGGCTCTATTTTGGATCTAGAACTTCATCTCCATGTAAGAATTTATTGATCCCCTTTTGTCTATTTCAATTGCAATTCAATAAAAAAAACTTAAATATATGAATGCATGCTTGTCTTTCTTTTATTTAATTTTATTTGAATCGAGTGAAAATTTAGTATCTATAGAATACCCCTCTTGAACAAAGTTTGTAGAAATCACTTAGTTTAGTAAAACACATGCCCAAGTTTAAAAAATAGGTGATGTCTTTGAAATTTCAGTTTATAGTTTCTTTCAGACTTATTTACATAAAGGAAAAGAGAGAAAACATGACGAGTCCCTTGGGGAACTTGTGTAACAACTCTTCATCTTCAAGACTCCGTTAATAGTTCTCGACTTCATCCTTGTCATGAGCGTGGTTCTTTGAACGCATATGATTGGGCTAGTCCAATGCTCACATATTGATTTCATACACACAAACTTGAAAATGATAATATTTTTGTTTAAGTCGATCACAATAAGACTCAAGTATAGTTAATTCATTTAATTTAAGTGTCACAATGTTCGGATCTAAGTCTCTTGGTCACCTAACTTGTCGGAGAAATATTTTTATGAAAGACGTACATTAAGTCAGTCATAACTATGTATGATTTTTAAAATAATTTTTTCTTAAGTTGATTAAATTGATCCAAAACTTAGGTTGATTTTTAAGTTATGTGTATGCAATTCTCGCACTCGAGACTATTGGTCATGTAACTTGCTGTGGAAAAATTATTTCGGACAAACATGCTTTAAGCCAATCATGATTGTGGACGATCTTAAAATAATATTTTTCCTAAGTTAATCACACTGATCCAAGACTTAGGTTGATCACCTAATGTTAGAAAATAATTGTTAGAACTTACGAAAGGTTTAATGAATAGATAAATTAAGTTCAAATAAATATGTTAAACCGCTAAGTCATATCAAGTATATTAATTGGTTTAAATATAACAAGAAGTTGCTGTAGCATAGTGGTAAATACTCCTTGCTACAAATAATATTTAAACTTTTTCTATTTCAGGGAAACTGAGCGTTCGGTTGGAAATATATATACCGTTCGGTTTGATTTCAATTTGAAGTAAAAGGCTTCAGTCAACCGGAGTTCAATCATCCGGCTCGGTCAAGGAGTTCGGTCAACCGACTCAGTTAGGAGATCGGTCAAACAAACATTTAATGAAAGAAGGCTCCGGTCAAACCGGATCGGTCAACTGACACTTAATGAAGCATGGCCGGTCATAATGAGTTCTGGTTTATTAAATGCTCCGGTTGATTAAATGCAGCTGCTTCAGTCATAAATATGCTCCGGTCATTAATTGCCCTCATCTCCGGCTAATAAATACCGTCAGCATTCTCAGGTTTGAAATGAAATCCAGACAAGTTCAACCTTTGTGCAGAAATCCGGAACGGTTCAAGTTCAGGACCGGTTGAGTTGCAACGGGCAAACTATTCAAAAGATAAGAATATCTTGAAGATAACGTGTTAAGACAAACAAAATATTCCTTGGGAATATGTAAGAGAAGAAACCAGACATGGGGCAAGATAATTATTACAATATTCCTTAGGAATATGTAAGAGAAGAAACCAGACATGGGGCAGGATAATTATTACAATATTCCTTGGGAATATGTAAGAGAGAAAAACGGCCGGCTAAGTGCATGTCTGCCATGTGTCCAAAATGCAAACCGGCTTATGCATGTCTTCCATGTGTCCAAGCTGGTTTATGCATGTCTGCCATGTGTCAACCGGCACGGCTTCCAGTGACCAATCTTCTGGAGAGAGAAAAGATGACCGTTGTCATCTTTTCACTATAAAAGGAAGCTGGATCATTTCAATAAAAACGCTCTCTCTTGCGCGAACACGTAAATACGTGTGAGATCATTACAAAAAAGCTCATTCAAGAGAGAAAAAACAGAAAACAAAATATCTTACGCATAAGTGATTGAGTGATTGAAATTCTAAAAGTGTTTGTGTATTGTGTGTGTATTTTACCAAGTGTAAAAAGTTATTGTATTACATCATAGTGAGTGGTGTAACCGACGAGTAGCGATTAAGGCTCGTTCGGCATTGTGTGAATGTTGTAACATTCAAGTTAGTGGAGATCCTTCTCATAATCTGAGAAGAAGGGGTGACGTAAGAGGGTTTACTCCGAACATCCATAAAAAATCATGTCTTGTGTCATTTCCTTTATTTCCAGCTCACTTACCCTAAACCGAACCATCACTCATTTCAAACCAAACCAAAACATAATCCATCTCTTTAATTAAATCGGTCTATATATATATATATATCTTCTCTAACCGACTCCTTATTAATCTCATCAAATTAAATGTTGTGTGTTGCTTCAAACCGAAACAAACTACTTCCGCACTTGAACTCAGTTCAAGAAGTTTGTAACGGTTTGTGTAGTGTTAAGAGCGATTCTAATCTCTAACCGGATTAGTTCCAATAGTGTGTGTTGTAGTAAGCGGTCAACCCTAAAACCGGAACCCCGGTCCTCCAAGGGCGATTCCGATCCTAACACCTAATATTTTAGGTAAATATTATCAAGGACAATGTTCTTTAAGCCAATCACGACTATGGACGATCTTAAATTAATAATCCACTTAAGTTGATTACACTAATTCAAAACTTAGGTTGATTTTTAAGTTTGGCGTACGCAATTCTCACATTTGAGACTGTTAGTCGTTTCTTTAAGCCAATCATGACTATGGAAGATCTTAAAATAATCTTTCTTCTAAGTTTATCACAATGATCTAAAATTTATGTTGATTTTTAAGTTAGGCGCACGCAGTACTCACACTTGAGATTGTTAGTCACATAAATAGTTGGGTTGGAAATTATTTTCGCTATTATATTCAAGTAATGAGTCAGATCATTTTTAACCTTCTACGTGTTAACGTCTTTTACACTTTTCTTAGACATTTAGCGACGTTAGATTGAAACATCTTTAGAAATCGGTTTCGTACATCGTTCGTTAGAATGTTTCAAAGAGGAGACCATATGCAACTAATATTTTTCGAGATAAAGGATGTCCATTCTAGATCCGACCTCTTGTGCAAACGCTTTTGTAAGCACTAAAAATCTACACTCCAATTTATAGTAGTAAAATAATTATTTTGACTTATTTTTAAATAAATAAAATCAAAAGAATTAACCCCATGGCCAAAATACCAATTAAAAGAATTAATTAGGTTAATTATTGTTATAATTAAAGCCTAATTAATAAAGGAAAATGGTCAAAATAATAAAAAGAAAATTATTTAAGATAAATGTTGTACTTATTTATCTGAAAATAAGTTTTAAAAAAAAAATAAGGGAGACAAATAAATAATTTAGAATAAATTGTTGTATCCATTTCATTTAAAACAATTATTTATTTAACCCTAAAAATATAAAAAGTAATAAAATAAATTGGTAAAATATTTGCGATATTTATTTTAATATTTTTTGTATTTAAAAAGATCAAAATTAAAGCCAAAGGGTGGGAAAAAAATCAATTTCAAATAAACCCTTAAGAATTTAATAAAAAAATAAATCAGTAATCCAATGTTGCCGAAACCCTAAGGATTTTCATCCAGCGCCTAGGAAGCGTCTGTGTAGTCGGTTGTAGTCAAGGAGAAACACGCGCGTGAGACTACGGATTGGCTAACGCTCGTTAGCCAAAACGCTAACAGAATGCCCAAACACAACGACACCTGGATGGAATGTAGTAGAATGCTCCAACGCGCTCAAAACAATGTCGTTTTGCGCGCACCTTCTTCTTCATCGCGACACCGAGCAGATAAGCTTGAAGACCCGTGATTGATTTTGCCAGGTGGAACTCAGCCGTTAGTCCACAATTTCGGCTCATTTAAAGCCTGAAATGATCACCCTACGATGGTGATAATTTATACGTATTAAAATAGGGATGAATCATCCCTATTTCAGCGACCAAGAACAACTAAAATCCATTAATGACTTTTGGCCAATTCATGCCACTAGATGCCACCAACCAAATTAGAATGAGTATAAATACCCCATATTATTTCTGAAGACAGAGAATCCAATCTCCACATTAAAATCGGGAAATTTCATAAATCCGCCATTGAAGCTCAAAGGTTTGGGGTTTTTCGATAATATGTTTGAGACCTTAAAGCTTGAATCCAGTCATCCCAACAACTTCCATAAGGTTCAATGAGTATTCTCCAATTCTTGGTATGATTTCAATCACCCTCTAATTCACATTTACAGTTTGAATTTGAAATTTTTACATTTCAAATTACAAAAGCTTGTATGCTTGTTGTTCATAGTGATTTATGGATAGAAATCATTTCTAGGATAATTTAGGAACTATCTGAATAGGATAGAACAAATCAATCGATCTAAATCACAAAAACTTAAATTTGAATTTTAAATAAAACAAACAGATTTGTTGTTCTTGGGTTAATTATATTGACACAACCTAGAAAGCTTCCCAACATGATTGTAAATATATTGAGCAACTATTTGGATCATGTTTGATCCATCCCGGTCACGTTTGATCAAAATTTTCAAAATTAAATGAAAATTTTGAGTTCTTGAATTGGTTAAAACGAACTGACTGTGTTCTTATTTTGGTACCAATAAAGTATATGTGATATAAGGAAGTTATTGGATAACTCATTTATCTTCAAAATAACTTTAAAATCAAAACCTCTAATTTTGATCACAAACTGTTTTGAACAAATTGATCATCATCCATGTCGATTGATACCTTAAGATGATGATCAACATGTTCTTGGGAACTTTGTGAAGATACCCAAGCTCTTGGATCTAAGAATCAGAGCTAAAAAAATGAATTTTTAAAAATAGATCATTGTGTTCTTGAGGACCGAGGCTTGTTAGCCTAGGAACGAGACCAAGGACCAAGAAAATCGAACTAGGACCGAGATCTATGACCAATGTTATTAAGCTAGGAACGAGACCTAAGACCAATATTCTTAAGCTAGGATCGAGACTCCTAAACCTAGGACTGAGTGTTCTAACCTTAGGACCGAGACTAGGACCGAGGAACTTATCCCAAAGCTAGCCATAGACCGAGAGGTATATATACTTCGACTAAGAAACCTAACCCTAGGCTAGTCCAAGACCGATAGGTTTTTACACCTAGATCGGTAATCCCAGCCAAGGATTGAGATCCTTAACATCCTAACCGAGAGACTCCAATACTTAGACCGAGAGTTCCCTAGCCCAGACCGAGGGTCTTTAGACCCCGATCGACAAAAATGAACCCCAACCTTAGGACTAGAGTCCTAAGGCCTGTTTGGTTCCACTTTTAAAAATCCAAAATTATTTTTTATAATTTTAGGATTCCAAATCATTTTCTAAAAATCTCGAAAAATTAGAAAATGCATTTTAAATATTTTTTGGATATTTCAACAAAAATATTTCCACAAAGGCTCGTTTGGTGTTTATTTCTAAACCCTAATACCTTTAAAAATGATAGATATTCTTCACGTATTTCCACCCTAGTTATCATTCGTAACATGTACCAACATTTAAAAATTGTTGTTTAATATTTAAAATAATGCTAAAACCTAGAAGCATGACGAGACCAGAAGAATAATCGGTTACAAAAACTCAAAATTTATACAATTAATTTTATAAAAGCCAACTTTATAAGTAGAAGCCATTTTTAAAACGAGTACGGAGGACATAACGTGAAATCCATTTCTCAAGTATCACCAAACTTCGAACCAAACAAAACTACGTTTGTACACGTACACCATTTTTTATTGATTTTCTTAAAATCAATTGGCAACTTTGTTTATCAAATAAATAATATTTCTTAAATTAATTATGTTTAATTAATTTAAACTAAATTTCATAATCGTTATTTGATTATAAACAAATTCACAGATTATTAAAATTTGAACAAAATTAATTATTTTTACATAATTATTTTACAAGATGTCACGTATTATCAAAATCTTTTAAAGAATATTTTATTTTAAAATGATGCCTGACATGCAAACCAATGTTGAAATCATCGAACCTCGAGCCACTATTGGCCCACATGCGCATGTGCCTAACATGCACGCATGCTAACTACGGGATTCCTAGGGGTTACAGAGACTCTACCGTGGATTAAATATTTAACTTGAAAACATAAACTTGAGTTTTGAAATATTTGTATCACGTTTTTACACTTAATAGTTTTGTCGTAAAACATACAACACCTTAAAAGACGCATAGGTTGTATCCCTATTTTAGAGCTTTATGTGTAAAGGGTTCATTTCCCTCTTCTTGCAAAGAAGCATTCGATCGGGATCGGTATTTCTACACCTATGTGCAAAAATTATTAATGTGGAATGACAACTTGTTACAAACCGAGTGATGTTACGAGAGGAAAAACTAGAATACCCGGGATCGACCCCACCCTTTGGCGATGAGTTGTCCAATATGACACATGCATTATGGAGGTGGGGGGAAAATTCTAATTGATTAGATATTCTATGGTTCATGGAGACGATTTGCCCCCTCCACTATCGGTGAATGAAACTCTCTTATCATTCGATCCTTAGAACAAAAAACCTAGTTACTATCCCCAAGTCGATTGTTTGTCGTGCCTAGACAACCAAAAGACTTCGTCACTACAACCCCTTATGTGACTACTATAAATGTATTATGTGTATGCATGTATAGTCTAAGTTAGCATTCTGAGCATGTTCCTTCTCTTTCAAAACAAATACATGTTTGTAAATGTTTTGAATTTCCAATCATAGATAATTCCATGTTGACGGATGTTGAGTTATTCCCATAGGTTGAAAACTTCCATGAAAACGAGTGGAATAATGGGATTTACGGACTAACCCCCATCATGAAGTTTACAAACATCAAAATTGTTAGCATCAGGATCAACGATATAGATTAAGGTCTAACTATGTTGAACGCTTACACATACTTTGTTTGATATTAACTCTGTTAGAAGTTAATATCAATTTCTATTCTTCACAAGATGTCACAAACTCTTGAACCGAGTTCAAGTGTGAAAATGTTTGTTTCGTCTTGAAGCAACACTACAAGATTAGAGTATTGGAATAGGAAAGAACACACGACACAAAGGATGTGTATGGATGTTCGGAGTAAAAGCTTATACTTCACCCCTTCTTCTCAAACTTGAGAAGGATATTTACTAGAAGATTTGATTGAATACAATATTTGTACACAACCCAGTCGAACAACCAAGTCTTAGTTACTGCCTGTTTTCGAACTTCTAGCACACACATTCTGTTGAGCAAAAACAGATTCTGTCAACTTACAATGCTAACAAACTCACATAGAATAGGTGGTATTGTAATACAACTTTAACACTCTAACACACTTGAAAGCTTATAATACTTTTTAAAGCTTGAAAGAATTGATAGCTTGTTATCACAAAGGTAAGGCTCGTAAAGGTTGTCAAAGGTATTGAAGTAGGTTGTCCTTTGTTCTCTTAAGTTGGAAAATGTCAACGAACATATTTTGCTACTCAACGGAGAAATCTACTTCATAAGACATTAATCTTGATCTTGATTGGTTGAGTTCCAGAATAGTACATCCGATGAGATATTTTTTGATCTTGTCTGTACTTGATGATAATAAGTCAAATTTTCATTAATGGAATTATGATTTATGAGGAGCGTAAATCTCAGAAGTTTTGACTTGTCTTTGGTTCTTTTAGCATAACTCTGTTGTTGCCAAAAAGATCTTCATCAGTCTTTGCACCGAAATGAAAACAAAATACTGAGGACGCATAAAGTTGATGTTTGCAGCTACTGGAAGCGTCCTTATATGGTACCGAGGCTGATAAATTGTGAGAAGCAACAAAATACCATAAGCGCTTCTAAGGAAATACCGATTTTATTGAAAACCAATTTTAATAAAATACCGGGCGCGCTTCTTATATAACCGAAGTTATATAATACCGGAAGATAAAATTGGACGCGTGTTTTGATATAAAACCGATGTGTATAATGCCGGCTAAGCTTCAATATAAGACCGAAGTGCAAACTACCAGTTAAGCTTTGATAAAATACCGACTTCACATACTACAGATTACGTGTTGAAAAAATACCGACTTCACATACTACCGGTTACGTGTTGATAAAAAATCGATTACAAAATACCGATCACGTCTTGTAAAATACCGATCTTGTAAAATACCAACTTCACATACTACCAGTTATGTGTTGATAAAAAGCCGATTACAAAATACCGATTACGTCTTGTAAAATACCGATCTTGTAAAAAGCCGATTACGTCTTATAAAATACTGATCTTGTAAAAAGCCGATTACGTCTTGTAAAATTCCGATCTTATAAAAAGTCAATTACATCTTGTAAAATACCGATCTTGTAAAAATCCGATTACGTCTTGTAAAATACCGATCTTGTAAAAAGCCGATTATGTCTTGTAAAATACCGATCTTGTAAAAAGCCGATTTTTGAAGAATGTCGGGCATCTTTTTCTTTTCGGTTTTCTTTAATTTGCACATGATTAAATTAACATGATTAAATTCTTATTTAATAGCTAATTAACACTAATAATTAATTACCTATTTTTGCTTAACAATTTCTCCATTTTTGATTATTTAAATTAAATATTCAAAACCTTGTAATTTTATAATCGTTGGCTAAGTATCCTATGTTAATTAGCTAATTTAATCTAACAAAAATAAACCTTACCTTCATGATACAAATGCAAAGAAGATGGGTACACACAGAACGGGTTTATTATATGGGAGAAAGGGCCATGAGCCATACTATAGAAAAATTCTGAGCTATCCTTATGGTGGACAACAAAATGTTTATGCACCTTAAACCACGTGTAGAATATTTGTCTTTGAGGAAGCTCTTGCAAGAGGAATATGGATATTCCAAAACAACATCCAAAATAATCATCAAAAACAATGTCATTGACTTCCAAAAATAGACAAAAATGGAAATCAGGAATGGACAAGTCCCTCTAACCATAGGATCCTCCTTGATAACAATGACTATCTTGTTGGACCATTTCTTTATGGATCCAGTAGATGATAAGCCATCCTCCAACATCCTGGAGGTAGCATTCCACATGCGTAGGGGAAAAAGACCCCTTCGGGTATCATCTTAGCTAAAACTTTGATGTGTTTAAACGATTCGTTCTTAACCTCTTTAGTGAGAAAAAAAGGCTCACCTCTGGTTCTTTACATTTGGTTGCTTTACAAGCTTGGATGCTTGCCACCAATATGTCTAGAGACGTAGTATCTCACTTTCTTCAATATCGAAGAATGAGGAAAGCTTTGTCAGTCCCCCTCATGAAAAGTGACGATGAAGTTAGGGATTTGTTTCCATGGTATCCTATCAAGAGAATGACATACATGATGGACAACATATCCATGATCATTCGTATGGGCCTGGAATAGATCACGTTTTACTACACTCACGACCTCTACAAAAATTTTGGTTGTGATTTTATGTCCCCGTATATGGGAAACGCCATCGCTATAGACAGACTGATCGATCACAAAGCCTATACAAGGTACCTTGAGAAATGACACAATGCTTCTCAAATGGGTATCTTAAAAGAGCTAAAGAATTTCTTGACCGTCATTCTAAATGAATATGAGAGGTCCAAGAAAGATGAAGAGGAAGAAGTTTCTAGTACAGGAACAAGCTACAATACTAGTCTGTAATCTCAAACTTTTTCCCACTATAAAATATCAACAAGAGAGTCCTTCTGCAACAAACTAAGTGTGTATATGAATACAACAATTTTATGTTTAATCGAATCATAAAAAGAGATGACCACTCTCTAGGATTCATTTTATATGCATGTGCATTGCATTTGTACTTTATTATATCTGCAAACCCTCACCTCTTTCTCTTCGCAACAGTCCACGACTGCGACAAGCCGACACGGCCCCAAAAAAGAGAGATCCAAAAACCGGACATTTTATATGCCACCAGATGGCCGAAGAACCCTCCGTACCTGAATGGTCTAAGCAGCCGAATTCAGAGAAATGAAGGAGGACTTGCTGCATGTATCGAAGTAACACGCGTTAATCACAACTTCTTTAGCTAATCAGCAAATTCTGTTTGCATCCCAAAACATACCCCTTCTCCTCGACTTCCTAACCAGACAATCCCGGTTATGTTCACTCCTATTAACCCTCGTCCTACTTATCAAAAAGCTCAAGAAGAAATCTCTCTCTAAGAAGACTCTGAAGAGGATATCATCCAAACTACAGGGGTACAATATGAGGAAGTAATTAACCCCATGGGAACACAGGAAAAAAATACAGTGGCTGATCAATCACCGCTAACAAAATATGAATGCTAGATGGATCAAGTTCAAGACACACAGACAGAGATGCAAGCCTAGCTAAACAAGTTAGCTAAGGGAAAAAGCACTAAAGAACATCATGACTGGAAAGACTCTATACAAGTTGTCGAACGAGCAGTTATTCCCATAGGTGTCAAACTTCCAACTCTATATAAGTACATAGGAAAAAGAAATTCGTTAGTCTTTTTCAAAATATAAGACTCCACAATGACCCCATTGTGACATGGAGAACCAACCATTCTCTACTTATTCCCCTAATATCTTGATGATGTTGCTCTACACTGGTATCACCAACAAATGATAGTCTATATACAGAGCATAGAGGAATTGGTTGTAGAGTTCATAGAACATTTCTCAATGCATCTCAACCTCAAAAAACCAAAAAATTGAAGAAAATCAAATAGGGAGAAAATGAGAAATTCTCCATGTTTATCGAACGATGTAAAGTTGTCGCCGAGAAAATCAATTCCCTCCTAAACGAACAACGACAAATCGATATGATTTTGGAAAACATTAACGGACGATATTATGTTGGATTCGCCGTTAAACTTTCCAAACTATGAAGAAATTGCTAAAAACTGAAATTAATCTCGATGACGCTATCGAGAAGGAAAGAAAAGAGGAAAAAGTAGTCAAAGCTACCCCACCTTCAAGTCGTTTCCTGAGAAAGGAAATGACACAAGTACACTAGGTAACTGCTCCTTAGAAGGAGCAATCGCCTCAAAAGGCAAACTCATGTAAGTCTCCACAGCCCAAAATAGCTACAACTACTCCTACTAAGGGCACACCTCCAAAGATACCTAAACCCCTAGAGTCTTTGATGACCTAGGGATGCCTTTAAGAAGTGATGAAGATTCTTTAGGAAAATAATCTCGTCAAAGCACTTTCCCCAAGAACAGACAGACCATTCTTGGGAAAGTATGAGAACGTTCGGTGCGACTATCATCAAGAAAAGGGTCACACTACCAACAATTGTAGTGCCCTCAAACACTTGTTCTAGGACTTGATCAATTAAAATGTGATCTCCAAGCCATAAATAGATAGGAATCTTCTACCGGATCAAAAAGTCAATATGATCACCATTGACGAAGCATCCCTTGACTCCAATGTGTTACTGGACCTAACCCAAAGAGAAGTCCAAAGCCCGCTTCAGTGAGACTTCTAAATGGTGGACATAAAAAATGAATGCCCACATCTACTCCCCGGTAGACATCGCGATAACAAGTGGTGGAACGGATTTCCAACCTAATTTCATGAAAACCACACCAGAAAACATGTCATCCACATCTCAGCTTCCTATTGGAATCAGAAGGGAAGATGAGCTTAGAGATCTTAACCTAGAAGACAATCTACTCAATCAACTAAAAAGGATAAATGCTAACATTTCCATATGGGAAATCCTAATGTACTCTATCGAGCATAGGAAAACAGTTCTCAATGGATTAAGAAAGGCTAATGTTTCTGTAAATACCACCCCTGAAGAACTAGTATGGATCATATCTGCTAGTTCGCAACACAACATGAATTTCTTCGAAGACAGGGATCTTCCATCAGGCAAAATAAATCATGACAAAACCCTCTATATTTCTATGAAAATAGATAGATAGACTATTCCAATGGTCTTGATAGACAATGGATCTACTTTCAACATATGTCCTTCGAGGACTCTTGAGAAAATAGGTATATCCCGAGCAAAATCATACCATATGACCTATGTGTTAGAAGTTTCGATAGCTCTCACCTCGATATAATGGGTTGCTTCAAGTGCACCGTTCGAATGGTCGACATTCCCTTCTAGGTTAACTTTTGTGTCATCAACATGCAACATTCCTATAACTTGATCTTAGGAAGACCATGGCTTCATAAAGATAAGGCTTTAGCCTCCACCCCACACAAAAAGCATAGGTTCATTGCCAACGAAGAAGTCATCACAGTCAATGAGACAACTAACATTGTAGTAGTCATAGGGTATACCCACATTGACACCCCTGAACTTGAACTAAGTAGGTTTGAGATATGTCCAATCTTCTAAGAAGGTATTAGCCTTTCTTCCATCAGAATGATACGTCACATGGGATATTTCTCTGGCATGGGTTTAGGCCCAAACTCTAAAGGCATGACATCATTCCCACAACCATGTTGTAACATGGATCGACATGGTCTAGGATACGTCCCTACAACATCCAAAGAAATCCACAAGAAAAGGATATCCAAACAAAACATAATTGTTCCACCAACCTTGAATGGAGAGTTCATCCGCGAGGGACAAAACATCTTATCTTTGACTTCCCCGAATCCTTTACCAACCCAAATTTACAAAGACATAATCATAACCCTTCTGTTTGTGTGATTGGGAAAAGACCAGACTATTGGCACGACGCCCTCCAAAACTTGGCTCATATTTCCTAGACAGCTACTCCAACTCAAGAATCTAGCTCTCTCGGTTATCAAGAAACCGACTCCCTTTCACCATCGATACTATGATCGATAAAAGTTGAACTATTTCTCCTCTCATGTATAGAGAGATGTTAAATACTGTACATTATAAGAAACCTAAGAACAATAATCTTGTTGGATCATCTTCTCTTACATGTAATAAATCCCTTGATGTAATACAAGAAGTAAATTTTGAATCTTTGAGTAAAAACGATATTTCCTTTTACTCTAACTTGAACTTCGAAACTAAACACTTCATTGAAACCGAGGATGAGATTGTCTCCGCCACAGAAAAGACAATCGATATCAATTTAAACACGGGAAACGATCCTCAAATCTTATTGATCGGCCAAAGTTTAAACCCTCAAGAACGTCTGGAAATTGTTGAGCTACTAAAAGCCAACAAATGCATCTTCTCCTGGTCATACAAGAACATGTTAGGAATTGATCCAAAGATCACACGATATCACATTCCTCTTTATCTTGACGCTAAGCCAGTAGAGCAAAAGCTTAGACGAATGAAAGAGGAAATCGTAAATAAAATCCGATAAGAATTCCGAAAGCAACTTGATGCTAGATTTCTCGAGATAGTAGAATATCCTTCCTAGATTGCCAACGTAATCCCTGTCCTAAAGAAGGATGGAAAACTACGTGTGTGTAGATTATTGGGATCTGAACAAGGCCAGTCCTAAAGATCACTTCCCTCTACCACACATCGACATACTAGTCAATCATGCTTCCAGTCATGAATTGTTATCATTCATGGACGAATTTTTATGATACAATTAAATCCTAATGGCTCCGCAAGACAAAGAAAATACCACGTTTATAATAGAAGTATGAACTTTTTGTTATAGAGTCATACCTTTTGAATTTAAGAATGCGGGACCCACTTATAAAAGGGAAGCCACCATGATCTTTCATCACATGATCTACAAATAAGTGGAAGTATATGGAGACGACATGATTATCAAATCAAAGGATCGAGAAGGACATGTCCTCAATCTCAAATAATTCCTACAACAAATCATGAAATATCAGCTACGAGTCAACCACCAATTAGATTATTGGTCACAAGTGTTGCTTAGGAATAAAAGAATTCATCCATCTTAAGTCAAGAAAGCTAACACATTTGTAAGCTTCTTGACTTACCCCTTGCTTTTGTCTTTTACATAATAAAAGTGTGTCTTTGTCTTTTCTATTATGCAATTTGATTGTATGTATGATTATTAGCTTAGGTCTTTAACTTACTGCAATTAATGTAAATATATAAATATAATAAACCATGTAAATAAATAAAACATAACAATAACAAAAAAAATTAATGTAAATAAAGGTCTTTGACCTAAAACTTCTTTAAAACCAAAACTCGCCCAAAAATTGGCCATTTGAAAAGCTCTCGGTCAATATATATTTAAAAGACTTAAAAATAAGTTTCATCTAAGCTTAATGTAACCATTTTATGTTTAAAAGCTTTTGGACCAGGCCAAATTTTAAAGTAAAACTTAAACTATTACATCGTTCACAAGGAAACTAAAACTGAAACTACTCTGGTCATGTATAATATGATGAACTTAAAAATAAAATCAGCCTAAACTGTTTTGCATTAGTTGTAATATTATTAGTGTTAGATCAAACTAGCTAATTAAATTAGGATAATTAGTCAATGATTATAAAATTATCAAGTTTTGAATATTTATTCTAAATAATCAAAAAGGGAGAAATTATTAAGTAAAAATAGATAATTAATTAGTGATATTAATTATCTATTAAATAAAAACTTACTTGTGTTAAACCCTATGCAGATTAAAGAAAACCGGAAGAAAAAGTTGCTCGACATTTTGTTGAGTCAGCATTTTATCAAAGTTCGGTTTTATATGAAATCGGTATTTTATATATCGGCATTCTATATAGGTGTAATCAGCTTTTTATGAAGATTGATAGTTTGTAGAATCGACATTCGACAAACACGTAGCCGGTTTTATTTCATTTCGGTATTTTATGAAGATTGGTAGTTTGTAGAATCGAAATTCTACAAACACGTAGCCGGTTTTGTCCAAAATCGGTATTTTAAGTGAAGTCGGTATTTTGCAAACATGTAGCCGGTTTTATCCAAAATCGGTATTTTAAGTGAAGTCGGTATTTTACAAACACGTAGCCGATTTTATCCAAAATCGGTATTTTAAGTGAAGTCAGTATTTTGCAAACATGTAGCCAATTTTATTCTAAATCGGTATTTTAAGTGAAGTTGGTATTTTGCAAACACGTAGCCGGTTTTATCCAAAATTAGTAATTTAAGTGAAGTCGGTATTTTACAAACACGTAGCCGATTTTATCCAAAATCGGTATTTTGTGAAATCGGTATTCTACTAAAGCGGAGCCGGAAATTTGCACATCGGTATTTTATTAAAACGAAGTCGGTATTTTCTAAGATCGGTCTTATATTAAAGCAAGCGTCCGATATTTTTTTGAGACTTTGGTTATTTGAAGGAGCCCTCAGTTATTTATATGGTATTAAGTCAAAATGAAGCACGTCTGGTACTTTGCTATTTCTATGCTACAATGAGACGCATTCAGCATAATCAGAAAACAACCTTTTGTGCCTTTAGTACTTTGTTTCTTATTTAGTACAAGTCTGATGAAGATCTCTTGGAAGTAGTGTCTGCCAACCTAGTATAGACTGCCAAAGAATCAAAAGACAAATATCTTGAGTTATATGTTCCCCATGCACTGCAATCCAATTAATGCGATATTTGGCTTATTATTCAAGAACAGACAAGTTCAAAGGATATCTGATGTACTACTCTGGACCTCAACCAATCAAGATCAAGACAACTGTCTAATGAAGAAGATTTGTCCGTTGAGAAGAAAAATATGTCTGTTGACATCTGCTTAACATCCTTCGAAACCAACCGTTTGATAACCGACTTCTAAGAACAATCTTTTGCTATCAAATTTCTCAAGTGCTCAAAGTTTCATAAGTCCTCAAGTGTGTGTTAGAATTCAAAAAACTGTATTACAATACTACCTATTCTGTGTGAGTTTGTTAGCATTGTAAGTTGACATAATCCGTTTTTGTTCAACAACGAGTGTGTGCAGGGAGTTCGAAATCAGGCAGTAACTAAGTCATGGTTGTTTGACTGGGCTGTGTTAAAGTGTTGTATTCAATCAAATCTTCTAGTGAATATCCTTCTCAAGGTTGAGAAGAAGAGATGACGTAGGAGCTTTATCTCCGAACATCCATAAACATCTCTTGTGTCGTGTGTTCTTTCCTATTGCATTACTCTAATTTCGTTGTGTTGCTTCAAGTCGAAACAAACATTTCCGCACTTGAACTCGATTCAAGAGTTTGTGACGGCTTGTGAAGAACAGAAACCGATATTAACCTCTAATAGAGTTATTATCAATTGAAGCGTGTGTAAGCGTTCAACTTTATGAGACCCCAGTCTCCATTGGCGATCCCGATCCTAACAATTAGGTTTAGCTAGAGTGAAATTCTTAAAACAAAAATAAAAAAGTCACTTGACCGAAGAAAAACCAAAAAAAAAAAAAAATCTGGCACATTTGTATAGTTTTATTTATTTTTCATATATTTTATGAATAACCAGATTAAGATTTTTTGTGTATATAAATGATTATTTATATGTTAATAATATTTTTGGAAATGTTTGTGTTAATTGGGATCCATTTGGATCACCAAATCTTTAATTAGTTAGGGTTAAGTCGAAAACCGGAAGAACAACAGACTTTTTGTTGATTAGCGGCGCATCCGACTGAGGCAGCGCACCCTGGAGCGCACTGGAGGAGCCTCCGACCAAGAAACATGCACCCTAGAGTGTGCGCAAGTGCCAACCGACCAAAGAGCTTCTCTACACGCGGAGCTCGATGCCTTCTCGATGCTTCTAACGTTTCTAGATGCTGTTGTGCACAAAGGACCGAGAAAATTAGCCTAGCTTTGCGCCTGAACTAGTTTTCTTAATGCTTAGGACCGACAGAATGGACCTGAGGTTCTTCATCCGTCCGAGATGACTTAGCCCGAGACTAAATTTTCATCAATTCTGACCCATAAACATCCTTTAAAACATTTTTATTATTATTTTGTTTTATATTGTATATTATCCTCTTTGGACTAGAATTTGCACCCAAGGAGGGTCATATTTTTCGTCTGATGCTAACTCAGGACCGAGAGCTCCTACACCTACTACTGGTCACATTTCTATACCCGATGCTGACTTAGGACCGAGAGCTCCTGCATCTACTGGTGGTCACATTTTGCACCCGATGCTGACCTACAACCGAAAAATGAACATGTTGTGCACCTGGGACCGATGTTGTCTTCTGCACCCGATGAGTTGAGGACCGACACTACTGCTCACCTACGACTGAAAATTTGACATGCTGTGTATCGGGGACCGATGTTGTCACTACAACAAAATTGACTTTTGGCGACGCTTAAAAAGACTTCTGCCAACATTTAAAAACGTCGCTAAAAACATTACCGACACTTATTCTTGCGTCAGTAGAAGCAGGGTGGGCGCAAGTTTTTACCACGCTTATTAAAGCGTCGGTACAAGCGTTGCCGAAAGGAAAAAGTTTTAACAACGCTTATTTAAGCGTTGGCAAAATTAAAAAACGTCGCTAAAAGTCTATTTTATTTTTAAACTATTTTTTTAAAATTTGTTTTTTTCTATTTTCATTTTAGATGTTACTTTTTTATCTCTACTATTATCACCTTTTCCCTTAGGGTGAACCCATAGTCCAGCACATTATAACCTTAAAAACACTTTAGAAATTAATGAACTCTCTCATATTTTATATACCAAAAACTTCTTCTTTTTCTCCGATGTGGGATAAATGTCATATTACCATTTCAAAAACTAATGAACTCTCTCATATTTTACTTTTAATTTAATTAAATTTAAATAATAATTAAATAAAAAGACATATATTAATAATACTATAAAAAGTTTAAAAATTATGTTATATAAAAAATATTAATTAAATTTTTATGTTAACAAAATTTTAAGTCAAATTTAATTTTAAAAAAAATAAAAAATTAAAATAAAATATTTACAAAGTTTAAAAATAAAACATAAAAATTATTAAAATTTAAAATATTTAAATTATAAGGTTTTAATAAAGTTACAAAGTTGGTATATAAAAAAAATAAAGGTGGTGGTATATATATAAAGGTTGGCAAAAGTTTTTTTTTTTTAATTTTTACTCACGCTTAATATGGGTTGACATATAAGGGTCGCTGAAAGTATGTTTTGTTGTAGTGTGTCTGCTGCACCCGATGAGCAAGATTTGACCTTAGCTCGAGTTCTGAAGGGTTTGAATAAGGATGGAAGTAGGAATGACATTCAATTCATACGGTACCCTATTCTGGTAGGCATTGGTCGTACTTACTTCTGTTGTTAGTGTCGCTGGTTATGTTGTTATCTTGGCAATTATTTTCTTGTAGAGCTTACGAAGGTCTTGAAGTTCAACCTTAGTAGCTATCAAAGGTTGTCAGGGATTGGGTCGTTCTGCCATTTCAGCAGCACAAGCAAGTGTCTTAGTGAATCTGATGGTTTTTTGGATTCCAACTAGATATTGTAGCGGAAAAGGGAAGAAAAAATCTCAAAGTAGGAGACGTATTAGCTCATGTGTCTGGGTATTACCAAATCTATGTATGCATACATGCATGCAACGTCGCATTTATGATTAAATGCTTGAGTTTCAAAATGCTTGATTTATTCAGAAACAATAAACATTGTTTCGGTCTTCACGAGACGAATGTTTTGGAAAATTACATCAAAAGACTGGAAAGAAAAAATAGAATCATCTTGCAGACCATTTATTTTAAGATTAAATATCTTCATTTATTAGCCCTATGATTTTTGTAGTGGATTCTTAAACGATCGTTTGGCTTGGCCATTATCCCATTGTCGATCATATCCTAAAGTTGACCTTTTAATATCCTACAATGATCGGTGTTGTGCCACTGGGCTTTGTACGTAATAAATGAAGAAGTCTTTTGGATTGCGACTCATTAGTCCCCTACCAGGTTGGGGAGCCAAAGGAATGAGCAGATTATGCAATTTCACTACCTCCAGTGTTTAGCTCAGCGACATGCCAATATACCTTCATAATGGCATGCAGATGTGAAGGATAGGCGTATGGTTGTTATTTTGTCGAGCGCTGCTAGACATGTTGGATGTCTAATTGGCGTGAATTAAGGTTTAGGTTCTCCAGCCACAACATTTGTCTTCACATAATGAACTATCGCCTTGGGTTTGTAATCGTTGTAGTCTTGAGAGGTCGAGAGATGACAACTTTACCCTTCCTATGGGCCATTACATCGTCTGTGTTCTTCTCGATTTTTATAAACTTTATCATGCTTGTGAACTTCCTATATGACAAAGTGAAATGGTACTCGTTATTCAGATTCTCAATCAAGAGATCGGCCTGTTGTTGCTTAGTGGGAGGCGAGTCAATGTCGCCTATTACATTGCACCAACGATCAAAGAAGCTAGTGAATGTGACCTTGGGTGTCTTTCCCTTCGCCATATGGGAAAGTTGAGCTTTCACCTCAACCTGCACGACCTTTAAATCAACCAAAATCATTGCGTACTCCGCTCGATACAAGGGTGGTAGAGTAATAAGGAGAACCCACATAATGTGGGTCTTAGTGAACTTGGGTTCAATATCATTTGTCATGGTAGACAGGTTGTCGGTATCCTCGTTCTAGCCGTTAGAGTTTTTGAACCATGAGATGTCGTCAGTAGGAGCCTTAATGGTTGGTGGTCAGTTTGGTGAGGCCCGGCTAAAAGTAGCTCGATCTGGTGGTGAAGGTGTAAGTAAGCGGACAAGTTCTGGCTCGGGATCAATTTTTGAGATATGATCATCGAGAGATTTGACTTAACTAAGATTCTGGCTCGTAAAACAATATTATACTGAAAATTTATAATTTTTTAAACCGGTTAATTTGAACGTACCAAGTTCTAACTTTATGAAAAATAAGAATCGGGCACAAAAACAAACATTAAAATAGTTGTTCTATACATTTTACCAAATAACAATATTATACTCAAAATCTATAATTTTATGAACCAGTCGATCTAAGGGTATTGGTTCACCCGAATCCTAAGTATTTTAAAAAATCAACGTTTAGACAAAGTTCAAAAGGAAAAATCGGGCCGATTTTAAAGTGGTGGTTCTATTTTTGATTTATCTGTCTAGCAATCAAGAATAATCATCATACTAGACTGGACACATCCATAATAATTTCATGGTGCAAAAATGAGGTATCGACACGATAATAACATCGTTAATTATTTATTTAAATCATCAATTAGAATATGATTAAGAAAATTTTAATTATTAAATTCAAAATATTTTCTCTCCCAAAATAAACCATATTTACTTGTAAAAAGAAAACCTAAATGAAACAATCTCTTCACAAAAATTGCAATAGATTTATATACAAAATTCAAACTTTAGATGTGAATTTTTTTAACAGCCTATAAAAAGTTGTACAGAACACCAAGCTTCAAACATCTTTATATTTTATATTTTGTGGCTCTTACAGAGCTATAGATTTGTATCAACATCCCATATGATACATAACATTTAAAACTATCCAAGAAAATAAAATAAACATTTGAAAACTAAAAATACAAGCAAACTACAGTTTCCTCTTCCCACCTCTGCCAATGTCTAAATCCCTAAGCCTAGACGGAGCAGATGAAGTTAAGTGCGACAGACCAACTGACTCGGGAATGTCAAGATTGCTGCCTCTCAGTGGAGTAACCGCAAAACGCTTTCCATCAACCTCTTGATTTGGATTGACTTTAATCTTTGTTCTATCAATCTGTTAAAATGAATGCATTATATGTATAATTCAACCGCTAACTTTCTTTTTGATGAGAAACTAGGATGATGCCGAGAGCTAGATTAGTAATTTTCACACTTACCAGCTCAATGTGATGAATTGATGAACATGCGTCATTGAGTCTTTTCTGTAGATCATCCATCTTTTTTGTATGATATTCAATATTCTCCATTTCATTTCCTTTTTCACCTAACTGCTGGTATAAAGCTGCAAACAAGCATGTACAAAGCAAAGAGGATGAAACTTGAGATGATAACAATTTAGGTCGAACCATTTAAACTAACTATTAAATGCTCATCCATCATCAATCAAAATACTAAAATAGCCTTGCTTTATTCTTTATAACTTTTTAAAAAATATCGCATACTAAGGGCATTTTGGTCATTTGACCCAAATAATTAACTTTTCATAAAAAATAATCATTATTATATTTTTCCGAAAAAAACAGATAATTACAAAATAATCCCACATCACACATGCCCTTAATTTTTCTTTCCCATTTGACCCAATTTATTTAATAGAGAAGATGGTGGTCATGACTAATACCCCATTTCATTCAATCTGTTATCTGTTCCTAATCTCACCAAAGATATGCAACTTAAACTCACTTTATTTTCATCTTATTGTGATGACATGATCTGCATACTGACAAGACAGTTGGATTAGGTCAAGTGAGATAAAAAAAAGGTTCATTTGCTATGTCATTTCTCAAGTAACCAGGGTTCACAAGTTTTTTATGAAATGACCCATAAGTGGGATGAAATAGTCTATAGTGCTTCAATAAATGAACTCATTTTATTGATAGTATTGAATAAATAAAAAATAACAGAGGGAGGCTTTCTTCATAGTAGTTCAAATAACGGGGACCCTAACTGTAATTAATTGCCCAGCCATCCCCAAAACATATTATTTGTATTGATGAATCAAAGCTTAATAGGAGAACAATAAAGCCAAACTTATTTATCGATTATTCTGTTTTTAGTGCATTGAGTCAAGGTGAAAAGGATGTGCATTAAAATTTAATTTCTAACAATCAAACCCTCTCCACATTTTTCATTCTACAAATTGCAAGATAACACCATCAGATGAATATGTTTAGGTATCCACTCTATCAAGATTCAAGATACATCGTTGTTATCAAACTTTAGAATAATGCAAGATAAAATTACCTGTCAAATTTGATACTACCCATATTTGAGTTGGTATATCACAGACCTTCTTAGCCAATGTAAGGGAGGATCTCAAGATCTCTCTAGCTTGCCCAGTGTCATGAAGAGCAAGTGCCAAGTGGCCAAGAATAGTTAGATACTGAGAAACAAGTTGAAGATTCCCCAAATGGTTATGCGCAATCTGCAAGCCAGTTGCCAAGCGAACCCTGCAAGAAAGTTGTTAGCCAATTTGGACAGACCCAATTATTGGAGAAATAAGTGTTGTGGAGTAGAACAATACTTGGACAAATTCTTATTCTTTTGAAGGCCTGTTAGGGTTAAAGATCAAAGATGTTCTTCTTGGGGATGTCTCAAATTCATTGGCTCTTGCTAATATTTTGGGCTCAAATTCAGTTCCCTCCGTTCAAAATAAATTGGGCTTTGTGATTAAGGGTTATTTGGATACTTTAATTTTTATAATATTTAAATATTAAATACAGAAGATATTTTCCTAAAAATCCTGTTGATGACCTTTTCCTTTCTATCCTTCTTTATGGTTAATTTTTTCTTCTGGGTTGAGGAAGGGAAAGAAATTGACGCATAGAGTTGACAGTAGAGGGAGGAAGTTAGTTGAAGAAACAAAATCATTGTTAATGAGATGGTAAATGATATACCGGGCCTCTTGTAGATTTTGTTGCCTGATCAATAAGAATCCATACGCAAGTAGGATGCTGGTTTTCTCACGCACACCAACAAAAGAATCCACAATATTGTAAACTGGTCCAACTAGATCAAATGCCTGGTAAAAAATATCACATTTCATTATTATTAATAGTAGTCATACTTCCTATCTAAAAAGGACATAAATAACACCAATGAACTCCAATAATAAAATATAGTTAACCTGTGCAGCAGATTCTGGATCACCAATACAAATGTAAGAGACAGCGGCATAGATGTGGCACATAGCTTGTGTCGATTTATTTTCAGTCATCTGATACAAATGAAATAGGATCAAATAGGGTGTGCGCCTTGAGAATAAAAACTAGGAATAGCATATAGCATAATCGAGATTTAATGTGACTTGTAGGTTCTTATAATATTCCCAAAAGTAACTATAGTACACGCTAATAGGTGATTATGGGTTCCATCACAAAAATAGAAACTTGTCTACCCTCCCCCAACCTCCTTTTCTCTTGTTTACAAAGAGACAATTGCACTGAAATAAAAATTCTTAAGTGAATGCTCTTGTGTTTCTAAATTATGCTAGTCTCACACTCCCAATTCGGCCGACACTTGTGTGTTTTTTCTCTTTTCCTATAAAGAGACCCTTCTGTTGTTTTAGTAACGTGTCTGTAGTGTATATTCTCAAACATTCTGTGGGTCGCAGATCTATGTTAGAAACTCAATTTTAGAAGAAAAGATAAGTGCACAATAATGTCTAGAAAAGGATTACGTTTTCCATAATTCAACATTATATCTTCCTGGTGTAAATTCTTTTTTGAATGTCAAAAAGGAGTTGTAAACAAAACTAAATTACTAAGGTAACAAAGAGGAGTTGGACACGAAACATGTTTTTATAGATAATCTTCAAAATTTTGGAGAAGGTTGAGAGTCTTTCTATTTAGACTTTAGAGAAGTGCTAATAAACTGGTGTTATCATGATCTAACCAACTAAAGTTCCTTCACAAGTTTTTGCTATTTTTCACATTACCTTGCCTGCTTCAATAAAATGAAAAGCAGCGTCGCTATAACAGCCAACAGAATGAGCATACTGTCCCCTAAGCATCTCAATAATGTTTTCAAAATCCTGTAAAGTTGTCGGAAAATGAACAAACCAGTCCCTCATCTGCACCAGAGCCTGTAAAGATAAATGTTAAATTAATATGCATCAAATAAATTTAAATCCACTTCCATATCATATCAATTTAAGCATCTAGAAAAAAAATTGGTTCAATCATTTGGCAAGACTGAACAAACAATATTAAGTTCTAGACATCAGTTACCGTCTTAAAGAATTTGAATTAAATATAAAAAATTTACTAGTCTAACCAAAAGAAAGTGGGTGGAGAGAGAGAGGATCAAGGCTATTGCTCTTATATCAAAAATGTTGGGTTGAGTTTCATTTTGTTATTATATCAAAAATGTTGTTCTTATATCCAATTACATGAAGAAATATAAAAATGAAGGAGAATTACAACAGGACATGAAAGTGACCTCTTGTGCTTCAACGAATTCTGACCGTGTTAGCTCCATAGCAACTTTATTTTCCAAGAATTGCATTAGAAGCATTAAGTAGACACCAGCCATCCACATTGTTGAGCGTTGCAAGACCGATTCTGCTCCATATAAGATCACAAAAGTCCAAGTTAGATAAAAGCGAAGTACATATCTAGTGATAAATTGTTTACAGATATATAAACCACTTGGAAATGACTATGACTGAATATACACATTTGGCATTCGGATATGAATGAGTTCTAGGGTTAGTTAACTAAGCCAAGATAATAAGCTGATTAGGCAAGTTGGTTACGCAACGTCAATAAAGGATCAAATAAAAAAAAAATGGGACAACAAATTAAGTATGTAGCCCGCAAACACACTTAATCATTTAACCAGGCGCAGAACTTGCCGCCCGACGGGCTCGAACCCAAGAACTTAGGGTTGGTATCCACCTCTTTTTGCCGCTAGGCTAGAAGAGGGGATAAATGATCAAATAAATTGTTAACTGGCAGGACATTATAGTAATTTAACTCAGCAGCAGCAATTATATTAAATAAGGCAGTTAGCCAAAGCAGTAAATAAAAGGAATTGGCGGGAACTTGAGGGAACAGTTATTGCAGTTACAATAAAAAGAAAAGAAGTAAGGATAGGCAGACATTATTCGAGTTTCTTTCTACATATTCTACCTAATCTCACCTTACTTCTATCTCATCTCCTAGCTCAATTGCGTGAAATTTTTTCTCAACTCATATTCTAATTCTTGTGAAACAGTGCTAATTAGAACAAGAGCAAAACCTAGCTCGATCAATCAATTAATACCTTGATTCTTCTAATTCTTGTGATACAGTGCTAATTAGAACAAGAGAAAAACCTAGATCGATCAATCAATTAATACCTTGATTCTTTCTTGGATGTATTGTAGAAGAACTAGAGTATGAAATGAGAAAGAATAGGAATAGCAATAGTAGATGATCTTATAATTGTAGTTGAGATAGGGGTTAGAATGGTAGAAGATGAGGCTAGATGAATTGTAAGAGATGAGATAGAGTGAGAACCTTCAATAAATTCAAGTTAATTTCTCAATAATGGCATAACTTCTTTTTCTGCCCTTACTATCCTTTTATATGCCCTTAACCACCTATTTATCGTTAGCGCTCATTTATCGTTAGCCCAAATACCTGAAAAGGACTTGTAGGTTGCAGCAGCTTCCAACTTATTCTACTACTGACCAGGCTATAACGCCCTATGGGTTAGTTAACCTAACTCTTAAACATTAGCCTTCCCTTCAACATTAGTTCAGCTTCAACGATCTCAAAAGTAGGAGAAGCTGATATACTCACAGATAGAACGAATTGAGGAAACTGTTCATCGAGGAAGGACTCGTCTTCCCTCGTTGCATCTTCATCTGAAGCATTAGCCCACCTTACCAAATATTGGCCCACACTAGCATGGTCCTCCCAAATAACTCTTTCATTGAGGATAACTTTTGGAACAGCTGAAGCAATATGTTGGAAGTTAGAAACATGAGGTTGAGCTATCAAATTCCCCATCTTTTTCTTCAATTGAGAGATATGTATGACGTTATGCATTTTTGCGGTGGTAGGAATCTCCAACTTGTAGGCCACTTCTCCCACTTTCCAAATTTGTTGTTATGGTTTTGGGTTAACAGACGCACCTTCTACATTCTAAAGGTTAATGAATGTGCTGTTCAAACCCTAATGAAGAAGTTGCCATTGTATTTTTGTTATGATATCCTGATTTAAAAAAAGAATTGGAAGGAACATTTGAAGCATTTAAGGCTGGTCCTCCAATTTTTTTAAAAGTCAACTTTTCATTAAAAGAAAACGCAAGATGCGTTACAGAATTACAAATGGAAGAGAGAAGAGAAGAGAAACAAAAACAAAAGAACAGAAATGGACAGAAAGATAATGCCATTAAGATAAAAAATTCTCAATCCGAACTTTTTCGAATAGAAGCAAATGCATGGAGCATAAAGCCTTTGATTCTTTTAGCTCCAAATTTTTTCTCTTGTAATGCTTTTCTATTCATTTCTTTCCAAATTTTCCTCCACAATTGAAGCATTTAAGGCTGGTCCACAATTTTTATTTTTTTAAAAGTCAACTTTTCATTAAAAGAAAACGCAAGATGCGTTACAGAATTACAGATAGAAGAGAGAAGAGAAACAAAAACAAACGAACAAAAATGGACAAAAAAGATAATGCCAATAAGATCAAAAATTCTCAACCCGAACTTTTTCGAATAGAAGCAAATGCATGGAGCAGTATAAAGCCTTTGATTCTTTTAGCTCCAAAACTTTCTCTTAGAAGGCTCTTCTATTCCTTTCTTTCCAATTTTTCCTCTACATTTGAAGCATTTAAGGCTAGTCCCCCAATTTTTTTAAAAGTCAAATTTTTATTAAAAGTAAACGCAAGATGCGTTAAAGAATTACAGATGGAAGAGAAAAGAGAAACAAAAACAAAATAACAGAAATGGACAAAAAAGATAATGCTAATAAGATCAAAAATTCTCAACCCGAACTTTTTCGAATAGAAGCAATTGCATGGAGCATAAAGCCTTTGATTCTTTTAGCTTCAAAACTTTTCTCTTGGAATGCTCTTCTATTCCTTTCTTTCCAAATTTTCCTCCACATGCTTAAGGGTATGCTTAAGGGTACAGACTTTCAATAGTCACAGATGTTAGTGGTTATTGCTTGCTCCCCACCTTATCCATTTTTCCAAAGAGTCAGCGACGGTAAGTGTCATGTCCCAATGAAAGTTGAGAATGTTCTATAAAAGGGCACACATGTCTCTGACGAAGTCACAATGGAGAAGAATGTGATCTAAAGTTTCCTCATTCTTCTTTACAGAGACAACACCGGCCAATGCATCACCTTCTTTATAAGTTTGGCAGTAATTAAAACTCAAACTCCCCTGCAGATTGCTTCCCATGCAATAAAAAAAAACTAGAAGGGATTTTTGCTTTTCACACTTCCTTCCAAGGGAACCGAGTTGGCGCCCCTTGGATGGTCGCATGTAAAGTAATTGGACTAACATCCAGGATTACCCCTGCCCCACTCCCACCTCTTCCGAAAAGACAAGCTTACCTCAATCTGTCATTACATAAGAATAGATGACACTAGTCTTAAAATCCGGGAAGCCAGTCGGAATGAAACTATCGTCAGACTCCGGTTGAATTGTAACTTGCATAAGGGTCTCCACTGGTCAGTCTGACCTCTTCAGCGAGCGAAAGGCGGCGATGCAATGTGATTCTCCTTTCAGTGAGGCTGAAAGTAAGTCTATAGCAGCCAGCCACTCTAACTTTTTTTTATTAGAGAACTCGTATAAGTCCGGAAGGAGTCAACCAGTTTCCCCCTCGGATGCCACGTGTCGTTCCAAAAATTAATTTTCTTTCCGTTGCCCAATAAGAAGGATAGTGTCTTCCATGTTCTTGTAATGTGCCTCTTGAGGCAACTACTCTTGTGAGATCTCCATTCATTATCGCGAAGTCCATAAATGGCAATGACGACATTCCTCTAAAGACTGGCATTCTCATTTTTAAACCTCCACCACCACTTGCCAAGAAAAGAAGTGTTAAAAAGAGATGTCCTTTATTCCAAGACTATCTTCAGAGTTGCTAAGTTTTGTAATGTCCCACCTGACCAGATGAGTGATCCATGTCGAGTTAGTGTTACCTCAAAGAAAGTTTCTCATGACGGATTCAATTTTGTTCGCCATTGAGACTGGGATTGGGAAGAGGGACATAGTGAAAGTGGAAATTGTGGCAAGAGAGTTCTTCACGAGAACTAGTCTGCCGCCTTTAGAGAGAAGTTTGCTCTTCCAAAGAGGGTTGATTGTAATTATGAATTGGATGATTGGGTCTTTCTGAAATTACAGCCTTTCATGCATTCTTTTATTGAAGGGAAGACACAAATTGAGCCCAAGGTTTTATTGCCCTTTTCGAATCATGGCTAAGGTAGGCAATGTAGCATATAAAATTGATATTCCCAAAACAGCTAAGATGCACAATGTTCTACATGTTTCACAGTTGAAGAAAAAGATAGGCATTTCTATGGCAGTTCCACGTTTACCTCTACTACAAGAAGAATTCCCAAAACTCCAACAGTTATATTAGATGAGAGGGGTATATGTGGAAAGAGGGTTCTAGCATTAGCCAGTTCTTAATTCGTTAGGCACACACCCCTGATGAAGATACTACATGGGAGGATGAGTCTGAATTGGAAATGAGGTTTCCTGATTTTATGCACACATGGAATTTACCGGCTTCTTCCACAACTCTTGTTCGGAACCGAACAAGATTTGAATGGGAGGGGGAGGCTATTGATATGAATGAATTCTAGGATTAGTTAACTAACCCTAGATAATAAGCTGACTAGGCAAGTTGTTAAGCAAGGTCAGCAAGGGGATCAAATAAAAGCAATATAGTAATTCTACTCAGCAGAAGCAATTATATTAAATCAGGCATTCAGCCACAGTGGGAATAATTATTGCAGTTACAATAAAAAGAAAAGAATGCGGGAAGGAAGAGCAGACATTATTGACGCTTCACTCTACAGGTTCTACCTAATCTCACCTTCATTCTATCTCTTTGTTCTCATTCTTCTGTATCTCATCTCACTGCTCAATTGTAAGATACTCACACCTCAATTGAGGAATTCTTTCTCAAACTCATATTCTAAATTCTTGTTTGAGGTATTAACCCAATCTCTAAGCTAGGTTACGACTGTATTCGTTAACTAGCTTATCACATTCCACCTTAGAAATTGTCAAATCACTATAGATAGATAACACACCTCCCACATTATCAGTGATCCCAAGTTTCACCAGCTCATCTGCATTAAACAATTGTCAAGTATCAGCATAGATTTACAAGTGGGAAAAATTGGGATTAAACACTTGAGAAGATTAAGGTTTTAAAAATAATGTTTACAGAAATCCAACTAATTTTTAGCAACAACTAGAACAGTTGGGAATTTATGGTTCAAGGAAAAAAGATATGTCCACTGTAATTTTTGCAAGAAAGGTAGATTGGATAAATTTTAACAACAAAATATTTAAACTATTGATCTGATCTAGCAAAACAAATTTTAAGATATAGACATCTCATTTTATATCTATTTAAGTAAATAAAGAATGTCATGTTAATCTTTCCATATTTCCAGCTTACTCATTTGAAATCTTCAAAAGATTCACTTATTTGCAACAAAGGCAGTTTAAATACATTTTCATCTAAAGGCACTTGAACAAAAGGTCCTGTCTATAGCACTGCATACATGGAGCAGAAATCCAGATGTCTGAACAAACAGGGAAGTACACAAAAAGAGGAACACAGAATATTACATCCAAGAGTGTTTAATAAAAGCATGTCAACATCATTCAGCAGAAGAGTTCAGTTAATAGAAGAAGGTTTTAAACATGACAAGTTATCACCTAGGTGAATCTTCTGCAGAATATAAGGTAATTTACTTCTAATATGTAGATTTACTAATCTAAGTCTTCATATTTAAAGTAAATCAATAACAAGGAATCAACCTTGAATACTTTGGATCCCAGATTGGATGCGCTTCACACACTCCTTAAAGTTTCCTTTTGGTCGGCCAAGGACAATGACCATAAGTTCAACAACGGCATATACAGCACTTTTTGGGAGCCACTCCCCATTAATAGGTGATGGTGCTAACTCTAGCTTATCCTCCAAGGCCCTTCTTATATTACCAAAATATGCAGGTTCCAAAGTTGTTTTGCCATGAGATGATGATCCAGCAATACTACTAAGATGTTGTAGCAGCTGACCTTGTTTTCGGGAAAGAGCTGACTTCTCTTTATGATTTAAGTGGGTATGGGAGAGACTCAGATTTACTTTTTCAAGCTCTGTTTTGAGATCCTGAATATACCTGTTCCTTTGCATGTCAGCCTTCATAGCAGTGTCAAGTGTTTCTACGTGTTGACCAGCATTTTTGAAATCACAGATACGGAGTAGGAAGAAAATGTGCAGCAACTGATAGTAAAAGAATAGACCAGTGCATTGTTGTCTCTTCCCAATGACAACAGAAAAAAATAGTTAGTCCAGATATCAGATAAGTGGCAGATACACATTATGGAACTTACAACAATCTACTGAACAAATAGCCCATTGTTTCAACTTTACTATAACTTACTTTTCCTTCCTCGATGGAATCCCACAACTCATTGCAATTTTTAATAGCTGTCTCAGTCGTACTCTGATCATCGCACATCATTAGGTGAACATGCAACATGGAAGTTGCAAAAAACATCTGATTCACCATTCAGAAAGAGAATTAGAAAGCACACAAATATTCTGGTACAATCATAAAACCACTACACCTTACGGGCAGTCAAGGTCTTGTGGAATACATGTGACAACAAACTACAAATGTAGAAAACAAAAAACTGGGCCCAAATGTATAGATCATGTTATCATTTTTGTCCTATAGATACTGCCAGCTGATAGTGAACCGTAAAAACCACATTCAACTAATGGAGGCATTGAACTAGATTTTAGTACAATACAAGAGAACAAGTACATCAACAAGTAAGGATATGATCATACTTAGATTTGCTGACCGAACTAAATATAATCCTATGTATGGGTATTGAATATTCATTATAATGTGCCTAATAAATAAAACCTCTCCAGTGATTTTATATAGTACTAAAATTATATGGCATGATCTAAAAGGTTTCTTCAGATATATCCACGCAATAGTACCTTAGTAATCTATCCTAACTTGGCTCTTTCCTCTTATTATCCTAATGTACATCTTTCCTTAAGTTCCAACTGAACACCACCCAAATAAAACTTCTTGTTTGTGCTTAGGGAATTTGACAGCTAATGTGATAAAGTTGGTACAGACTTTATGAGGATAAATGAGTTTTTTTAAGAGTGGATCTATTTTCATTAATCCCCAGCTGATGCAAAAGTCACATCAACAGTGGTGAAACATCATGGAGATCCAAATACAAATTTTTAGATGCGTTTTACAATGCCTGATAGACAAATAGTATGTTTCTAGTTATCTGTCCGCTACATTTTATGCTTTGGCAAACCGAAGAAGTGAAGATGTTATTAACCAATTTGGGTTCAAGGACGAGTACTGGAAAATTAAAGAATAAATTTCTATACGGTTGCTAGCAAAGAATAATTGTAATTAGACAATGCAATTAGTTAAGAAATCATATAAGTGTGTATTCAGTGTTCATTATAAACACAAATTTCTATAATCTTATCAGTAATAATTCTCTTGTTTTCTACAATTTAAACAGACCTGTAACTCTGGGCATAACATTTCTGACGCCCATTTATAGCCATCTTGCAGAGTAGATATTGATCCTTGATAGTTTCCTTCAATTATCAAAGCATTTGCAAGCTGTGAAGTGAAATTGCAAAACCACAGCTTCCCTGCAAACCTTCAGAAGAATATTGATCTATAATGAGAAAAAATCTTTTTTTGTTAAAAAGATTGAAAATAGTAAAACACATATCACAGAAAATGTGAGTCATAACAACCAAATGAAATGAAGAGGGAAAAAAGTAAGTCAACTCCGCTAAGGTGTCTTCCATTAAAATAAAGTTCATTGTTCCCAAATCTGCATTCCAAATCCATCCAAAAAGTGATAATCACGTGCCACTGAAATCATTAAACTCTTCTTTATCTTTGCCCATCACCAATTATTGAATCTAAAAATGAAGACAAGTAGTAAATTTTTTCATCTGATGTTATACATATTGTTCTGGCTTGAAATATGCAAATTTGGATTGTAGGGTCAGAAAATAGTCCAATGCAATATTTTTCATTTGAAAAGAAGGATCAAAGACTACACAAAGTAATATCAAAAGTGTAAATTCGTTAAATATGACATATTTTCATCCTAAAAAGCTTGTGAAGTCAAGACTTGGTCTAATATGAAGACTATTCTCATATGAGAGACTAATGATTAAAATCTTACCATTATCAGTGTAGATTATATGTTTGTTAAAGGACCATGAACATGCTTAGAATACTGCAGTATTTGATCAGTAAGGATTTATATGAACTTTAAGTTTAATGTATATATTTGTCCTTCCTCTATAGGAGAATAATACTCTTATCAAAGTAAAAATAATTGGCATTTCAACTTTTAGATGTTCCCAATCATTCATATTAGCCTTGTTATTCGTCATGTATGAAGTTGAACATAACACGCAAATGAAAATTGATGGCTCAACAACTTATTGTACATCACGGGCATGTTTGATGGAAGGATGATTTGGATTTAATCCAAATAACCACTTATTACATCATCAATCAAACTATTCAAATCTTAAAATACCAAAATACCCTTACTTTATTTGTTTAATAACATTTTCACATATTGAATACAAATGATATTTTAGTCATTCAACCCTAATAATCTACTTCTCCATCAAACAATGTGTTTTTCTTCTTAAAAAACAGATTATTTCAAACAAGCTCCACAACTTGAGAGTTACAATTCAATAAACACTAGTTTGGTGACTCCAAAACAAGATTGAGTCCAAATCATATTTGTACGCCTAAAAAATGAGTTTCTAAAGTATTCAATTGCCAAAAGTTCTAGTTTATAACTCCTATAATTCTTGGGCACATATACTATATATCTGGTTAGACTCTAGATGACTGCATTAGCAACACCTTTTGCAAGTTTATCCGACTAACATTTGTAAAATGAGAAAATTAAACCCTAAAGGAAAAGGAGCAGAAACCCATTGGACAAGCTTACCGATCTCCAGAGGAAACTGTTAGCTCTAAACCCTTGGACAATATCTGCATTTGAGCGGGAAAAGCTTCCACAATATGGTAGCACTGACTTAGTAAACTATATGTTCTGCACTTCAATTCAAAGCATGACGGAATGGACTTCAAGAGCACTTGCTGAGAAAGAAAATTGAAATTAATTAAGAACCCTAACAAAGCTTGGATTTTTCAAATGTAGAACTAACATTTGATCCAAACAAATGAAAATCTAGAAACATAACAACCCAAAAGATAGAATTAAAGGTCTAAATTTTAAATTCAAAGTGTCATTTGCTGGAAGGAGGAAGCTTGAATTCCCCAGTTGTTGAAATTGTAAACAAATTATTAGTAGGAACGGAATATAATGAGAGCAAAAGGGGACTAACACAGCGTTCGAGGTGAGACTTGGCGTGAGTAACGTTGTCAGAGTGTTTGAGGAGAAGGGTAGCGATGCGAAGCCGGGTTTTAACCTCTATTATAGGAAGGAAGGAGATATGACTCTGGCAGATGGCTTCGAGGCACTTCACCGCCTTTGCGATTTCACCCTTCTTCTCGTGATAGTCGGTCAGCCCCCAGAGACCCTCCGTTACAGCCTCCATTTTCAGAGGTTCAGGTTCTTCAATCGTCTTCAATCAAGCAACTCCCTTTTGCCGTCATGGTTCACAATAGCATCTTCGCAAAGTCGTTGCCTTTATTTTTACTGCTTTCTTGTGGGAAAATCCGAAAATCAATTATTTCTGAACTTTATCTAAACTAGTTAAAAATCATGGACTAGATATAAATAATATATAAAAAATAAAATTAATCCATTTGTTAAAATTTAAATAAATATTAAAATTTAATATATTATTCTTATAATTTTTTATTTTTTTAGTATCCGAATCTTATTTCCACTAAACTAGAAGATTAGATAAAAAAAAATAATAATTAAAATAAATTATTAATTTATTATATCATTTAATTTATTAACTCAAAATATTAAAATATATTTTATTTATTTTTTAAAATTATTTTATTATTATATATGAATATATTTTAATTTTTTATCCAAAATACAATTACAATTATTTAAATAATTAATAAATTATTAAACAAATCACATTTTTATTAATTGGTTGGATAACTTATTAATTGAAAGTGTTGAAGTCTCCATATATATATAAATGAGAAAAAAAATGAAAATACAAAATTTGATAATTGTTTCTCATTATTTTCTTACAAAATTATTTACGAAAACATAAAAGAACATGTGCTAAAGAAGTAATAGGTAATAGGGCTACGATTTTACACATAAATTTGGGACATTGAGAGGCGACGAATAATGTTTAACGATATTTTGCAACCAATCGTTTGTAACGATATTTTATGACTAGTCATTTGTGACAATAATTTATAATAAATTATTTGTGACAAATTATTTGTAACATTAATTTATAATAAATCATTTATGACGATATTGTGTAATAAATTATCTGTGACCGATCTTTTAATAAAATATATTTTATGAGGCGAACTTTACACATTTTTTTTCAATCCTCTCTTATTTTATTTTTTAAATTCTCTCTTTACCATTTTTCTATTTTTGTTTCTGAGAACTTTTTTACAAATATTGCAATAAAAAATAAAGTTTGAAATAATTTGTATATTGTCAAAACTATGATGGACATATTTCCATCATAATTAAAATGGGTTTTTTATATTTTATTCTCTTTAATATCATGTTTATTTTAAAATGAAACTACAAAAATTAAATTATCAATATAAAGATAAGTAAAATTTTAAATTTTAAAATAGTTGAACAACTAAATCAATTTTTAGTCATTTATGTTTTCAAAATATTAAAGAACAAATTATCCATGTTTATAGAGAATGTCTTAATTAATGCTTTTTTTTTTTGCCTTGAGTTTCTTTTTGTTGGCGTGTTAGTTAAAGGACTTTGTAATAAAGTAAACAATTATTTTATTTTTATTGTAACTAGCATTTAATTTAGTCCGTGCATTTAATCATATAAAAATCCAAAAAAAAAATTAAGTAAAAAATGTGACTTTATAATTTAATTTAATATTTTTATCTGATTATTAAAAAATATGATAAAACTTACCTTTATCCACTTGTTTTATTTAAAATTGTTTTATTATTTTTTTTAAACTTACCTAAAATCATATAAATTAAAACATTCATTATGTGAATTCTTCTAGAAACAGAAGAAGGGGTGACATGAGAGTTTTATCTCCGAATATCCATAAAATCTTGTGTTGTCTTTTCATTGCTTCACTCATTCTTATATCTTCCGTTTCAAATCCTTCAAGCATTTTCCGCACTTGAAACCGTCCAAAAGCTTGCTACGATTTGTCCAAAAATAAAAACATATTTTCAATCCTTAATAGGATTAAAATCGCATTTAAGTAAAAAATTGAACAACAGTATTCAACCCCCCTTTCTACTGTTGTCTTCGATCCTAACCGATATTCTAAATGTTCCTTGGAGATTTGTAAAGCTACACAGACCCTTGGAGTGAAGAATTCAAGCCTCCATCAAAATTGAAAAATCTACAATTTTGATGCTCTTGGGGACTAGTAGGTCTGAATAAGGATCGAGAGATCCGGCCGAGGATCTTTAGTCTAAACCTAGATTCGACCGATGATTTTTACATTCGACTGAGAAGTCATACATAGGACCGAGAACTCTTGAACCTAGGACCGATGACTTCCACCCAAGACCGAGAGGTTAAACCAATGACCAATAGAATTAGCCCAAATATAACCTATGGCTGGTGGTTTGTACACCCCGACCTATAATCTCAGTCAAGGACCGAGAGTCCTTAGCACCTCGACCGAGGCTTCTTAGCCCAGACCGATGGGTCCGACCGAGGGTCCGAGACTCCGACCGATGAAAACGAACCCAAGGCTTAGGACATTGGTCATAAAGCCTGTTTGGTTCCGTTTTCAAAATTCCAAAATTATTTTCATAATTTTGAAGCATCAAACCATTTTCTAAAAATCTCAAAATCTTAGAAAATGCTTTCAAAATATTTTTGGGACATTTCTACAAAAACATATTTTGATAAAGGCTTGTTTGAGATTTATGTTTAAATCTTAGTGTCTTAATCTTAGTGCCTTTAAAATGACTGATATTCTTCAGGTATGTTCCTCCCTAAGTTATCATCAACAACATGTATCAGTATTTAAATAATTGTTTTTACAATTATTTAAATAACACACAAACATTATGCATGCTTATAACCGGAAAAATAATCGATAAAAATAAAACATTATACAACCGATTTTCAAAAGATAAATTTATAAGTAGAGACTATTTTTAAAACAAGTACAGAGGATGAAGCACGAAAGCCTTTTTTCGATAATCACCAAACTACGAACTAAGAAAACTCTGGACAATACGTTTGTACACGTATGCCATTTTTATTAATTTTCAAAAAAAAAAAATCAATTGGCGACTTTATTTCAAATAAATAATCTTTTAAATTAATAATTAATTTAAACCAATGATTTTTAGAAAATCAAATTGTAGTTAATTACCGCAAATCTCCGAATTATTTAAAATTGAACCCCAAATTAATTATTTTTAATTAATTTCAAAATATTGTCAGTGATCATTTAAAAATCTTTTAAAAATAATATTTTATTTTAAAAAAAACATTTCTAACACGCAAAATGAAGTTGCAATTACTCTTTAATTTTTGTAAGAGTAAGAAATAATATAAAATTCACTAACTATCAACATCTTTTAATGCTTAATGTCAAGGCCCACTTAAGTTGATGGAAAAATCAGCCCATAAAAGGGAATTATCTAGAAAGTTCTCTAGAATGCTCTAGAAGTTCCTAGGTCTTTCTTTCCAAGGAATTCTCTAGAAAGTCCTTAATGTAAATAGTTTAAAGATGTTTCTAGAATTCTCTAGGACATGCTAAATGTAATTAAATATTAGAAGTCTCTAGAAAGACTTAGGATAAGGAGTATCTAGAATGATCTCCTCCCTTGTATATAAACAAGCCTTGGTCATTAAACCAAGCACCAAGTAATTGAATACAATCTTATTCTCCAAGCTCTCACTCTAAAGTTTCCTTCTTGCATTTTCAAACATGTTGACTAGTTATCATTGTGCCAATACTAACCTAGTACCGCACGGGTCAAGGAAAATCAAGCGTTCAAAATTTAGCCCGTGACATTAAGGTATAATAGGCACAACAATTGTATATATTCTTCTCGCATTGATAACTTGTGTCTTCACGAAAGTCTGTCATTTATGAGATGCCAATATTGACGGGTCGTCCTGATAAATCATCATTAGAAAAACTTTATGATTATTATAATAAGAAATTAATATTATATATATATATATAATCAATGAAAATTATCAAGCATCCACTCAAATTATTTGGTAAATTTGTTGCATATTCTTCGTCGCTTGGATATAGATATTGCGAACTTGTATTATGCTATTTTTTATATATTAATATATAATAAAAACTGTATTTAAGAAAAATAATCGACTTAAAACTATTATCATGTGGTTTGCAAGATTGTCATAAATATTTAAACTTTTTAATCTCGCCAAATTTACTCAGCTCCTCAAAAAAAGTTTTATAGAAATTCTAGAACCAAAACACTCAAAATAAATATGAAAACCGTGAGTAATATTAGAGCATTATATAAGGTGTAAATATTTGCATGATTCTTTAATAACTAATATAATGAAGATTGAAAACGTGGGCTTATATTATTAAAAAAAATAATGATAATCTAGTTAAATAAGTCAAATAAAGTGATATATTAAAATGTAATCAAACACATGAAACCTACAATCTATTAAAGTTTTGTAATTTTCATACTTGATAATAATGATAAATCAATAAAAAAAAATATATCTTAAATTTTACCATTTCAATAATGTAGTCAAGATTTACGGATGTGAATCGAAAGAGTTCATTGCAAAAAATATTTCATCGTTATCGTATATTTCTTACTCCCTTACAAATTGTGATTTAGTGCAACAACTTATTTTATAGAAAAAACAATATATTTATATTATGTAATTTTAGACCCACGGGCCAATAATAATTTTATCTAGTTTGAGCTATTTTATAAACAAACTGAAGAGGAAGACCAATACAGATAATTTGATCAAAATTCTTTTTTGTTTAATGATTTTTCTAAGCAACAACACATTTTCTCAAATTCTCATCCACATATACAAACACTATTACTATTTTAGTCTTATATCACCATATTTCCTCCTTCAATTTCTTCATCCTCATTTTAGTCTTATACCAACATATCTTAATCTCATACATACCATCTTCATCCTCATTTTAGTCTTATACCAACATATCTTAATATCTTAATCTCATACATACCACCACCATTGTCATACTCATTTTAGTCTTATATCACCATATATTCTCCTTTAATTTATTCATCCCCATATATATACCACCACAATTACTATTGTAATTTTAGTTTTATACCATATCTTAATATCTTAATCTCATACATACCACCACCATTGTCATACTCATTTTAGTCTTATATCACCATATATTCTCCTTTAATTTATTCATCCCCATATATATACCATCACAATTACTATTGTAATTTTAGTTTTATACCAACGTATCTTAATCCTATATATACCACCACCATTGTCATACTCATTTTCAAATTCGCATTAAAAAATATTCGAACCCATGATCTCATATAAGAAATTTGAACACTTTGACCGCAATACCACTTGTGATTACTGATTTGAATTTAAAATTATATATATATATATATATTTGTGCCATCTCCAACGAGCATGTATAATAGGTTTTGCGTGCCATTTTTTCTTGCAACAGGCCGACAAATAAAAACGCATTTTGCGTTTCCATTCCCCTCTCTCCTCCTACGTTGGTACTGTTCATCCCACAATTTTGGCAATTATTTTAAAATGGTCCTTCAACTATATATCTATATATTATATATATAATTTCTGATATTTATATATATATATATATATATATATTTTGATATATATATATATATTGATACTTCAACTTATCTTTTTTTATTTTTAAGATAAAAAGTTATAATAATTTTTAAATGTATAATTATTATAATTAAAATTTTATTTTATTTATTTTATATTTTTCCGTTATATTTTATAATTTTAAACGGTACGAATTATTTTGTTGTGTGTGAATTATTGATATATAATTAATTTTATCTTAATTTTATTAAATGAATAAGAAAAGATTGAGGTTAAATATGTAAAGTTGATAAATAAATAGATAATATTAATAAGGTTAAAATGTTAGTATAAGAAAAAATATTCTAATAATATTCTTTTGAGTTTAAAAATAAGTTTTTGGATTGGAAATGAATTTTTGAATTAGTGATGGTTTCAGGTATGTTTTTGACTATTTATTTTAAATATGTGATTATATATATAATATATATAATTATATAAATTATAAAATAATTAATATAAATATAACTATTATTATGTATATATATAATTATTTATTAATATATAATTATATAAATTATAAAATAATTAATAAATATATAAAATTAAATAATAATAATAAACAATCTAATAAATATGAAAAGAAAAAATATATAAATAAAATAAAAGTATAGGAATTATTATATATTAATATATATATATATATATATATATATATATTTTAATGTAAAATTAGACGAAGAGTCTAAATCTTTCCATTTTGTATTCAAATATATTCGTATCTGTCCTTCATATTCACGCTAAGATCCAAAATCAACTACAATAATCAACCCCTCTTAAAAAAATTAAGCATTATTAAAAATATATATATTTAAAATTTTATACAATAAATCCTAAATTAAATATGAAATTGGTTAAACTACAATGTACATATGTGTACTTAAATTTTACTATAAATAAATAAATGATTAGGGGATAATACCAAAAGATGAAAACAAAAAACAACAAAACGAGTCAAATGACTTTGCGGTGATAAAATCCAGCCAATTCCCACTCACTAGTGCTCGAACAAATATTAAAGCTCAAAGACCATGGCCAGCACGCTACAAGCTCTACTGCTATCTCTCTCTCTCTATGTATAACCCGAGGTTTTATCTTCATCTGTTTTTCAGATGATTTCAACGTTACCTGTCTGATCTCTGTTTTTCATTATAGTTTCATGACCCTTACCTCTATCCTTTTGATACATCTTTCTCCATTTCAATCATTTCTTGGTCTACAAATCTCTCTGTTTTCGATTTTTCTAGGTTTTCACTGCTGCAATATGTTTAGAGGCTCATATGCTTAACTTTTTTTTATCAAATATTTCAACTTGCTGTGGTTAAATCAACCATTTTCTTAATATATTATTTCTTGTTGCATGCAGGGTTTTTGATGATTATTGAAGTTTTTTTTTTCATTTTATAGGTATATGTTGCAAAGAGGGTCTCTCCTGTTATAGGCAAAAAGAAGATTTGAAAAGAAGTAATTAATTCGTTCATATTGTTACTGATATCATATTCAAGTTGCTTCAAATTGAAATGGAATCCAAAGTACCTACATCTGATACTTTAGATAAGTCTATTGTTTTCAATGCCAAGCCTTTGCAATTTCTTGTACCTGTATTCCCTTCTTCCTTAAACGTCTCTCCCTCACCTCATATAGACGTTACGTCTGCTTCTGCCCCTTTTTTCCCTTTTCTTTCTCCAAAAGAGCCTCTACAAACACCAATCAACACATCAAATCATAGAGGGCCTCATAGTCATACTATTCTGTCACCAGTTCCATTAAATACATATAGACCACCAACCCCACGTACACCTAATGTAGATGGGAGTAGTGCTGGACCATCAAGAAGGAAGGCCAAATTTAAGAGTGCTGTTGGTGATGAAGATGGTTACAGTGACATGCATGCTGCTGCTGATGAAGGTATGCAGAAGTCAAATAAGAAAACAGTGAGTAATCGCAAGACGAGAAAAAACAGTAATGGGGATGCAACAGAAGGTGATATTAAGAAAGTGTGTAATGATTTCTTGGCATCAGTTGATCTTGCTAAATTTGAAGCTCTTAGAAGAGCTGAATCTAATACAGAGTCTGTTCGCTATGTCCTTATGATGTACGATTTATTGAAGAGAAAGCTTAATCAACACGAAGAATTAACTCGGGGAGAATCTGGACTAGTGCGCCCTGACCTTAAAGCTGGTTCGTTCTTGCTGTATAAAGGGATTCGGATGAATTCCACGAAGAATATTGGCGTAGTATCCGGGATTGATGTTGGTGATATTTTCTTCTTCAGGATGGAATTATGTGTAGTCGGAATGCACTCCCCATCTATGTCTGGGATTGATTACATGACTATCAAGTCAACTCCAAACGAAGAACCTATTGCAGTTAGCATTGTTGACTCAGGAGGATATGGTGACAGTGTTGACGATGGACAATATCTTATTTATAGTGGTCAAGGTGGGAATGCGAATAAAAAGAAAGACAAAATAACAACAGACCAGAAACTTGAAAGAGGTAACCTTGCTTTGGAAAAGAGCTTACACAAAGGTAATGATGTACGAGTAATTCGTGGAGTGAGGGATAATGCTAGTTCAAGTGGGAAGGTTTACCTCTATGATGGCATTTACCGAACTCAGGAGTCATGGATTGAGAAAGGAAAGGAAGGGTTTACCGTTTTTAAGTATAAATTATGTAGAGTACCAGGGCAGCCTCAAGCTTTTACACTTTGGAAATCAATTCAGCAATGGAGAGTAAATTTGTCTTCTAGGCCTAATGTAATTCTACCAGATCTCACATCAGGTGCGGAATCTCTTCCAGTTTGTCTTGTAAATGAGGTTGATAATGACAAGGGTCCTTCTTATTTTACTTACTTTCCAAGTCTAAAGTATGATAAACCAATCAACTCACAACAATCAACTCAAAGTTGCAGCTGTCGAAGTGGATGCCAATCTGGCAATGCCAGCTGCCCCTGCACTAAAAAAAACGGAGGTAGCCTTCCTTACACAACTAATGGGATTCTTTTATGTTGTAACTCATTGATATATGAGTGTGGTCCTTCTTGTACGTCTCCTCCCAATTCTCGTAACAGAATTTCTCAGGCTGGTTTAAAAGTTCGTTTGGAGGTGTTTAAGACTAAGGACAGAGGTTGGGGTTTGAGATCATGGGATCCCATTCGAGCTGGAGCATTTATCTGTGAGTATGCTGGAGAAGTTATTGATAAATCTGCAATTGGGAGTGACATGGATGATAACTACTTATTTGACACAACTCGCACATATGAACATTTGGAAGTTATAGGTGGAAATCCGAATGATTCTCCCAAGATTCCGTTTCCCCTTGTTATTAGCTCAATAGATGTTGGAAATGTTGCTCGATTTATGAACCACAGTTGTGACCCAAATGTTTATTGGCTGCCTGTTCTACGTGAATCCTATCTTCATGTTGCATTTTTTGCAATCAGACATATTCCTCCTTTGAAAGAGTTGAATTATAATTATGGAGTTACACAAACTGGAAAAGCAGATCCAAGGAAGAAGAAATGCCTTTGTGGGTCATCTAGATGTAGAGGCTACTTCTGTTAATGGATTATTACAATGATGGTAGCTGGTAATAGGCAAGTAAATAATTTCTCTTTTCTTTTCTTTTTTCTCGCAAAAATCATTTTCAATTTTCCATATGCATGTTCATAGAACTTTTCATTTAGATTAATGAAAAATTAACCCACGAGGTTACCTCAAGTGGAAAGAGTCTTTCCTTATATACAAAAGACCTCAGGTTTGATCCCAATTAAGAACGTATTAATTGAAGTAGGGGACATGGCTGTGAGGTCATACTATCTTTCTCTAGGAATTAAACCTTGGTTTAGAAAAAGACATTGATAAATTGTAGGGTATATAAGAAAATATGTTTTTTCTTTCAGTCAATACATCAAAGTCAAGTTACCATTTTCTTTTTTAACACTTTGAGGGGGTTACAGATATGGGTGTCATCATTGGATTTAGAAGCAAAATCTGGATTTTTTTTTAATATTACGGTTGCCTGATTGTTATGTTGTTTTGCGATGCGGCATAGTTGCTGAAAGAATTAACTTTCCTATAATATATGAAAGTTAATGGCTTCTTTCAACAACTATGCGTTTTTTGTGTAAAGTCCTGATTTGATTGTTTATGAGGTACTCATCCTCATGGACTGGATCATTCTTCTTAATAACATAACTATAACTCTTCAAACCATATTTTAAGTCCGATCTAGTCTTTGTAGTACTAGTTAACGAAGTATCCTATTCCTAAAGTATCATGCCAGGGCTTATAAATGAAGCTGAAAAGTGCATATTTGAACATTTTATTTTTTATTTGTTAAATTTGCGTAGTGTGTTGTACTCTACACATATAGCAATTATTCACTCTAATTGAATTGCATTCTCAATGTTATTATTGTTGTTCTCACTTATTAGTTTGTCTGGACCCATAGTAAAAATGTCATCACCCTTCATGCTTCGGTTCATAACATTAGCTATGATGTTTTTTTGTTCTAACTTGGGGTGAATATAGCCTTCATAAGATCATTTTGTAATTAAATTTAATGGTTTAAAAAAAATCTGACTTTGCAAGAGTGGCAATGATACATTTGGTATGATAAGTTTGTAGAAAATTTGTTTGAGGTGCATAATATTGTATTATTTGGTATAATTGGTTAAACTAGGTAGACATGATAATGAAATTTAAAATTCATTTCATTTCTTGAATATCTTATTTCTTGTGCATATTTGTTCACACTTTAGGTATTGCGCTGAACATTGTTAAGGATATTTTAAAGAGGGATTGTTCATATATATATATATATATTATTACTTTTTGCTACTAGGCTTTATTTCTTGGAAGAGGCTGATTGGCGTAACATCCCATTAGTTATGACCTCAATTAAATTAAGGTGGCATAACATCCCATTAGTAATGACCCTCAATTAAATTTAGGTGTTCTTAGTGGGAGTCAAATCTTAGCCCCGTATTATATATTAGACTGTTTAGATTTTTTTTTTTTATCAAATTAAGTATTGGGGATCACAATCCAGCCATTAACCGAGCCAAACTTCATTTACCAAATGAAAAATAAGTAAAAATCTTCCAACTACATTTTAAAAATGGATTCTAGATCCAAAAAGAAAGGGGTAAATTACACTTTCCAAATAGCTCAGTTGTGTAAGCGAATCATATATTGTCTTATTGTACTGCTAAATTGCATACATTGGTTTAGATACTAGAATTCTGTTAATAAATCATAAGGAACAAATTTCACAAGTATTCCATGGCCTTACTAACATAATCATTTCTTCTTTTTTCAGCTCGTCTGTGGATTAAAGTGTAGGAAGTTACTTCAGGGTGTAATTTTACCCCCTCTTGGAATTGATCCCCTTGCTTCAAAATGTACCTTTTTGGGGTTACAAGTTATATCGCTGTATGAACGATAACGTTGGAAGGTTCCTTTTCCTTTTTGAATATTTTGATCAAGATACTTTTTAGCTACCTCCATAAAATTATGTTAGTGTTGTGAAACTAGTTTTGGCATGTACAAATCATTCAATTCCGTTTTGTTTGTGACCTTCATAACTATTAAGTAATGCTACTCTGTTTTGTTGGTTTTCTAGATTTTAGTTTTGGGACTTCATAGTAATTCATATGTACTTGCTTGTGGCCTTCTTATTCTCTAATATCTACTACTTTAAGTTCATTCTTCATATTATATGGCATTATTTTGAAGATATGTCAGAATCTGTTTTGCTGTTGTTTCCATCATTGAGAGTTGACTAGCAAAGGTGACATACTCTTAGTTTTTTTTCTTTCTTATAATGGGTATAATATTTGTTGGAATTGTAAAACTTATTCTAATAATTTTTTATATGGTGTTTGATAATTTTATTTTGTATGTATACCTTTGTATCTTGTATAAATTTGTAATTAAATTACAATTTGTATATCTATTAATTTACTTTCTAATTGTACTTTTTATTATATTATTATTAAACTAAACATATTTAAATTATAATTTTATTATTAATAAAAATATATTGTGTTTGCATTGTTTTTGTTGATTGTGTTTGAACCTCTTTGATCATATAATTAAATTATGTGTTTTTTTATATAGTTTTTTATCTTTTGAAATTAAGTAATTTTTTAAAAAGAAATCTTTGTATGAAAGAGGTTTGTGTTATATAATTAAAATATTCTTTGTATTTATATTTTAAATGACTTTTACTTGAATATTTTATTATGTCAAAACACTTCTATCTTTAAATCTTAATTTAGAATTTAGATATAACATAGTAGATAAATTATAAATAAAATATGAGTCTCATTAAGTTTTTATTCTCTTAAATATATATTTATCAAATATAATATATTTGAAAATATATATTTTATTATTTTTATTTAATTTATTATTGTCTCTATTATTATTTTAAATTTTATAAATAAGTTAAATAATTAAATATATAAACATATATTTACAAATTAATAATATAAATAAATTATTAATAAAGATTAAAAATATAAAAATAAATGATTAATAAAGAGAAGAGAGAAATTATTAATGAACATGAGAAATAAAAAAAAATTGAAATGTTGAGTCATCAAATTTGAAATGTTGAGTCATCATGTCTAGTCAGTCAGCGGACCTTCCGTTGTGCATTCGCTGCAAATCTTTCCTCCCCTATATATATATATATATATATATATATATATATATATATATATATATATATATATATATATATATATATATATATATATATATATATATATATATATATATATATATATATATATATATTTTAATTTTTGTAAGAAAAATTAGAGATATAAAATTTTTAAGATCAAAATTAAAAATATTTAATTTATTATTTATTTATTTATTTTATAAATTTAAGGGCAAATTAACTGAGCGACCTCTAATTACTCCGATCGCTCACTTTTAGCCCTCAAATTATTTTTTAAAATAAATCGTCACTCCAACTTTTAAAAAGGTCACCAATGACTATTCCGTCAATTTCTTGGATAAACATAACGATTTAAGTTTAAAATATTATTTTTTTTAATATATTATCTTTAATCATTATTATATATATATATAATTATTAAATTGATTATATATATATATATATATATCTTTTATTATTAATTTTTATATTTATATAATTATTAAATCTTTTATATAATATATAGATAAAATATATATATTATTTATTTTTATAAAATATTTGAGGGTTAAAAGTAATCGAGTAACTAGGAGGTTACCTTTATTTTTAGCTTTTAAATTATTTTTAAAATATATTATATAAATTTATATATATTTATAAATATAAATTAATGATTAAAATTAATATATATAAATTATTTTTAAACTTTTTTTTTATAGATATAGATATAAATAAAAATAAATAATATATATTTTTTTATCTTTATATAAAGGAGATTTAATAATTATATATTATTATATAAAAATTAATAATATATATATATATATATATAAACATTTAATAATTATATATATAAATATAAAAAATTAATGATTAATGATAATATAAAAAAAAACTATTTTAAGTTTAAGACGTTATATTTAACCAAAATTTGATAGAAGATCCAATAGTGACATTTCTAAAAGTTGAAGGGACGATTTGTTTTAAAAAATAATTTAAGGATTAAAAGTGAGCGATCAGAGTAATTAGAGGGCCGCCCAAATAATTTATCATAAACTTAATGATTTAAATGAATTAGTTCAAATTTTAAAATTAATATATTTTCTTAAAAATTAGTTGATTTATTTTTATTCGAAAATTAATTGATCTTATGAGTGAGGTAACTGTCTAATTTTTTATAACCTTCTTATAGATAGAGATAGGTAAGTATCTACTAGGTATAGATTCATCTTAATATATATCATTAATTAGTGCCTAAGAAAAAAAAATACTATCTATTCTATTTTTTGTTTAAAAGTTTTAAAATAAAGTAAAAATTCAACAAATAAATAAATAATATACATACTAACAATTTAAACAAAGTTGTTTTAAATGGAGTTGAGTACAATAATTAAAGTGAATAATTGAAGTAAATAATTTTTTTAATTTACTAAAAAATGGTAAGAGCATTGTACATAAAATGAGAAATATGAAGTTTTACATTAAAAGCAAAAAGTAAATAATAACATGAATAGGAACAAATGAGCTTCCTTATATTAATTATAGAAATTAGGTTTATACCAAAAAAATGGATAAGATCTGGATAATTATTAGTAAAAATAAATAATTGTATTTAAAAATAAATAATAAAATTTGTAATAGAGACCATTCATTTGTATGTGCACTTTGACATTACATTACGCTGATGTCCTTTCTCATATACAAAATATCAAAAATAGAATTCTAAAAGTATATACATACACAAAATCTTTTTCTTTCTTAATTTTCGAAAAGTAATGAGATGTAATTAGGTGACAACACAACTTTAAACAAGTCAAAACTAGTCTAACTTTTGTTAAATCAAATTTTGGTTCTTTATCTCAAATGTAGGTGAGACGACTTACAAGAAAGTTGTTTTCTCCTCTCGTTTTATTAGATTCGAGAGAAAGATATACATTGGGATATAAACTATCTATAGATACTCATTTTGACACCCGAATTTATAACGATTAAAATCTCGAGTCAATGAAGTTTTATTTTATAATTTCTAACAACTCATTGAACATGATTAAGAATAAATAATTGACTTGGACAATGGGACTGTATTAACCAAATTTCGAATTAATTATAAATTCGGACGTTTTTTAAAACCACCAAAATATAAAAATATGAAGTGCCCAAGTGTATACAATTGATCACTAACATTTTATTGTTTGTCTTTATTTGGTAAGGATCGGAAAAGGGGAGAATATGCGAGAAAAATGAAAAAATGAGTTATATAAAAAACACAAATGTTGGAAAAATCGTCGGCGACAAGCATCGGACCACCGTAGACAAGGACCAGAAGTGAAGGGTCGACAAAGGACAATAAGGACGAGTTTCGGGTTGTTGAACAAAGGGCCCGACACAAGATAGTAAGGACGAGTTTCGGGTGAGTCAACTAGGTCAAGACAATTGACGTTAGGCTGGGGGCTAACGCAGACCCGACCCCGAAAATAGAGGCCCAATGATAAAAAAAAATTGTGGCCCACAAAAGTAAAAAATATATTTAATAATACAACAAAACTTAATATCTAATATTTTAAATATCAAAATGGTAAATTCTTCTTTTACTAAAAAAAAAACAATTACAAAATATCAATATTTTTAATTATCTTGAAACTATTTCAATATATACACTTTAATCCTAGAGTTATGTTAGATAATCCCAACCTAGAGTGAGAAAGATAGGTCGTGAGATTGCTCGTATTATCATTCCCTATTAACGTTGAGAGTTTGTCTTGTCGGAATTTTGAGCTTCACCGGAGAGTTCTTTTTTAGATTCTAGTGCTCGTGTGTCTTGCTTAAGGTTCATTAGAGGTTTTTGTAATGATCATATTTGCTCAAATCTCCGATGTATCTGCAATATATTATATAAGAGACAGAAGATAGAAAACGGTAAGAAAAAATTAAACCATGACCTAAACCTAAAATGCTAAATTGCTGATAATTAATAAATTTATAAAAAAGTCTATGAAGATATTATAAAATTACAAATAGTTATTATTCTCTTATTTCAAATAAAACGTATCTCTATTGTTAGTTAAAAAGGGATTACATTACTATATAAATGACTTTGATTCATCATTTTAGACAATGATTAATTTTATGAAGTAGTTACATTTTTTTATTTTTCACATTTATCTTCTTAATTTATTTCTTCTTATTGCAACCTGCTCTATCTTGTCATCCCCTTCTCATCAATTCTCCATACATCAATTACAATCGTCACATTGGTATCAGAGCTAGAAGACCCTCCGACCTCATTCAAAACTAAGTAATTTCTTTCTACTCATCAAGAAACAGTCTCGATAGATAATATCATGGGAACTAGATCAAGATCAAATCCTAAAGAATCAAAAACAGAAACAAAAGAATTATTTGTTCGTGTCAACATGCTCAACGGAAAAGTAACTAAGCAAATCAAAATGGTTAAACATACCGATGAAATAGTTAACAAATTTGATTCCAAATGGACAGAACAACAAACAAGAACCGATGAAACATATATTATTAAGACTCGATGAAATTTCTAAAGGAAATCTAGATCGAGAAGCAAGACGTCGTCACAATCCTCAAGACCAGCCATAATTCTATGATGTCAACAATTATGAGGGTAACCCAAGGGACAGAAATAATAGACCTTACCATATACACAAGTTTTACCAGAATCGACTTTTCTAAATTTGACGGCAATGATGTTGATGGTTTGATCTATGCAACTGAAGAGTTTTTTTAAGTTGACAATACTCCTCTTGATATTCGATAAGGCAAGATTATGGTATACAAATTTCGAAATCATTTAGATGCAAATTTTGTTATTACATGGGATTTCTTTAAAACAGAAATCATGAAAAAAATTTGGACAAACAATTTTTGATGATCCTATGGGTGAATTAATGAATATCAAATAAATCGGTTTAATATGTGAGCATAACGATAAATTTATTGAGATTTCATATATAGACTTCCCCGAATGCTGAATGATTACATGTTAAACTGTAACTTAGGTGGAATAAGAAAGGAAATTGCTAATTCTGTTATACTTTTACATCTAAATTCATTGAACGATGCTATGACAATGTTTAGAGTACCTCCTTTACGGAGTTTTCCATATGTACATAATAATGGACCTCCTTTATATCCTACTCCTAAGCCAATAAATTTCAATGGAATAATAATAATCGTATAAAGATTACAAAAGATTGGATCCCAAGTTTATGGCAGAAAAAAGAGCAAAAAAATGAGTGTTATTATTGTACTGAAAAATTTAATTCTTCGTATAAATATAAAAGGGAATTTTATATATTTAAAAGCTCTAAACTTATAGATGAATCATAACATGAATTAGATGATCCACAAGCTGAAGATATTGATAAATCATCGGGAATATTCTTGAATGCTATGGTCCATCATCGTATAGAAATCTGTCTTCCTAGAAAAATAGGAAAAGTAAATGTTGAAATACTAATCGATTCAGGAAGTACACATAATTTCTTAAATTCTAAATGACTTCCTCATATTAAAGACAAATTGATTAAGACATCTACTTTTTCAGTATCTATTACTGATGGAAATCAATTACCTAGTTGTCTTATGTATCAACAAAATATACACTATACATGACTTCAAATTCATGACAAATCTTAGAGTACTAATAATGCCTAAATATGATGTTATATTAGTCATTGAATGATTGGTGTCACTTTCAGACATACATTATAATTTTTTTATACCAAAACTCTCATTCTTACATAAAAATAGTAGAGTCACTCTTATATGAAATTATGAATGCTAAAATCTGTAGTATTTTAGGAACTCATATTTTTTACAAATATAAGATACCCACTACTATATTTATGAATGATCATTTCAAACCTCATTTTTATTTCTTAGCCACAAACAATGAATATGACTTACCTAAGGAAAAACTTGATTTCATGCTAGACAAATTCCAAATACTATTTCAATAGCCAAAAGAATTACCTCCACATAGATCACATGATCACTGTATCCACCTAAAAGAGGGATCAACACCAATTAGTCTTAGTCCATAGAGATACCATGCAATACAAAAATAAAAATAGAAAAATTAGTATATGAAATGTTGGAACAATAAATTATTGAACATAGTCATAGTGCTTTTGCAGCACCAATTATTTTGGTCAAGAAAAAATATCACACTTGGCGTTTATGCGTTGATTATTGTAAATTAAATCATATGACAATTAAGAATAAATTTCCTATTCCAATTATAGAGGATTTTTTAGATGAATTACATGATAGTCGAATATATTCTAAGCGTGATCTTACAATATGATTCCACCAAATTAGAATGAATCCTAATGACACTCACAAAGGGAAATTTGATGAAATGGCCCTCATAAGTAGTCTAATTCCAAAAAAGGCCCACGGTTGATAAAGTTGGCAAAAAGGGCCTTTTTGCCCTATAAAAAGTCTGTAATACCCTTCGCGCGCCTGTTTTACTGCTCAACTACGATAAATGTATTTCTCGCATTTGGTATTTCTCGCATTTGGTGCTCAATTACGAGAAATGCATTTCTCGCATTTAGTGCTCAATTACGAGAAATGTATTTCTCGCATTTGGTATTTCTCGCATTTGGTAATATTCTCCGGCCACAAACCCTAAATTTAGGGTTCTCATATAAATAATCTAAAACCCTAATTTCATATTGTCCTTGTATTCTGAAGCTTCCAAAATGTCGAAGCGAGGTTAGTGTTTTCATCTTCTATACAATTCTCTGTTAACTACATGTTTGATACTTGATAGTAATTCAATGTTAAAAAACAACGTGTTTCAGGTCTTCCTATGGCAGCTACGGTCAACTGTGCCGATAATACCGGCGCGAAGAATCTCTACATCATATTAGTGAAGGGGATCAAGGGTCGTTTTAATCGATTGTCGTCTGCTTGTGTGGGAGATATGGTTATGGCGACGATGAAGAAAGGGAAACCTGATTTGAGAAAGAAGGTCATGCCTGTTGTCATTGGTAGACAACGCAAGCCCTGGCGCCGAAAGGATGGAGTGTTCATGTATTTTGAAGGTGATTTAGTAGATTCTGATTTTGTTTTGTGTTATAACTTGTTACTTGTTTAACCAATTCTTTGTTATTCTTTACTAGAACAGTTAGACTGAAGAACCCACTTTTTTCACGATCTGATTGATACAATCCCTTATTTGATTACAACTAGGGCAAATCAAACAATTTGAAAAGCATGCACATTTCTACAAGTAAACAACTTAACCAAACAAAGCTCATCATAATCAGATATCTGTTTTAACAATCAAAGTGTCATTTAGTTAGTGTACAATTTGACTTTTTGATTGATTGTCATGTCTCACTTCATCATCACAATGCTTTTAACCCCCTTCTTCACTGCAATTCACTTTTGTATGACAAACTCTCAATGCTGAGGATTTAGAAATAGTTTTTCTTTAGTATTGGTTTTCAAGGGTATTCGGGTATTGTATATACCCACTAAGATATTAAAGAAAGAGTATTAGGGATAATGAATAGAGTTTATGGTATGATGAATGATGTATTTAGAAACACTATACTCACTTATTTGCGTTCAAAGTCTTACCTACTTCTTGGTCTTCTCTATTTTGAACAATCACAACACAATTTTTTTTATATATGAAATTTGTTGATTGTAATATGTAAATATATTGGTTGATAAATATGTTGTTACTATGCAGATAATGCTGGTGTGATAATGAATCCTAAGGGAGAAATGAAAGGTAAAAAATGTCTCAAAATGTGTTAAATTACTATATCATCTTTAGGCCTCATTCATTCACTCACCATTATTTGTTTGATGGTAAAAAAAACCAGGTTCTGCCATTACTGGTCCAATTGGGAAGGAATGTGCTGATTTATGGCCCAGAATTGCAAGTGCTGCCAATGCTATTGTCTGATAAAGTTGGGGGACTCTTTTGCTTTTAAAAAACTTTTCAATTTTGTTTTTTGATTCACAATTGAGATTAGAATCATATACCCTTTCAATTCTTGTGATACGCATAACATATTTATGAATGTTGATGTATGTGAGTATTTTCAATTTTGGGTCATACCAAATATGCTATTCAAATATGTAAAACATCTAGTCAAGAAAATGTGAAATAAATAAAGTAGATGGTTAAAAGGTTTATATCTAATACCAACATATATATAATGTCAACAATTCTTACAGGACAAAACAAAAGTCGCAAGGAGTTTTTGTGTTCTTATCAAGGCCCATAGTTAGTCTCTTAATTTCTCCATAGTTAGCCTCTTATTGACATGATTCCATTAAGAGTATAGTTGTTGAAGCATGAGTCTGTCAGATTGACATGAAATAAAGAAAAATCTGTATATTTTATAAAGGATATTTTAGCTATCACTTTAAGAGATTGTGCATATTTTATGATGAAAAATGCTTATAAATTTGTACTCGTAAAATGAAACCAGACAACGATTTGTCAATTATCATCTGATTTCGGTTTTCATATTCATAAAAGTATTTCAAAACAGGTATTTTTCAGCCTGCGGTCTTAATAACATAATGGGTTTAGCAAAAAAATAATAAACATTTGGATAGAAACTGACCGTAAAACTCCACAAATAAACTATAATTTTCACTCAACAATCTGACTGTAAAAACTCCATAAATAAACTGTAATTGGCATAGTGTTTGCTTAAAAATGATGCAAAAGAGAGACATAAAGATAGTAATAGTTTACAAACTTAAACAGATTCTGGTTCAACCCAACAAACATATTTCACTAATCTTCGTCACTATCATTCTCGAAAACTGAAGCTATTGGAATCTTTGCCTTCTTCTTTGTCGAGCTACTGTTTGAAATCTGGCCAACATAAGAAACTGCCTAATTTGGAAACAACAATGACAAGAGTCCCAACAGAAGTAACAAGGAAAAACAATTGCCTCCCTTTTTGGCTTAGCTTGTTTTGCAGATTCTTGGACTTTGGCAGTAGAAGCAAGCAACCATGTAATAAAACTGTACGAAATTCTCAAGACCTTCCAAACTTGATGATATCAAATCCCCTCAAAAGATACACATATAAAAGAAATATATGCTGCCTTCTGCTAATAAATGTTGGTTTTGTAAAAAAAGAAGAAGCAAGCATCAAGCTCCAATTATTCGGGTATGCACACATACAAACTGCAAAAAGCATACCTCTCGTTTCTTAGCAATCTCCTCTGTCTCCTCTAACTCCACGTCAAGTTTCTTCCTTTGGATATTTTCTTCAGCAGTATAAAAATCATCCTCTTCCTATTTTCCAACTCCCAATTTTGCATCCCGCATACCAGACCTTATTGACTCAATTATTCCTTAATATAAACCGAAAAAATAATTTACTACCCAATTATTTGATAGAGAAAACATAACAGATGCACAAACAATGAAGTTCCTGAAGAAATATTCAATTCTCGTGTCTATATTGAGAGCCAGTTCACCATAAAACCTTACTATAACATATTATAATCAATCTACTTCAATAGGAGAATTGATGTTTATTTACCTTGTTCATCCTTCCCAAGACCTTTTCCTTTCCAACCCATCTTTTGGAGAAACCTAAATCCAATATTAGAAGATGACAATTGTGTATTCAATGAAGCTTGTTCTACATTATCAAGATCAACATTTTTAGTAGGCATGTGATTAATTGGCAGATAAAACACAAGAGTATGAATATCTGAAGTATATGTAAGACAATCAAATTTACTTTTGTAGAAATCCAACAACCAGCAACCTAAGAAACATCTCGATACTTACATCCACCTTTTCCGGTAGTGTATCTCCCGGATTCGTTCCTTGTCTGCTGTTATAGCATCTTTGGTGATTCATTTTATCCTGTATACATAAGACGAAAACCCTTAGAACTAAAGAAGAAACGAAAAAAACTCAATTAATCACAGAGAGGAAAGATCCAACTTTAGGGATTCGAATTTCTAATCTCATATAATACCAACCATTTCCTTCAAACCCAGTTGACCTATCGAGCCAAGTCTGCATATTTGATGAAAGACCCAATCTCAAAGATTAATAATTTGAAAGAACAAGATCTAGCTAAAGAATACATACAAGGCTTTAGAAGTGTGGTGTCGAGGTCGGAGCGAACATTGCGTTCGACGGTGACAGGGGCAAGTGGAGCCTCCGATGATAAGGCGTTCATGTCTTGAGTCGTTGTCATGTATGTGTGTTAATCTGATATCCAGAGATGAATGCATCGCGATCGCGTCCTCCATTGGAGATTGTTCTTTCGTAGTTTATTGTAGATCGATTCGAAACCCTAGCCGTTTTCATATATTTTACCAATGTCTGAATCTCAATATATATATATCAAATGCGAGAAATACCAAAGGCGAGAAATACCAAATGCGAGAAATACCAAATGCGAGAAATACCAAATGCGAGAAATACATTTCTCGTAATTGAGCACCAAATGCGAGAAATACCAAATGCGAGAAATACATTTCTCGTAATTGAGCGGTAAAACAGGCGCGCGAGGGGTATTACAGACTTTTTACAGGGCAAAAAGGCATTTTTTGCCAACTTTATCAACCGTGGGCCTTTTTTGGAATTAGACCTCTTATGAGGGCCATTTCATCAAATTTCCCCTCACAAAATAAATTTTAAGACACATGAAGGACTATATGAATTTCTAAGTTTAATGAACACTATATTCAAATCTTATCTTCAAAAATTTATATTAGTGTTCTTTGTTGATATACTAATATACAATATAGCATTGCATGATATTTAAGTCACTTAAGAATAGTTTTTGATACCTTAAAACATCATAATCTATTTTTAAAAATATCTAAATGTATATTTGCATGTAAAAAGTTAGACTATTTAGGATATATTATTTCTTCCTAAAGAGTTGAGGTTGATCATGATAAGATAAATACTATGCAATGTTGGTCTATAACATTAACGCTCAAACTTTTAAGAGTCTCTTTAGGCTTAACAGGGTAGTATAGAAGATTTATTTGTAATTATGGTCTTATACCTAAACCATTAGTAAATTTATTAAAGAAATATAGTTTTAAATGGACCAATTTATCATAAATAGTTTTTACAAATCTTAAAATTGCCACGTGTTCACCTCCAGTTCTAGGACTTTCAAATTTTAAAAAGACATTCATAGTAGAAACTGACGCAAGTAAGATATAGGCATAGTTGCAGTTCTCATACAAAATAATAGACCAATTGCTTACTTTATCAAAGCTTTAACTCCTTATAGAAAACTATTATCTATGTACAAACGAAAAAGAGCTACTAGCTTTTTAATATTTACAGTTAAAAAATGGAAATGTTATATACAATTCAAGCATTTTATCATAAAAACAGATCATGAGTCCCTTAAATACCTTTTAGAACAAAGAATTCATATAGTTAGTCAAGAAAAATGGCTATACAAATTATTAAGTTTTGACTACAAGAAAAGAAAGGAAAACACAGGGGCAGATGCTCTCTCAAGGAGAGAAGAGCAATTGTAGGCTTTCTCTCTATATTAATATTCTATTATTGACAAAATTATAGAAACATGGACAACCAAAATAAATATGCAAGAGATAATTTTAGACTTTAAAAACGATACAAATTCTCATCCAAATTTTTCCTACCTAGGCAAACAACTTAGAAGACATGACAAATTAGTGGTGGATTACAATAAAAAAAAATCAAGACATTAATTAATTGAGTCTGTGCATTGTTCCTTTGTGTGAGGACATTCTAGAGTGTTTGCAACTTCCAAAATAATGCAATTGACATTCAATGTGGCCTGCTTATTTCTTTCTCTCGATCTAGTTCTCTTTTGAAGGCTGGTCCGATTATGTGACCGGTTATATGTTTTCTCTTGGACCGACCAATTGAATTAGATATGATGCTCAGTTTGCTTTAGGCTTTAATTATTTATTTTGTTTTAATTATTTGAGTCTTAAACATTTTATTAAAATCCGAAAAAATATAAAATTATTTATAATATTTTTGGTACAGGAGTTGAAATTTTAGGGACTGTTCGATATAATTTTTATCACTTTGATCCCATTTTTATAACTTGTATTCTTCTTATCCAAAAACAAAAATAAAAATATCTATATGACCTGCAATAAAATTTCATAGTGTGATGTCCTAATCATATTTTTTTAGAATTATTTGAGTTTTTTTTTCGTTGTCACCCTCATCATACATGTATTTTTCTCCTACCAATGTCAATGTTTATTTTCAAGCTTACAAATACGATTTAGATGCATGACCATAGGAACATATCATAAGTTCCAATAGATTTAGGTTATGGCATATGTAGCATAACTTAACACATATGCAGTTATGGTGGACGTTATTTAATTCAAAAATGTGTTGAATAATGTCGTGTTTTAATAATGAAAAAGAGTTTTAGAGTAAAGACCGCTCATTTGAGCATAAAGCTGATAGTTCTGAAAAATAGCCTTCTTGAACAACTTGAGATTCACAAATATTGATGGTATGAATGACGACGACATTGAGGCTTTCAAAGTCCCTATCTCATGAACTAGGGGAATTTTTCCAAAAAATGCATCAAAATCTTCTCGGGTGGCAACCTTTAACCTATTGGTGAAAGACGGTAGTATACTATTGTGGTATTTGGACTCTTGATCTACTTCAGATTGAGAGATAAAATTCTTTTGAAATCCTCTAACTCTGAATGCTGAGGTAGTTTGTTCGTCTAAACTGTCCATTCTTTTATCCTTAGTATGATGTAATTCTCTTGTTAAATCCTTAAGCTCTAAACGCTAAAGGTAACCCTTTAGTCTAAACTGTCCATTCTTCCAACATGGTAGAATGAATGTCTCAAAATCTATTAAAAATTCTTTAGCTCTAAACGTTAAGGTAACCTCTTTTGTTCGAATTGTCCATTCCTCCATCATGATATATAGGATGGAAGTTTCAATATCTCTTGTAAAATTCTTTAGTTTTTGATAGGATCGACTTTATCAATAGAGACGGGGGTCTGGCTAATGATGAAGGCTTATGAAAAACGGTTTGATAGAAATCCTGTTAGGGATTAATATCTCTTTCTATTCTATGCAAACTTGTGTAAACACTTGAAACAGATTCAAGGCGGAATTGTTTACTTGGGTTTGAAGCACAAGATGAAATATGAAAAGATGACAGAAAAGAAGAACAAAGTAGTTTGTTTATGGATGTTCGGAGAAACTCTCCTACGTCACCCCTTCTTCCAACCACCGGAAGGATTCACTATATGATGAGAATCAAATACAGTTTACACACACACTTAGCTCACTTTTGAACAGAACATTTTCTGTTCAATTATAAAAAGATAAAGAATATCACTCAGCTAATGGTGTTTTGATTCTAGCTCTCTCTCTCGATTTACACACAGTACAATCAGAAAGAAGATTCACAGAATAAGTTCAGTAAGCAAAGTGATTGAGTAGTCTCTCTCTGCAAAATCAGAATGCTTGTTCGTTTGTATTTGCTTGTTCGTTCGGCAGATTGTCCGTTGTCCTAAGGATTGATTAAATACTAAACATGAGCTAACGATCGAATCTTCAAGAATGATACGTGGCGCTCTTCCATTGGAAAGCCTCCATTGTACACAACAGGTACTTAGCACAAGGATCGTGGCCGTACCGAATTGGTAGTGCGCCGAATATTCCATCAGAGATGTACCTGCAAAACGGGTAATGTGAGGAAAATTCTCTTACGTGGCATTCCTTGATTGGATGCATATAGCTGTTGTACTAATCTTCACAGGAAAGTGGAGCAGAAGTAGGGTACAGCTATAGCACGTGGGTAGGAGAAATGCTAGATTCAAGCGTACTGCTTGAATTAGAGCATTAGACGTATTTCAGTTAGACGGATCAGTCTAATGAAATAAGTCAGCTCCTTCTGATGGAAAAACGTCTATTAGACCGCCTAGTCTAATATAATTAGACTCGCGTCTAATTTCAATAACCATTAGACGTGTACGTCTAACTCCACTGAGTTAGACTACACGTCTAATTTCGGTTCTACCTCAGACTTGTCTGAAGGAGTTAGACCCGCGTCTAACTTTTAATTAATTAGACAACCCGTCTAATTATAATATAACCATTAGACCGGTACGTCTAACTCCACTGAGTTAGACTACCACGTCTAATTCCGGTTCTACCTCAGACTTATCTGAAGGAGTTAGACCCACGTCTAACTTTCAATTAATTAGACAACCCGTCTAATTATAACATAACCATTAGACCGGTACGTCTAACTCCACTGAGTTAGACTACCACGTCTAATTCCGGTTCTACCTCAGATTTGTCTGAAGGAGTTAGACCCACGTATAACTTTTAATTAATTAGACAACCCGTCTAATTATAACATAACCATTAGACTGGTACGTCTAACTCCACTGAGTTAGACTACCACGTCTAATTCCGGTTCTACCTCAGACTAATCTGAAGGAGTTAGACCCACGTCTAACTTTCAATTAATTAGACAACCCGTCTAATTCCGCGTATTCATAAGACTACCCGTCTAATTCTTTACACGTCTATTAGACTTACACGTCTAACTCCGATGAGTTAGACTGTACATCTAATTCTATTAGACTCACGTCTAATTCTGTGTATTCATTAGACTACCCGTCTAATTCTTTACACGTCTATTAGACTTACACGTCTAACTCCGATGAGTTAGACTGTACGTCTAATTCTATTAGACTCACGTCTAATTCCGTGTATTCATTAGACTACCTGTCTAATTCTTTACACGTCTATTAGACTTACACGTCTAACTCCGATGAGTTAGACTGTGCGTCTAATTCCATTAGACCTGCGTATAATTTTATGCGAATGGAGATCAAAATCGGTCTAATGACCCTCATTAGATCCACGTCTAATAACATATTGTCTCAATACACCTATATTAAAACTTATAAATTATTTCATCATCAAAATATCAGGGGATAAATTATTTCAACACTTAGTCAAAATAATTTGACCCAACAGTTTTAAACGCTAAAGTAATCTCTTTCGTTTGAGCTGTTCTATTCCCCCAATTGGATGAAAGTCTTGAAGTTTTTTAGAAATCCTCTAGCCCGGAATGCCAAGATACCCCCTTCGGCCATTGAAGTATTCGATCTTTGATTCGAACTACATGAGAACCTAATTACCTACTCACATGGATATGAAACGAGAAATCTTTAAGACTGAATCTTAAACAAAAGACCGTTTTAGATGCAAAGCGAGTTTGAATACCTCCTTAAGCATTCGTGCAAAAAATTATATATTTAGTTCCTTCTTGTATCTTGTGGATTGTTAAAATCTTTTAGACTTTAGAAGGTTTTATTGGAATTCAAACCTTAGTCTCAAAGCTGATCAAATTAGGTAAATTGTCTGACTTCTAAAAAATAACGATGAATAGAGAGATTGATTTGAAACTCTAAGCAATTGAGTAAAAAGAAATCAATGAGCAAAGTATTCATGATAAAGTTAAGACAGTGAGAACATGACTAGGCAATATCATTAGGTATGTTAATCTGTCAGATACCAATGATACTTCAACAAGAAAATAACAAAAAAGACAATGGTCACTTCTGTGAGGTTGAAGTTTTGAAATCACAACTAGGCAATCTCGCTATGTGTGCCGATTCGACCAGATACACTCTAGTTGTAAAAAATATCATAATGGTTAAAGTTTTGAAATCATTGTTGGACAATTTCACTAGACGTATCGATTCAACTAAACACCCCGAGTATAATCTCTCTCAAGATAAGATTTTTGAAGATTTCTCTCTAAAAAATGTACGAGAGTAGATGAAATTCAGAAAATGTCAAGCCTAAAAGATGAACAGCACGAAAGATTGGAATCTTCAACAAGAGTCAAACTTTAATTATCAATAACCATTTTTAAAAACAATCACGGACATACGATTATGAATTTAATCTGAGTAATTTATTTTGTATTGAGAAAAAAAGTAAGTAAATCAGACCTCCTCTTAAATGGTTTAGCAATTTTCAAGAGTCTTATAACACTGAAGATGTTTCGGTGTAGAGCCAATCATGCGACGATGAGATCAAATTATTCACTAACTTTTAAGGCAAGAAAGCAAAATGCATTGTTCTTCACCAAGAAAATTTTCAAGCTTGCATTCATTTAGCCTAGAGCTAATCATGCATTTTGCCTAATGGATTTCCAAAACACTGGTGAGTTTTGAATTTCTAAACATTCATTCATTGTTACGAGTCATGGCTAAAAATGCATTAAAACCCCATGGACATAGAGCCAAATATGCATTCATGCATCAAAGGATCGAAACTCCCAATTTTTTATTGGGATATTTTTCTGACTCATACCAAATATCTTGATACCAAATTTGGAGAGTTTTCAAACCCTGTTGTGAGGATATCTCTAGTCAGCGCTTGTAATTTGATACCACATATTTCTCCCCAATGAGTGTCTCTTGACGAGCCAATGTAACTTGTGAGATTCGAGCAAAATGCTTTTGTAACCAGATCTATCTCAAACCTAGACGTAAACTTAAATTGTTGATGTTTAAGAGAGAGCTCGTAAAAGAAAAATGCCCAAACTCGGAACCATATTGTCAACAAAGGCGACATCTCGTCTCAATTAGAGGTTGAGTGAGAGAATTTAATGTCTCAAATGAAAAAAATCAAGTCAAGCAAGACGGTGTTAGTTGAGATACGAAAAACAATATTATTGTTCATGTAGACTCTTGTCTAATTTGTTAAAACAAGAACAAAGTGTTTGATTCTATGAGATACCTCATTTATCAATAAAATAGGCCAAAGAAAAAGAAAAGAAAATACTCATAGATGTTGGGGTATTGAAATTACCATTTGTTGTTCATCTAGACTCTTGTCTAATTTTCCAAAGTAAGAACAATGATGTATCAATTCTATCAAATAAAGGTCGTAGAGTCCAAAGCACGCTGACCTCTGAATCTAAGAAGTGATACTAAACCTCATGGTGCATGGTTGAAAGATTACGCATAATCTAAACCTTCAAACAATGTTCGAGCAAACAAATCCATCGAAGACAACTCGGAGAAAAACGTCTCGGCGATAGACAAGTCCCTAAATTGATGGCATTGATCTCGAAGAACGCTAGTTGCACACAGTCTCTTCTAAATACATTTTAAAGAAAGATGTACGAAACTGATTTCTGAAGAAGTTTTAAAGTGACAAAACGTCGGAAAAGAGCTGAAAATACGCTAACACCTAGAAAGTTAAACGAATTTATCTTTTGACCCAAATGCAAATAAAAATAGACAAAATTTACTTCAATCAAACGAGATTGGTTCAATGCGAATTTTCTTTTAAACATCAATCGAACGCGATTGCTTTAATTTAACACTCCTCTTAAACTCCAATCGAACGCGATTGGTTTAATGAAAAACATTCATTTTTAAACTTCAATTGAATGCAATTGGTTTAATAATGAAACAAACCTTCAGCTTTAATCGAGCGTGATTGGTTTATTTATTCGTATAACATCAATCGAACTTGATTAGTTCAATGCGATTTTTCCCTTAAACTTCAATCGAACGCGATAGATTTAATTCAAAACTCCTCTTAAACTCTAATCGAACGCGATTGGTTTAATGAGAAAACATTCATTTTAAAACTTCAGTTGAACGCAATTGGTTTAAGAATGTGTACGCGTTTAATTATGCTCAACCTATGCTTTTTCTTTTCTCTATACGCATTAATCTTTTTCATCTATCTCTTCAAATGTCCCATTTTTGTAAGGACTGTTTGTACCATCTAAAAATGGTTGGTCTCGTGCGCAATTCAACATCACATTACATCATCGAAAGTCGAATGTTAAAATTTAATCATATTTTTAAAATTTAACAAAAGTTAACAAAGATGTTTTTACATTGTCCTATTCAAATAAGACAAGCATTGAGCTCGTGTACATCACATCTTTGTAACTAGATGGTGGTTGATGTGGCTCTGCGTTTTTGGATGCTTCAGCAGATTAAAAAAAAGGTCCTTGTTTGTTAATTAACTACTTTGACTGGGGGCTTGATCCGGGGACCTTGTTTCCCTTACGCTTCCGTCTGTCCGTTAGCTGCTAGGACTTATTTGATTTGGATGGGTTTTGACCTGATTGATGATGTCTATTAATATGAGAAATGATAGAGAACGAGAAATATATGACAGAATTTATAGGGAAATGATGTGGCATTTTGTAAATAGATTAAAAATTTGACAATTCTTTCTCCTATTAAGTTTTCAATCCACTTACAAGATGACACATTATTTTCTTATAAATTTCTGTCATATATTTCCCACTCTCTATCATTTCCCATTTAATATATATATATATATATATATATATATATATATATATATTATATATATATATATATATATATATATATATATTTTATATCTGCAAGAAAGATAAACATAATTTATTTTAGAATTCATTTAATTTAAATAATTACAGTTCCTTTAATTATATTTTAGGCTTTAATTTTTGATAATTTAAGCATCTTTATTTTAATTTTAAATTGTTCAAATTTTAAATTATTTTGAAATTTTAAATTATTTTGGAACCGTTGTATTCGTTGGTTTCAAACAAATTATTTATTTAAATTTTGTGCAATAAGTCCTTATAAAAATATTTTTCTAAAATTAATTGTCTCCAAATTATTTTTAAAAGTGTACAAACCAGGTATACAGTATTTATGAAATTAGACAATTTAATAACTACTCACTAAACTGGACCTATACAAGGTTCACATTTTTGTGTTACTTTTTTTACCATTTTTTTTTTGAAAATGGTAGATGCAATAATATCTAGACAAAAATTAATTAAGCCATCCCAAAAATATGAAATAATTTTTTTTTCTTTAATTTCTACTCTTCTTAATATTTACTGAATCACCTAACAATAGTAAGGTATAGGCTTCATTGATCTGGGTTTTTATTTTGAAATAAACTTTTTGTTTTTCTTCTAAATCATAAATGATCAAATAAATGTACTTTGATAGTTTTAAGAAAGAAATGATTAATCGAGAAGAAGGCCTAAGAGTCTTGACAATTTTATATTTACTATTTTATACAACCACAATATGTTTCTCTTAACAATAGCTACAATTGCATACAAAAAAAGTTAACTGTGACTAAATATCAAACTTAATATTCCACCTACAGTATGCTATAGTTACAGAGATGAATAAATATACAATGATGATTGAAAAATGTATTTATTACCTGGGTAAGAGACTAGGAAGGGTGGTTCCACTAACAAGATCACTGCCTGAGATATCAGTTGATAAATCACGATTTTAATTCCCGATGCCAATGATGAATGAGGAGTAATTGATTGCTAGAATAAGGTTCTGATGTGGAGTCGACATCAGATTCCTGTGGTGTCATGGCCCATATACTTTCTAGAATCTGGACCACCTCTGTAATAGTCGGACGATCATTGGTCTCATCTTGACAACATGCTAGGGCTAAGACCACAAAATCCTCCACACATTCAGATGGATATGACCCCATTTTATCATCTATTATCGAAGAAATTGTACCGACTCGATGTGCATGGTTCACCTAATGCAGTTCAAACATGCATCATATTTTTATTTTTGGTATTGCCATAAAAGTGCAACATTCAATATGAGGAGATTAGGTTTAAATGGTAAGCTAAGGCCTTGTTGTGATCTTGAGGTTATTTTAAAAAATGGGTTTTCTGAAAGAAAAAGAAAAAAATCTTCCTAGTTGTTTATTGTTTATTCTATTATTGGTTTTCAAATTGAGAGAATGAACTAATAATACCTCACGAACTATGTTTTTTGCCATGTGAGATTGGATGCATTCCTGTCAGAAGCTCCAAAAATACAACACCAAGGCTGTAAACATCACTTTTGAATGTCAGCTTGTGGGTGAGGAAGTATTCGGGATCTAGATAACCCTGCAATGAGACAATAGTAGTTATACTAAAGATTAGAAAGCAATCATTTTTTTTAATATAGAATTCTTGAATTTTCTAGAATATTAAGATTTTAAGAATAAAAAGTTATAATATTATTTAAATATTAATTTATAATTTATATTTTATATGAGAATTGTGATATATAAAAGACATTTAATACAATAAAAAGAAATGACAAAAAAAAATGTGTTAAGAGTATAAGTTAAGTAACCTGTTTAGTGCAAGTAAGTTGCATCAATATCAATGACGAGAGAGATATAATTCTTTCTTCAAGTTGGGTAGTAGATATTAAGAATGTCCAACTTGCAACATAATTTATCGAAATTCAACTTTGTAATGTAAAGGAGGAAAATGGACCATTTATTAACGTTTTAAAAAATGAAATGACGATCAATTTTAATGTGTTTTGTTTTTTCATCATGAATCATATTATTTGCAATATTGATTGTGGTTTGATTATCACAGATAATTTGAATGGGTTCATTATGAGGTAATCATGACTCTTCAAGGATGCGGCATATCAAAATTCTTTCACAGATTCCGAGTGCAAGAGAACGATACTCACTTCAACTTTATTCCGAGCGACAAAAAAATGTTATAAGGACATATATTTTTGTATTTGACTAAATTACTAGGAACTTAGTTTATCAATGAAATCGTTACATCCTTTCATTGTGACACTTGACAAATTGTGAAACATATTTGCTTATCCAAGCATTGCATACAAATCTCTAACCTATTCTCACAAATTCGTAGTGACGTGTGGGTACCCACCCGTACCAGCTCTTTAAATGATAGTTGGTGGTTTGTGATCTTTAATGTCGCCTACACTCGACTTGCTTTTCTATTTTTGAAGAAAAATTTGCAAGTTTGTCAAATCTTTGAAGACTTTTCGTTTTAATCCAAAATCAATAATAAGTCTTCAAAAACAATAACAGGCATGCATTAATATCTTCCAAACTCGACGACTTCCTAACATCAAGGGACATAATTTATCTAAACTCATGTGTTCTCACTCCCAACAAAATGGAGTCGCTGAAAGAGAAAAATATTTCTCCTCGGGGTATATTGGACTCCAATGCATGCACCCAAATTATATTAGGGTACTTATGCTTCATCATTAGTCATATGTCATCTTGCATCCTCCAATTTCAATGCCGAATTGAAACCTTCTTAAAAATCAGCGACGGTAAGCGGCACCTCCCAATGAAAGTTGAGAATGTTTCGCAGAAAGACCCACATGTCTCTGGCAAGGTCGCAACGTAGAAGAATGTGATCGATAGTTTCCTCGTTCTTCTTACATAGACAACACCTACTGGCCAAATGCATCCTTTTTTTTAAAGTTTGACGGTAGTTAAAACTCCCCCATGAATTGCTTCCCACGCAAAAAATGAAAT